>NC_141059.1:18229069-18564069 GCF_041138505.1 Cibotium barometz
TTAAACACAAGCTATTTCGCCTTCCACCTGGTGAAAGGAGATGAGGGAGAGGGCCAAGGGAGAAAGGGGAGCGATCACGTTGCCCCTTTCTTAATTTTGTATTTTCTCATCTCCTCTCATCTCAATTTTTGAAAGGAGAGCCATCCCTTCTTGCCTAATAATTTCCTTAAGAGAAAAAATAGGAGCCTGCCACTTAAAAGGTGAGCTTTGTGATGAAAAATTCAACATGTAATGTCTCTCTCTCTCATTTGTAAAGAAAAGACAAAAGACATTACATGTAAGATGAATTTATTTGAGAGTGAGCACACCTAACCACTCATCATCCCACCCATTAAAATTTAATC
Source organism: Cibotium barometz (assembly GCF_041138505.1). NCBI lineage: Eukaryota > Viridiplantae > Streptophyta > Polypodiopsida > Cyatheales > Cibotiaceae > Cibotium > Cibotium barometz. The sequence goes on from NC_141059.1 coordinate 18,229,414, forward strand.
TAAATTAATTTTTAATAAATTAAAATTATATGTGTATATATAAATTTATTTATATTTTTAAATACACATATATATGTATGTATAGGTATACATTTCCAAATATAATAAAACATAATATTGTATATAATATATATTTGCATGTGTATACGTGTGTGTGTGTGTGTTTGTGTGTGTGAGAGAGAGAGAGAGAGAGAGAGAGAGAGAGAGAGAGAGAGAGAGAGTTTTTATGTGAGAGAGTGTGTGTGCAAGAAGAGTGTGTGTGTGTGTGTGTAAGAGAGAGAGAGAGGACAAAGACAAGGACATAGAATTTTCATAGCTTCTTACTCATTTACAGATTCTCTTTTACAGCCTCTTGCTACTAAGGTCTTGTTCCCGCACACACCCTATTCACTTGTATATTTCAACACCTCCCCTCAAGTGAATACTCCTAGCACACCTGGACCCTATGCCAAGTTTCCCTCTTACTTGGTAGTTTGCGACCAGTGCCTCAAGTCCCTAAACTCATAGTCCTTGACACTCTCTCTCTCTATGTCTCCAAGGCTACTACAAGTGTCTGTGACCTTGACTAAAGTGCTCACACATACATCTACCACATGGCCTACATCATCGGTGGCTCATAGGTGGTTTAAATTTAACGGGGAGCAGTTCCATACATGGCAAACAAAGATCATGTATTTGCTCATGAGAGGAAGAATCTGTGGGGGCTAGTTGAGGGAAGAGATGAATGTCCAGAGGAGATTGGGGAGAGTGAGTGGAAGAGCAGGAATGAGAAAGCATTAGGACTCATTGCACTTAGCTTAAATGATGAAATCATTCACCACATTGTAGGGATACAATGGGCTAAAGATGCATGGGATGAACTTAACAAATTATTTGGCACTCAAGCAAAAAATTCAAAGATAAATCTGCTATTGCAATTCTACAAACTTGACATGAAGTAAAGTGAACCTCTAACCACACACTTGAACAAATACAAAAGCATTAAGCAAATAACTTACAGCCATTGGTAAGAAGGTAGAAGATGACGAGGCACTAGCAGTGCTTCTGAAGAGTGTGGACAAGGGAGAGTATGAGAACATTGTGGCAACCTTAAAGAATGTACCAGATTTGAAGCTGCATGAGATAGAAGGAGCTTTACTAGAGAAAGAGAACAAGGTCAAAGAGAAGAAAGGGTTGGACCCAACAACTGGAGAGGAGCAAGCATTCTACACCTGAGGAGGACTCACATGAGGACGAGGACGAGGAAGGGGCATGGGAGGAGGATGGACCTTCACTTGCCACAATTGTGGGAAGCTAGGACACATGGCTAGAGACTACTACTATAGTAAACCAAATGAAGAAGGATTGACATTGGGAAACTTCATGGAGACTCCTAAGGAGGGAAGAGGAGTTAGGACATCTTTTTTGAGAGAGAAAGAGAGAGAAATCCCACAACCTAATGTAACCTGCCTAATAGAGTAAAACCACCTCTGAGCCACCAATGATGTAGGCCATGTGGTAGATGCATGTGTGAGCACTTTAGTCAAGGTCATGGGCACTTGTAGTAACCTTGGACACATAGAGAGAGAGTGTCAAGGACTCTGAGTTAGGGACTTGAGGCACTGGTCGCACGGGCTACCAAGTAAGAGGGAGACTTGGTATAGGGTCCAGGTGTGCTAGAATTATTCACTTGAGGGGAGGTGTTGAAATATGCAAGTGAATGGATGTGTGCGGGAACAAGCCCTTAGCAAGAGACTATAAAAGGGAGTCTGTACTTAAGTGGGTAGCAATGAAAAGGTGAGAGGAATCTACTGATGAGAGAATCAAGGGTAGCATGAGTGAATATAGGGGTGTGGAAAGATTATAGGAAAAGGTGCCCCCCCCAGATGTAGGGGAGGTGGCACAAATCAAGGAGAAATCAATGGGATTAGATTGGCATCTTGTGGATGTAAAACCTATAAATTGAGGCATTGGCCTAATGAGAAATTGCTGGTTTTTTAGTATCCATGCCTACGTTATCCTATTAGATTAATTGCTGGTTTTTGAGTATTCATGCCTACATTATCCTATTAGATTAATTGCTCACTAATCTCACCTTAATCATCATCTAGCTAATTATGTTGATTCTTGCATTTGATCCACCATAGCTTATCACATTGCTGTAATTTAACATGCTTTAGATAAGGCTTACACTCAGATTAATGACCACCTCTCTCTCTGTCTCTCTCAAACTCATACAAGAAATAATATACTAAAATTATCATGAATAGACAGACTCCACAAAGCCACATAAAAATTTTCATTGATTTTTTCTCATATAAAAAGCTCACAAAGATGCTCACCTAAATCAATGCTAAGGCTAAGAGCCTAAGGTGGTAGTTTATTATAAGTGCCTTTATAAGTCTTTGATCTAACACGTCAACACTTTCACAAGGAACTTTTGGTGGTTCCCCACATGATAGTGAACTTCACGATATATAGGAAATTTTGAGAGACTTCATGTTTATGTAGATGACAATTTCCTATATATAACTAAACAATCTATTCCCCATTTACTCAATGCTCCATATCTAGAAAATATGGGCTATTATCTAGGTAATTTAATTTCCTGTATAGAGAATAGATAGGAAATTTGGCTATTATCTAGGTAAATCAATTTCCTATATAGAGAATGGATTGCCTATGTGTAGAATTAAACCACAAATATTTAATTGGTCATTAAAAAATATTTTACATTAAAACTTTATAACTAATATTTATGCATCAATATTATTACAAACTAAAATACTTAAAGTTTCAATAAGATCCAATTATTTCAAGTGAGGGTATATATATGTCTCTCTCAATGTAAATTTTAACATTTAGGTATTGCTTATCAAGGGTCTTTGAAACTTTTGATTTGCAAATTTCACACACACACACACACACACACACACACACACATATACATACCATAGTAGAATAGAATTCCCTTTTATAAACATACATACATACATACATACTGTAACAAAATGGAATGGTCTCATATGAATAATGGGCCCAAGGCCCAAGGCCAATTGACCATGCACATGGACAACACTTATGATAGTGTGAAACTTGTCATGTATATAGTTCACATATGCCATATTTTGGGTACCTTTTGATAACCATCATAATAGAAGTCATTTACTCTCTCTTCTCTCTCTAAACCTAGGCTAATCTTCTTAATCTAGGCTAATTCAAGGCTAATCTCTCTTCTCTCTCTAAACCTAGGCTAATCTTCTTAATCTAGGCTAATTCAAGGCTAATCTAGATGTTACTTTCTTTCATTGGTATCAGAGCTATGTCTTTGACCCATTTCCATCTTAGTTTCAAGAAAATTTGAGGAATTCTTGGATTTCTTGATTTTCTTTATCAAGAAATGGGGACATGATGATCTTGTTTGAGTGGAATTGATCTTTTGATTCACTTTTCCTAAGTTTTGGGGCCATGGGATGGTAGAGGACTAGATTCTGAGGGATTCGCCCCTAATTTTAAATCATGGGACCAAATTTGGAGAAAATTGCTAATCTTGATTAGTGTGTTAATCTAATTTTTTTAAAAATATTCCTCTTCTTCTTGCTTGATCTTGAGGAAATAGGGCTTCAATCTGTGGCTTAGCACTAGCATTGACTTAGGGTTTTACATAGGCACATCAAGACCTTCACATAGATCTACTTCAAGCCACCTTTGAGGGTCGTGAAGGTCGATTGATGGAGATGCGTTGGTCACCGTTTTGCCTATTTTTGATTCATTGTGGAGCTTCAAGGTCACAAGAAGCTTGGTTAATCTTGGAGAAGCTTAAGCAAGCAAAGATTTTATCGTTTGGGAGAGTAGGAGGCGCGGACTATAGCGCGTATCAACAGTGGGCGGATGCGCATTTTTCTTACAGCACCATTGAAGCTCCGTTTTCATGGTAAACCATTTCCATTGCTTCACACAAGGTCACACAAGGTTTCCAATGGTCCCATTGCTTCACATAAGGTTTCCAATGGATGCTTTCAATTGAATGGCTTCTTTCTCTTTGATGCCTTCAAATCTTGCTAAGATTGGAACAATGGTGAGCTATTGGTCTTCTTTGGGCTGAAATTTTTTGCATTTTTCCATTAAGAAAGGAAAGGGGGGGAAAAAAGAGAGCATTATCTTTCAATATAAGCTTTACTTTTCACCATTTAAGCTCCATTGAATGCAATTCCAAGCTCTTGATCAAGATACATGAGTAATGGAGCTTCCGTGCCAATTCTTGATTGAGGTTGTCATGATTGCCATACATGCAAACATGGGATTGCATTTGAATCCACATTAAATTGATGATTCAAATGGCAATTATATTTCTATATTGGCTTGATTGATGCATAAATGGTGGATAGAGGAGTACATTGAGCTATTTGGATGCATGATGTTGGGAATGAGACATGCTTATGCTTCTTTGAGATGCCTTTTATGTGTTTCTTTGATCAAAGGAAACTACATACGTGGATAGAGCATTGAAATACCTCTCTATAGAGCTAAAGACCATTCAATTTGGAGTTTGGGAACCCTTCCAAAAGTCTTTTGAGATGATGCCAAAGGCCAAACTCAACAAGGGGTACTACAAGGAAGCTATTGAGTATGAAGCGATCACATCGGCGAAAGTAAGACAAGAAGCAAACCAAGTTTCTCAAGGAGCTATACAAGAAGAAATTAGTGGCAATGTCAACAATGAAGGGGTATGTCAAGAGGCAAATGTCCCACAAATACCTAAAGAAGGCGGGGACATGAACATTAATACATGATTAATCTCATGCAAACTATGATTAAAAGGATGGACCAAAGATTTCAGTTCATGGTAGACAAGCTTGACTCTATGAGCAAGGAGTTGTATAATGGGATCTCAAGCTTGAGGCAAGATGCGGATAAAGGCAAAGAAGCTTACGGTGGACCTATGTTGCACCAAACACTTTTCCACCAATGGGGCCACAAGCTTATGGATCTTTTGCGGGACCTTCACATGGAAATACATTGCATACTCCTCAAGCTAGTATGCACCATGTTGATGGAAATCATGGGTCTATTCTTGGAAAGGACAAGATGCCTCCGTCATTGATGCCTCAAAGTGGAACAAGTATGCCCGGTATGCCTATGCATGGTCCTATGAATGGGGTTTCATCAATGCAAGGGAGAAATGTGGACAAAATCGAAGGCATAGTTTTGGAAGAATCAAGGGTGATGAATGGAAATTGGACTCATCCACACATGGAACAACACTTTAATGAGATGGGTCATCATCCTTCAAACATGAGTAGTCATCACTTTGATGACATGGGTCATCATTTTAATCGGATGGAACCTAATCATGGTAGACCTCATCACTTCAATGAGTTTGGGGGCAATCATGTTAGACCAATGGAGCATAGACCGCATGTTCATCATAGAGGTGGTGATGAAGATGAGTTTAAGGGAGGGAAGGACAAGTTTGCTTTTACTAAGTTCAAGGGTGAAGGCTCAACCAATGAGAGGCGTTTGAAGAATGGATTAATAAGATGGAGCTTTACTTTGAACTTAGTTCTCGTAGTGATAGGGCCAAGGTTTTGTTTGCTACTTTGCCTCGAAAAGGTTATGCCCATGCACGGTGGCAGCACTTGAATGCTCATGGTAATCACTAAAATTGGGAAGATTTCAGAATGAGATGAGGAGAACCTTTGTTTCAGCCCTTAATAGATCAAGGATGGTGGAGAAATGGGATAATCTCACTCAAGCAGGCAATGTCAAGTACTATGTGTACAAGTTTATGAAGTTTTCACTTCACATGGAAGGCTTGAGTGAGGAGTACAAATTGAGGAAGTTTATCAAAGGGCTACAAAACAACATCAAGGTTGATGTGGATGCTCAAAGGCCCAAAACCATCAAGGAGGCCATGCTTCTTGCAGAGATCTATGAGGCGAAGTATACACATGCTAGTGGATCAAGGCATGGATTTAGGGCTGATATTGGCACTTCAACTTTGGGAAAATCTTCAAGTGGAGTTGCTTATCACACAGGTCCTCCTAGATTCCCAACCGTCTATGGAAAAGGTAGAAGAGGAAATTTCAAATTTGGTAACTATTTTCCTCGATCTCCAAATGGTGATGGGAAGAAAGTTGATGCAAAGGCATCTAACAAGAGTAAGGTTATTGGAGAAGATCATATTAATAATTTTAAGGAAAAGGGTTTGTGCTTTAAGTGCGGTGACAAATAGAACAAGGATCATTGGAAGGTTTGTAAGCCCAAGAAGATGACCCTAAGTATGATTCTCATCGAACCTTGCCATGAAGACATTAAGGAGGATGTGGATGAATATGAGGAGTACTTTAAAGATGCTCACATCAGCCCCTATACTTGTATGCCCAGACTTCACGAATCCATTTGTGGTTCAAGCCGATGGATGTGGAAGAGGCATTGGGGCTGTTTTATTCTAAGAACATAGAGTGATCGCTTTTGAGAGTCGAAAGCTTGATGAGAAGGAAATGGTTATGCATGTCTATGATCAAGAGATGTTGGAAATACTTCATGCAATAAAGAAATGGCATCATTACTTGTATGGGAGTCATTTCTTTCATAACACTAATCCTAAAAGCCTTTAATTCCTACTTGTTGATGTGGAATTCATTGATTGTGAGATATTCCCAAACATTGGTAAAACCAAATGGTGCTATATAGCCGAACATCATAAGAAGTTTGATTGGAAAGAGATCCTACATGAATAAAATGTCATCGTGTTTTAGCCAAGTTAATGGTCACAATTTGAATTTATCATTTGATTTGAATGGTTCAAATAATCAACATTCAACTAGAGTTTTAATTACATCAATGTAAGATTTATCTAAGAGGCTCATGATCTAAGACTGACTAATGTCAAAGAGGCTACTGGTAGGAAACAACCCTATTATAGGGGTATTTTAAAGGCAGCATATGAACAAATACAAGAAGCACTGAAGTTAAAGGCAAGAGTTGTCCGCCAACATGTGTACAAAGAAGGTGCTAAAGAACTCTTCTGTCTGGTAACGAGAAACAGGGTCCACCTTTTGATGTATTCATCCAAGGACAACCATCATGTTCTTGCCCCAAGTTTACCATGCTAATGTTTCCATAAGCTTCATGAATACCTCACCATGCCGATGTTTCACTGTGGACCCCCATGGACTTTACAAGGTTCATAAGGTGGGCCCCACAAGTTTTCTCCTTTATTGCTATTATGAAGCCTCTAAAATATTTATAAAAGTTAAAAGCTAAAGATATTAATTTTCGGTGTCACAATATGTGTGTGTGTGTGTGTGTGAATATATATATATATATATATATATATTCCTTATATACACATCTTGTGTGTGTATGTGTATGTTATCATTTATCTTATATACATGTGTTTATATCTTATATATATACACAACTAATATACACAATGTGAGTGTGTTATTTATTTATCTTTTGTGTGTGTGTGTGTGTGTGTGTGTGTGATTTATTTTTCTTATAAATATACAAATATGCCTTATATACACATTGTGTGTATGTATATGTGTGTGTAATATATATATATATATATAATTTTATATAGATATATGTGTATAATAATGTATATAAGGCATATAAATATATACTTATCTTATATGTGTGTGTGAGAGATATATATATAATAATTAAACTTGCCTAGTTTTTATTTAACATTAATATCTAAAATTAAATTTTACAAAAAATATATTTAACTACTGCAAGATATTCTGCTTGGGTCAGGCGACGACTTTAGCAAGATATTCTGCTTGCAAGATATGCACGTAAGTGTGGCTAACTTGGTACACTCAGGACGTTAGCTTGGTGTTGCAAAGGCCACCGAGGTACAGATGCAACTAGACATCATTGTTAACCCTCATTAGACACCTCTCCAACGTCATTGTATATTTTACATGTGTTTTCGGCCACTTGTCTATGAAAGGTGCGTCACAAGATTAATAATAGAGATTGGTTGCTTGTGCACTACCGCCGCCGTCGCTTGTGCCGCCGCCACCGCCGTAGTGTCATTGTAATTTTAGGATTTCAAATCCCGTGCATGTGGTGCCGCCACATATCTCATCTTCTCCTTGTCATTTAAAAACAAGTCATAAATACAGTTTCTAACGAACTCTCATCTTTCTACATTGTTCCACATCATTTCTCGTTATTCCACATTCTTCTACATCAATTCACATTGCTTAATCCACGTCCAATCATATGTATTCCCATCGTCCTTCATCTATTCTCATCTAGTCACATCATATTACATCTCATCACATCTATCCTCATCAATCTCATCATATTACATCTCATCACATCTATCCTCATCAATCTCATCCATTCACATCTACCCATACCCATATCACATCACATCACATCCATTTACATCGCATCTCATCCCGATTCACATCAATCCTGATTCACATCACATCCATTTCACATCACATCTCATCCATTCACATCTATCTCGATTCACATCACGTCACATCTCATTCATTCACATCTATCCCGATTCACATCACATCACACCACATCCATTTCACATCACATCACATCCATTCACATCACATCTCATCCATTCACATCTATGCATATCCATATCACATCACATCACATCCATTCACATTGCATCTCATCCATTCACATCTATCCCAATTCACATCACATCCATTTCACATCACATCACATCTCATCCATTCACATCTATGTATATCCATATCACATCACATCACACCTATTCACATCACATCTCATCCATTCACATCTATCCTGAGTCACATCACATCACATGTCATCCATTCACATCTTATCGCATCCATTCACATCCATCTCATTCATTACATCCACATCACATCACATACATCCCATCCACATCTCATTCTCATCCATTTATGTCACATCACTTCCTTTCACATATCATCACATCTCAATCTCATCTCATCACATTCACATCCACATCCATTTACATCACATCACATCCCATCCACATCTCATCACGTCTACATCCATTTACAACACATCACATCCCATACACATCTCTTCACATCCACATCTATTTACATCACATCACATTGCATTCACATCTTATCACATCGTATTCTCATCTTATTCACATCTATTCACATTTAGTAACATTTTCTACTTTCGATACCGATGGGACTTTTTCTAAATTTCTGCCAATTGCTTGGTCTAGTTAAAGGTACTCGATATTTTCATATTCTTTCTCAAATTTCTCAAGTGGAATATATTCAATATCTTCTTTTGAGTAAAAGATTCATGGGATTTACAAAAATCAATTCTAGCCATATTTCCCAATAATGCTCAAAATTCCACTTTTGATAAATACTCATAATTTGAATTATGCTAAAAATTCCTCTTTTTCCATTTAATTTCTTGGATCTCAAATATCATGGGAATTCCTCTTTTTGCATTTATATGATTGAATTCCAAATGTCACGGGAATTCCTCTTTAAATAAATTTATCTAAAATTTCTATTTTCTTTAATAAAAATATCCATTATTTCAAATATCCCAAGAATTCCACTTTTACCATTTAAATGATTGAATTTCAATTGTCATGGGTCCTCTTTTATCATTTAAATTTTCTCATGCATAAAATAAATTTATCTAAAATTTCTCTTTAAATTGAATATTCATTATTTTAATATACCAAAATTTATCTTATTCCATTTAATTACATGGATCTCCATTATCATGGAAATTCCTCTTTTTGCATAAAAATAAAAATACCAAAAATTTCTCTTTTCTTTAATTAATTATTCATGCCTAAATACTAAAAATTAGTTTCCTATGAATTTGATAAAAATCATTCTTTTAGCATAGGATGTCCAATCCTAGAATATGGTAGGAAGTCCTCTTTTCACATTATGCATAAAAATGAGTTATGTAATTCTAAAAATTTTACCATAGCTTCGCTGCTATTATTGATAATTTTGAATATTTCTAGAAAAAAGGAGACTTTGTAATACAATTATGATAGAATACTATCCTTAGACTTAAATCCAATTTGTGGAATTAAATCATAAGTTTACCATAATTTTATTAGTATAAAAGCATAAAAAAGCCATTTTCTTAACCTCTAGCTTAACAAGCTTAGAGATTGATTTTGAATTAAGAATTTATCAATGAGAAGCATTCATTTGCTAAAGAATTAGTCATAGGAATGACTATTCTTTTGGAGAGAGAGAGATATACATAAAAAGCATCCTAATTAAGCATAAAAATTAAATTTTTTGTGATTAATCATTAGAATTCTTATAGAAAGCTTGATTTGCATTGAAAACAATTAATTTGAAACTTCTCAAGCTTGAGAGGGGTTGAGAAGTGAAATCTTTTGAGAATATTAATGCAAACCATGAAATTACTTCTTACCTCTTGATTTGGCTGGCTTCTTTATCTTAGAAGGAAGCCCCCAACCAATCAATTGGTTTAGTATGTTGAGAAGAAAGCTCCAAGAGTTGTTGAAGAGAGAGAGAAGCTCCAAGTTCTCCAAAAGTAGAGGATTTTAAAGGGATAATAGAAAATATCATTATTTTAATGTAATACTGGTATGGTATAGTTCGCAGATTTTTTTACAAAAGACTAAGGATCTATTTATAGGTGAGGGAGGCCACTAACCAAGTCCAATTGGGTTCCGAAATTTTCCAGGTTGAGTTTGACTCAATTTGGACAAGATTTAGACCAGTTTGGCTCCCTTTTTTATTTGGTTTGATCCAGGAGAGAGGAGAGATAAAAATATCACAATTTTTTTGAATTAGAAACTCATCCACATGTGTGAATTAGGCACCTACCTCAAGAGTCCCCCTCTCCTTACCAAGGTGTGAGAAATGCATCATTATTCTAAAATCTCTCATTTTTTTAGTAATATCTCATAGTTTTTAACTAATACTCTTCATCTTATGTGAGCATTTAGTCATTTTTGGGTATTTTCTTTTATTCTTTGGATTTATCTCATCCCAACACTTGGATTAATCCTATTGGTCCATAGGAACCTTAATTGGACCATAATCTAAATTTTTTTTAAAAATCTAGACCCTTAGGCTAAGGTCCCTTATATAATTTTTAATTGATTCCTAATGCACATTGGAAAGTTCATTTTGAACTTCTGTTTCAGGGGAAACCATTTTAGACACTAGGAGGATTTTTATATCCAAAGATATCTCAATTTTGGATTATCTCTCTCTAGATATTTTCTCTCTCTAGGCCAAAACAAGGTAAAACAAGATCTTTCTTCTATTTCAGAGAGGGGAATAACTACAAGAATAGAAGGGGAGGTTCTTACACCTTTACACCTCAAAAGCTGGAGGGAGGAGTCTTACATCCTACCCCACTTAAAAAACACGAGATGTCCTCATCTCGCAGCAGAGCAGGTGGAGTATAATCTCTTTCATCTTCTTCTTCTTCAATCACTTCCAACGTTACTGCCTTGGAAGTGGACGGCCGATTTGGGAACATCTCTCTTTGACTTCCCCTATTTTAAGGTGGAGGTCTTGCATTACTTTGGATTAAAACTGAGGGTTGGTTGTTAGAGGGTCTACCTTTGGGATTTCCCTGATTTTGACAGAAAGGAACCTGATTACTCTGGAAGGAAGGAGCTGGAGTCTCGAATCTTGGTCCCTTATTTCCCTGTCCCGAAAACCTTGATCCAAAAGGAGTTGGGCAATCCATACTGCGATGTCCAAATCCTTGACAGTTATAGTGTTTCACTTCCTTATTCAAGGGTGGAACTTCCGAAGTTGAATTCCAGGGGATTGAGTTCCGGGAAAAGGACCTTTCTTCCATTCTGGAACTTTCCATATTCTGAGCTTAACCTTGTTGTCTCTTAGGTGGTGGACGATTGGAATCACCTTCTGAAGTTAGAAATCTTTTGAAAGATGATGGTGCTGGCTTCGGCGGGACCTTGACATCGAAGGCCTTGGCGAAATCCTTCGCCATCCGCACTGCTTCGGCCATGGAAACTGGCTTGGCATTCTTCACTAGGATATTCAAAGGTTTGTTCAGCACCCGAATGAACCTGGCCCCCATCAGTTGTTCTTCATCCAGCGGTGGCCGAGTACTTGAGGAGGAGAGTGAACGCTCGGTGACACACTTAAATAGTTGTGCTCCCCTAACTCTAAGAATTCATTCATCTTTGTTTCCAAAAAGCCGGGAGAATAAAATCTCTTCCTTAGATAAATCTTGAGATCACTCCATGTCTGGGTGTTCCGATTCAGACGGTTTATCTCGTAGTGGTTTCTCCATGCCACTCTAGCTATTTCTAGCAAGAGCCATTTTACTCTTCTCATTGTACCCGATGACATTGAAGTATTCTTCCATTGCTTCGATCCACTTCTCCGCAGCCTCGCCCAGGTTTTCCCCTTCACCCTTGAAAGGTCCAGGCTGCGATCTATGAAGAGTTTTACGAACATTCGGGTCGAGCTCTTCCTCATTGAGTTGGGGATTAACATTCCTACCACGAGGACCTCGATCCATGATCCTATCAATACGAAAATTTTTGTTAAGTCCCTTTTTCCCAAACTAACCATGATGCTCAGGTGAAAAGATAACTTTATTTATAATTCAATTCTGACTTTAGATCCAACTGATTCTGGGGTTCCTTATAGTCTGGTCAACCCACACAGAATCTTGGGATAATGATCCCTTCTACAAGAAGAACACACAGAACTCATTACAGAGAATAATTTATTTATAACATATCATTCATATCCTTAACACAATAGTGGTCCATCATACCGAAAATTTCATATGAACATTCCTCCACGAGAATTCAGTTATGCAAGTTCTCAATTTGTCATCCCTTAATTAGATTCACTGGGTCAAAGGTTAACAATAGCAATCTGTCAGCACAATCCACTAATCTCATAGTGGTTTGCTAAAGTCATAATCGTCATCCCAGCTACTAACATCATCACTGGGATTCATCCCATTCATCCCAGTTACTAACATCATCACTGGGATTCATCCCATTCATCCTCATTGTGGCTTTGTTTAACTTACCTTTCTTCAACCAAAATTCAAGAATCATCATCTTTCAATCAAAATCTAAATCAACTCATTAATTCTCAACCAGAATTTTAAAATCATATCAACCAGCATTCGAATTCATCCTCTGGATAGCATTTTTGCTTATAACTTCAAGGTCTTATATTTACTTGTATATATTGTCAGTAAAGAGCTGCAGATATACCCATGGCATCTACGGGTAGTCATGGTCCTTGGAGTTATAAGGTAAATACCATCATATCTAGGCCTCAAGCAAGTCAGGGATTCCATACAATCGCGGTACTTCCATCTTAAGACCCAATTGCCAATTTATGAATCTTCATTTTGAATATCAATTTGTATGAATTTCATCACACAATTACAATCTTTTACTGGTACTTCATAAATTTTTGACATTTCTGGCTTCTCGGTTGTTTTACTTTAGCCAATTTGCTCTGATACAAGCTAAAAGCTCCCTGCCCCCTCTGCGCAACGAATTCGGGGGTGCTAGCAGCGAAAGTAGCACTAGCTAGATGATTCTAGCAAGGACCGGGTTCCTTATGACCCTAACTTTGAAAGGCATGTCAAATATGTTGTGAAGGATTTTGACTTTGATAGTTATCGTGTCATATCAACATCTTAGATGCATTGGGAATTATAGATGCGGGAGATAAGTTTCTCTCATGGGAAGCATCATTCATTTTATTATTGCTACAGGAGGTTGAGGTTGAAAGCCATAGAAAGGAAGCACAAACAAGTTCTAAAGCCCTATCATTACCCCATTTTGAGTTGATGGAGCTAGTTGAACTTGAGGATGCAAAAGAAGAGGAAAGATAGGTTTCTCCTATACTTTTGAGCATTCAAGAAATTCAAGGCCATTAAATAGAGGCTGAGAAGGATGAAAAAGAGAAAGAGGAGGATAAGGAGGAGGATGAGGGTGAAGAAGAGGAAGACCCACCATGAGAGAAAGTGGAAGATCTATATCTAATAGTAGTTGCTGGCCGAGAGTATGTTTACCTCCTCATTGGACATAGAAGAATTATTTGGGTTGAGGGAAGATGAAGCTCTTGCTATAGTGGGGACAACATCCTTGAAGCCTCACCACCCACCATCGACTTTGAGATAAGAGACATAGCAGCAGCATCAAAGGACAATAAAGCCTTGCAACCATATGTTGATGAATTAGTGATGCCATTACATCAGAATGAGTGAAGTGGCTTGTTGTTTCAACTAGAAAAACCCCTTATGAATTTAAAGGGTATTAAAAGTCGAGGCTCTCAAGAAAGCCTTGTCAAGGAGGATGATGAGATAGACTAGTAAGCCATTTACTTTAGTTATTATATTCTTTTCCTTTTTCCTCAATAATGTCTTTGTTACTTTGGTTTCTAAATTGTTTTACTTGTACATACATAAAGCTATTGATATTGATGAATTTAGTTCTTAAAAAGGAGGTAGTAGAGATGCATTTGGGAGAGATGCTTTTCTAGCACACTACATTGGACTTCTTCCCCCCTTTTGTGAATGTTTGTGATCCATGCCAAAATGACACTGAGTACTATACAAGATCTTGTGAAGTGTAAGGCTTTGTCACGTGTCTTGAAAAAATGCCTATAACAAAGAATGCAAATAATGTCATCCTATTATGCAAGGAGACTACAATCATTGTATTTGTTGGTGCTCCCCAAAAAACAGATGCTTTGATTAAGATAGTTATGAGACTAGCCTAAGGTTTTAGCTTCGAAAAGGTCCTAGAAAACTTAAGCAAAACTAGTCTGTTAGGTGATGATAATCTAAAGAATATCATCGAGTATTTTGATGTTAAAGGCAAGAAGCTAGGAAAGAATACAATGCAATTATGTTTTATGTAATTTTGTATACTTCATGTAACTCGATCAAGATATTAATAAAATTTCTTTTTTGGCTTTGTGTATTTTTTATCCTCAAGGTAAATATATGATATAATGTTTTTGGTATTGAAAGTAGGTTAAATGTAGTTCTTAAGAGGGAAAGCAGTCAAAGATAAAATTTTATCACAAATTATCTTGCCCATTGGAGATTATTTTCTAAAAGAATATAGAATTCAAAAGTTTTAGCTAAAAAATAATTTCAATACTTGTTTTTGATTTACACTTGTTTCTTCAAATTATGAATTCTCGATTTCCCTTTAAAGTATCTCGCATTTTTTGATATTTTTAAATCATGTCTAACCTAACACTATATTTTTAAATCATGTCTAACCTAACACTATATTTTTTAATCATGTCTAACCCAACACGCATAAAATCTACATACCTCTTGTGGATCACCACACATATCAAATAAAATTTTTAAAAAAGTTGCCAGAATGGCCTTGGTTGTTGAAGGGGTGTTTAATTTTTTTAAAAAAATTGATATGTGCTACTCCACTAGAGGTATGTAGGTCTTATTCAAAATTATTTCTCTTACTCCCAAATTGAGTTTGATAAATGTTACAATAAGATGTTTCCTCTTTTTTGAATTATCAACCTTTGTCTATGCTTACATTTTGTATGAAGTACACCATGTAAAGGAGGACTCCTGTATGGCAATCATACTTGAAAAAACACATTTGTGGATTTGAGCCATTAAACCAACACTCATTCTTGTAGTCCCCACATACAGGCTAAAAAATACACTCACTAACATTCAACTAAAGAAGAGAAATTAATGTGGATCACCCTATCAATGTTTAGATATGACTTGACATTATAAGATTCACCTTGCCTAATGGTTTCAAGACTTCCATTGTTAGAAGAGCACAAACATGCACATTGAATATAAGGTTGAGAAAAAAGTACACACACGACAAGGATTGAATTTCAATAGCCTCTTCCTCCCCTCCTTTTTTTCTATATTCTCCCTCCCTTTTTTCTCTATTCTATAAAAGAAAGAAAAGAAGCATCTTATTGACATATTTATCAAACTTAATTTAGGAGTAAGAGAGATAAATTTGAATAAGGTCTATAGACCTCTTCTAGAGGAGCAGCACATATCAAATGAAATAGAATTAAAAGTTTAAACATCCCTCCAAGCAACACGGAGTGACCGAGGCCATTCCTCTCCATGCTAGCTAGCTTCCATTATCTCAGCAATCAAGGCAATATTGACAATGTGAGCGGAGGCCCTCTTTGACTCCTCTATTGTCTTGGATCTATGAACACTTGCTAGCTCTATTATGATTGTCGACGAAGCTTTCTCATGCAAAAGCTGCTTTGCTCATATAAGATATGCCTCTTTCTATGGTATTGCATGCTTCTTTTATTCATCATGATGAATCCACCTCTTGTGGAGTTGGTACTATCACTGGTGGTTGTATCTACTGGGCTACTACTTCTTTGAAGAATAGTGTAGGGAGATGAACCCTTCTCCTCCACCTAATGAGTCTATTCCTCAAACACCACATCGCGGTGCTGACAATTATCTTGTTTACCTTTGGCTCTTTGTATAGTTGATAACCCTTTGACTCCATACTCTACCCCAATAAGATACACTTTCTGCTCTCTTGGAATCCCACATGGTTTTGGATGAGTCTAGAACATGCACAAAATAGCCATTGCCAAATAGGCTTGAAATATGCAATTGAGGGTTTGTTACTTGAATAAGCTTCTTGAGGTGGTGTCATGAAAAGATTGGGGGAGGAGAGAGAGGTTGAGCTCTTGCAAGCACACACACACTCTCATAACCATGCATAACACACACACAAAGATGGAAGGCTGAAATCTTCTTCTTGTTGTTGCTCTCAAAAGAGGTCAACACAAAAGATAAGTGAAAACCAACAAAGTACTAGAGTACAATATACAAGCGGTTCATAACATGAACATGCTAAGTAGATGAGCTGCTCCATGTAATAGCACCACTTCCAAAGGAAAACATAAACCCGCTAGTAAATCTTTTGTCCAAGATACTACCAGCCCAATTTGCATCATTGTATCCATACACCTGCAACTGTACACCAGCCTGATAAAAGAGACCATAATCCACTATGGACCTCATGTAGCATAGTGTGTGTGTCACACTATCCAGATGTGGCTTGCAATCCAAGGAACTTGCATAAACTGTGGCTTCCAAAGGAACTTACATAAACTCTCCAACCCAGTTATATAGCGCTTGGGCACCCCATTCAGCTAAATGGTGGACATTATGTAACAGTGTGCATGTGCGTGGGTGGGGTATACAATATGCAAATGGGTGTGCATGCACCGGGTGCTTGAAGTGTAAATGTGTGAATGTGTGTGCACGTGCACGAAGATGGATGCATATGTTGTAAATGCGTTGTCGTGACGTGGACGGTGTCGCTGGGAAAGTGCGAGACTTCTAGCTGTGAGAATAGCTTCTAATCCCAACAAGGAAACACACACACATAACTCTCCAAGGAGCATAAGACATCTCCATTTTTGCATATACATGTGCCAATTCACTTCAATACATCCCCAAATCTAGCCTGATGATTGCACATAAATTGTGTATCCAGAGCATGTCCAGTTCCAAGCATAGATTTCCTGACTTCTTTTTCCAAATACCTCAAACCAATCACATGTAGGCACAACATAATCTTCAAAAAATTCCCATATACATTTGACCATTCACATCACATATATCAAGTGATACCAATTCCATCATTTCAAGGTGTCTCTTTCTCTTCTGAAAAACCTGCTTTTAGATTCCAACAACTCACAAGCAAAAGATGACATATGGCATATCTATAACATACTCATGTGATTTTAGGAAACTCCATGTCTAGCATTCCAAAATCCAATCGAGTAGAAAATAAAACCCAAATCCTAGAAATCTTATTGTATTTTGTTATTCCAAGATTCTCCAAAACCAAAACCTTCTCATTCTCCAAAACCTTAAAGGTTTCATAGGCTATACGATTTTTCAAATTGTAAGTAATAATAAACAAAAATAAAATTCACTTATCTGAAGTAAAAAAAAAAAAGCAAATTTTTCTTTTGGTTTCGCTAATCCCCATACGGCTGCTTCACTGTCGACTGCGCAAGGATCAGAATACATATAATGTGAAGATCATCTCCTTTGATAGTACTCCATTCACTCTTTAATTCTAACCCCAAGAAGCTCTATATAGTAGCCGGCGTTTTGATTTTAAAATCCCTGGTTAGATGACGCTCTGCCTCTCATTTTCTGCACACACCCCCAACGATATGCGCCGCTTTCTGGTTATTTCCCCTTTCTCGCAAGAGAGTCGGAGCTCCCTCACCTTTTGCAGCTATATTATCGAAATTTCCCCAGTTCCCAATACACTGCGCCACCTTTTTTATAGCTTTAAATTCGGATATCTCCTTTTTTGTTATTGCCACGTAAGCTGCCTCAAATATGTCTTCAGCTGTTGCCTCTGCTAAGCGCAGCAATCTTCACACGTTGCATCCAATCAAGTCACGGCCTGTTGTCCTTCCACTGGCATACAATGAAAGCACAGCCTGGATAGCAACATACATAGCTGGTGCATTGAATGTATCGAACCTGATTTGAGTCATCTTCTCTCGATTAGCTTTTGGATTGAGAGGAGCTTTAGTGAGCAAGACTGGATGCTCTTCAGGAGCAACTCGAAGCTCATTAAAGAATGTATGGTGCCAAATCTTTTCCATGTCATTTCAAGGTCAATATTCCCCACTTAGATTGGACCTCATCACCAACATATGCATCTTTCTGTCCCATACCTACCATAACACCAGTGCACCGAGAGAACGGCCCACAATACTAGGAAACACTGCCCTAGGAGCATCATCTCCAGCAAACCCAGCCTTGACCATCCCAGATCCATTGTCACAGACAAGAGAATGAACTTCCTCTGAGTCTGCCATTCTTGAATTATCGATATAACTGGGATTTGGGCAGTTGCTATGAGATTCAGCCCCTCCTCTTCTGCTGCTGAACAAAAGAGGGAAGACTAGCATTGACAAAACGAAGGGACGGCACACAGATCCTGCCTTAAAGTCATGAACTCTGAAACGAAGGTTTTGGGTTAGAATTTCTCTGCTCTTGCTCTAATGTTGCTAAGCTTGCACATGCATTAAGTGCACATACAAATGTAATGTTGTTAGGTCTAATGCCTTCAACTTGCATCTCATCATACAAACCCAGAGCCTCCTTGATCTGCTCATTCCTAATAAGAACAGGAATCATGGTATCCCAAGACACAATATCTCAAAAGGGCATTCTTGAAAACCAATCCTTACATCATACATGCTCTCACATTTCCATACATGTTGAGAAGGGTGTTCCCCACTACAAGGTCTACCATAAGCATAAAACTCCATAATTCACACCACACTCATGTACAGAGGCTTCGAGACCTGGCTCAGCCTCAGCTCGTCTTATTGAACCTCATTTACAATATGAACATATGTACTCAGGCATCATATAATGACTCAAGTCATGGCACTTAATCCCATGTATCTGGATTTGCATTTGATGGCCTCATATACATGGTTTCACACCATAGACGTGCCATGGCACGACATCCACCCCCTTTAAACCTGCACATCTGGATTTGCATTTGATGGCCTCATATGCATGGTTTCACACCATAGTCGTGCCATGGCACGACATCCACCCCCTCTAAACCTGCACATCCTCTGGTATGTGCCAAATCATCATCAAGATCCACATATATCTGGATGTCGTCTTCATCTTCTACATTACCCGGAAGATCTTCCTCTCCCTCTTCAACCATATCTATACTATCACTGTTAAGCCTCTCATCCTGAGTCCCCTGTGAATCAAAAGGATCATTGTCATGCCTTCTTTTAAACATCTTGATCCTTTTGCCTGCTACAAGATTCTTTTTGCAAATTTTCTTTGAACAGTGAATAGGTTGTCAAGGCTACTATCATACATTAGAACCCAATCACCTTCTTCAATAGGTTTTGGCCGGAGTCTATGTCTTCCATCAAATCTTTCTTTATTTTTCAACCTTGCATTTTTTAAACAAGCTTTAGCAAGCTCTACATCTTCAGGCCTCCTCTCCAGCTGCCTTATTCGCAATGCAAGGAGGTCTTCCCTGTTCAATCCTTCCACCCAGGGTAATACATTCCAAGTTGGAACTACTTCTTCAACTGGCATTACTGGCTTCTGACCATATATTAATTCTGCAGGCATGTATCCTGCACTGAGCTATGAGTTGTACGGTCAGCCCACAAAGCATATGGTAGCAGCCTTGGCCACTCTCGCATTCTTTCTCTGCATGCCTTAGCCAAAGCTTTAATGATTGGAGGATGTCCTCGCTCACTTTTACCATTGCCCTCAGGGTTGTAAGCACATGTTAGGGACAGTTTGATGCCGATTCTAGAGAAGAATTCCTTTGCTTCTTCAACATCTAGCTCACCTCTATCAGCTGTTATTTTCCCAACACAACCATACCGGCAAATCACATCTTCCAAGAGAAATTTGCATACTGTTTCCGTACTCTTTGTTCTAAGAGCACGCCCCTCTACCTGATTTGTCAAATCTTCTCTTGCAAGTGCTATGTATCGCATCTGCCAAATTCCCAAAGGCATTGTAACTAGATCCACTACCCATTTGTAGTGCATGGCAGGTGGGTAGGTTGGTTGCAGACCATCACGATGTCGCACATTTGAGTACATTTGACATACCATGCATGTTTCCACATATTGGGAAATATCCTTGTACATTCCTTTCCACCAATATCTTTCCTTTATTTTGGTAAAGGTGGCCCACACACTTCGATGTCCAGCCCAGAGACTCTCATGGAATTCTTTCACGAGCTTCCCTTGAGTCTCTTTATCACATATGACTTTCTGTGGCATAGCATTCCTCTGCCTAGGATGCTTCCACAGGTATCCATCCTTTAGAAAATACCCATATGCTTTTCTGCGGATCCTCTTAAATTCTGAGTCAGACCAATTTTCATGTCTTGTCAAAGCACTCAAGTATTGACCAATAAGCAACCAATCTCCTTCATACATTTCCTCAGTAAAAGACTCAAATGCATTTGATAAGCAAGTATGGTCCCCTTTTGCATATGCAGTAGTATAGAATTTTGTACCTACATCATCAATGTCACTAATCATCCCTTCTTCATCTTCATACCTGGCTCTTGATAGCATATCTGCAACTGGGTTATCTTTTCCTGCAATATGCTCAAACTCAGGATTTAGTGACTTGATATAGGCAATCCACCTAAGCATAGCAATATCTGGAGTGGTGCAGATCGCAATCATCCCAAGGAGTGGCAAGCAATCAGTTTCCACAAGTACAGATGCCCCAATAAGATATTCTTTTTCACATTTTAGAGCAGTGACTATTCCCCATAACTCTCTCTTGATCTGCGGATATTTTCGTTGTCGAATGCTTAATACCTTTGCTCCAAATCTGATTACATACCTGTGATCATCCTCATCATCTTGCCCTACTGCCCATCCTATCCCAGTAGGACTAGTATCAACTGTAACAATCACAGGCTTGCCACACTCATAATCTGCCTTCCTTAGAGTAGGTGATGATTGAAGCAGATATTTCAGCTTTCGCATAGCTTTAGTATGTGCTGCACTCCACAAAAATTTTTGATTTTTCCTCAAAAGTTGATAAAGAGGATCTGCTACATGTGCATAATGCGGGATCCATATAACATAAAAGACACATGCACCAAGAAATCTCCTCAGCTCTGTAACATTAATGCATATCTCTTTCATTCTTTGTATTGCATCTATCTTGGCTGGACAAGGTCGGCGTCCACTAGTACTACAAAGATGTCCCACTATTAGCACTTCACCAACCCCAAACACTGATTTCAGTCCAGATAAAGTAAGATTCACCTCTTCAAGCCTGGATAGAATCATATCACAATCCTTTATATGATTCGCCACAAACTTGCGGCACCCCTTCGAATCCAAATCCCCATCTTTGTCTTTCTCATCACAACCTTTTATTGGCACATCATCCAGAAAGGGCATAGTTATTTGTGGTATGAAGTCTCGCAAGACTTTATTCATTTCATTCATCATATGCACCACTGAGTTGGTGGCTCCCTGTGGTAAGGTACACATCCTTACTAATCCCAAAGGGGTTTTCATTGTGGTCGAGTCCCTGCTTTGTATATCCAGCTGGAACTGATCATATCCATAGAGTATATAGCTTTCCCTGCAAATGCTTCTGCAAACTCATCCACAATCGGACCTGCGAATACAGATCACCCATAGAGTATATAGCTTTCCCTGCAAATGCTTCTGCAAACTCATCCACAATCGGACCTGCTCCCACATTCCTGATTGTGACTTTGTTTACAGGTTGCATGTCTTGAATGAAGCGTAATGTTCCATTTTTCTTTGGCACGGTAAACCATCTGTTGGAATATGGAGCGCATGATGGCTCAAAAATTCCCATCCTGATCTTTTCTTTTAGTAATTCCATCAGCTTTGGCAAGAGAGCCTTTGGTACTAGAATCGGCCGCAGGTTCCAGGGCACATGTGGTACAGTGAAGATCACCATTGGCGCTGTTACACTTGGATCAACACAGCCTATCTCATGCGGCTGAAAAGCAAAGGCTTTCCCATGTTTTACAAGCATCTCCTCAAAGCATTCCCTTTCAACTGGCAACAGAAAATCTTTTTCACCAATCTTCAGCTCTTTTAGGGTTTTCTGTGTAAACTTATGCCCAATTTTCTTCGGATCTCTGAGATTCGGTTGCATAGAGGCTTCATCTAATTTTTCCTTGCTTCCTGGTGGCAAGGGCAAGGCAACTGGTTTCACCTTCTTTGCAACTGTTTTGTACTTTGTATCAACATGAGCATCCATCTCACAATTCATGTTTTTACATTCCATCCCCTCAAATTCCCGGATTATATCATACATCCCCACAGATGACACCTCTATCATCTCATTTCCACCCTGTAAGCATGCTCTTCCCATATCAAAAAGCACATCCATAGTATCCACAAATGACACCTCATCAAGCACCCCTGAAATAAACTCATTCTTCTCCAAAAGACCACACTGCTCAAGACTTTTTTGTTCATTTTGTACATGTCTACGCATGCCACGCTTCAAATCCTTGCTTTTTACAAAGACCAGTGACCCATAGCTAGAAAATCCCTGAAAATTTGCTGAAAAGTTATTTACATTGATTGAGTCCTGCGAGAACTCATTTTCCCTTGTACCATTGGAATCCCGCTTTACAATGGCACCTGGCCAAAATCCCTCATCTCCCTGTAGTTCATGAATTCTCTATTTATCTTTGGGAGTGACTGTGCTCGAAGAGACTCACGGTTCCTTTCATGGTTAATGCAAACTGTCAAGAACTGAACAGCTTTCTTGCCATCTTTACTCCTTATTCTTGCATATGCTGAGCCATCATCCAAAACTTTTGTTTCCATCCTCACAGCTGTAATGTAGGGTTGCCCAAGGATGAGGGGATACGATGACATCTCCTGAACAAAGAAGTTCTGATCATCTTTCACATCCCCTATAGTTACCCTTACATTTGGACATGCTGCATAGAGCTCTCCAGAGGAGTTATTAGCTGCTTTAATCATCCACCCATGATCTACATCCATTGGCCACTTACATTTGTTGTAGAGATTTTTAGCCATAAGATTTTTTTCAGACCCATGGTCGATTAGAGCGACATACGGCTCTTCCAAGTCACCTATCTTGACAAGGGTTTCAGTGGTGGCCCTTGCCCAATGGCTCTTGGAGTAATGACTCTTTGTAAGAACTTCTTTTTCATCATCCTCTTCCACAAAGCGCACTTGTCGTGCCCCTTCAGCAGAGTGATTATATTCCACCACATTTTCTCTCTCTTCCTTTTGCTGTACCTGTACTCCATGAGTCTTGGAAGTGCTTGCCTCCCCTTGTGATGGAATAGATTCAATTATGGACTGCTTTTTCTTTCGTATAATATCATTTATCTCATCATGGAATTCTTTCTTTGCAATTCCCAAGACTTCCCCTAGTGTAAATTCCACCCTGCTGTTTAGAATCCTCTCTTCAAGCACCTTTTTGAGATCTGTTGCGGCTTCAATATCAGATTGAAGCTTGTAGAGTGGACTTTTCCCTTTACCCTTCTCCTTCTCATGCTTCATTTTTGCTCGCACTTCTTCCATTGATACTTCCTGTGGAGGTCTGCTATGCGGTGGAGGCATATGTGATGGCCCAGGATCCTTCTTTTCACTACCACGAGTGACCCTTTTTTATGGCCCTCCTTCCTCATTTTCCCTCTTGCGCTTTTCCTCTACTTGTGCTTCATTATTCTGGCATTTTGCAATGTAGGCATGAACAGATAAAGAATCCACAGGCTCTTCCCAGCCGGTCTCAAGACGTATACAGTCACCTGCCTCATGCAAAGCTTGCTTAGACACCTTCTTTGACGCAATTAGTTCCATTGTTGATGGCCAAAAATCTTCATTCTCATAATCTTCATCATTCTCAGATTCCTGCCTTGATTGACCAACCTTTAACCCATAGGTTGCTGCCTCAACCATAGAGATGGCATGTCCAGCGACCATGTCCTCAACGAGTTTTCTCATCCCTCCTTTTCCAAAGTTTGTGCTTAGTGGAAGACCAGTCTCTGTAAGGTGGATTTTCCCATCTTTGAAAAACACAAGTTGATTTCTGAGGGCTTCTTTATAGCTAGCACAGTCTTTCTTTGCATGTTCTGGGTCATCACACCATATGCATCTGAATGTAAACCATTCTTTGCTTTGAGGCCTTTGCATAGAAGCCTGCCCTAATGGTAGCCCTTTTTCCTCAATCCTGGACATCTTCAATTTTAGGTCTCGCATACCCTTAATAAGCTCATCCATCGGCCCTTCTACCTTTGGGATTGCAGCAGCTGGTTTTGGTAGATTCTCAGGGATAACATCAATTATAGGGGTTGCCGAGCTCATCACCATTTTATCCCTCCTTCGCTGCCGCTTTGCTAGCATGGTGACCGCATCCTCGACATCATTCCAATCATTCTTTAGCCCCTGCTCTGTATCTTTATCCTCAAGGAGAATTTCCAGTTTTTCTTGGAGATCTTTCCCAGCTGCTTGTAAGAAGAGCTCTGTTTTTTCCCTGTCCAAGGTTGTGCGCTCAATCCTTGACAGCTGGGCATAGCGCTTCTCAAACTCTCTTAGCAACTCTGTGGCAGAAATTCCCATTTTGGGTTTTGTGACCCATTCCAAGAAAGTTCGTTTGGTCACCCGCTCGAAATCCTCCATAAAATATTCATCCTTTAAAGCAAGCTTGAACTCCTCACAATTTCTGCCACCATGTCCTGTCTGTAATCCTCTTATGCGCTCTCTTATTTCAGGAACACATACCAGCTCAAAGCTTCGAACCATATCCTCCTCAGTCACCCTGTTTAGCTCCATTTCCTTTGTGTAATTGCGCAGGTACTTTGTGATGTCCTTACCATCAAATTGATCCACCTTTTTCACAATTGACTGCAGTGCTTTGGTCGTGGAAATTTGTCCCCTCTCAGTAGCTTGCTGGTGTTGCATATACATAGTAAACATCTGAAACATTTGCATAACTCCGGGGTCAAAATGAACGCCCTGACCCTCAGGATTCTCAGCCATAGCCTCTCTGTGTATTTCACCACTAACTCTCACCCCAGCAGTGTCACGTCGGGTTCACCAAAGCTCTGTCGTGACGTGGACGGTGTCACTGGGAAAGTGCAAAACTTCTAGCTGTGAGAGTAGCTTCTAATATCCCAACAAGGAAACACACACACATAACTCTCCAAGGAGCATAAGACATCTCCATTTTTGATGACATATACATGTGCCAATTCACTTCAATACATCCCCAAATTCAGCCTGATGATTGCACATAAATTGTGTATCCAGAGCATGTCCAGTTCCAAGCATAGATTTCCTGACTTCTTTTTCCAAATACCTCAAACCAATCACATGTAGGCACAACATAATCTTCAAAAAATTAAGCTGCCTCAAATATGTCTTCAGCTGTTGCCTCTGCTAAGCGCAGCAATCTTCACACGTTGCATCCAATCAAGTCACGGCATGTTGTCCTTCCACTGGCATACAATGAAAGCACAGCCTGGATAGCAACATACATAGCTGGTGCATTGAATGTATCGAACCTGATTTGAGTCATCTTCTCTCGATTAGCTTTTGGATTGAGAGGAGCTTGTTCTAAGAGCATGCCCCTCTACCCGATTTGTCAAATCTTCTCTTGCAAGTGCTATATAACGCATCTGCTAAATTCCCAAAGGCATTGTAACTAGATCCACTACCCATTTGTAGTGCATGGCAGGTGGGTAGGTTGGTTGCAGACCATCACGATGTCGCACATTTGAGTACATTTGACATACCATGCATGTTTCCACATATTGGGAAATATCCTTGTACATTCCTTTCCACCAATATCTTTCCTTTATTTTGGTAAAGGTGGCCCACACACTTCGATGTCCAGCCCAGAGACTCTCATGGAATTCTTTCACGAGCTTCCCTTGAGTCTCTTTATCACATATGACTCTCTGTGGCATAGCATTCCTCTGCTTAGGATGCTTCCATAGGTATCCATCCTTTAGAAAATACCCATATGCTTTTCTGTGGATCCTCTTAAATTCTGAGTCAGACCAATTTTCATGTCTTGTCAAAGTACTCAAGTATTGACCAATAAGCCACCAATCTCCTTCATACATTTCCTCAGTAAAAGAGTCAAATGCATTTGATAAGCAAGTATGGTCCCCTTTTGCATATGCAGTAGTATAGAATTTTGTACCTACATCATCAATGTCACTAATCATCCCTTCTTCATCTTCATACCTGGCTCTTGATAGCATATCTGCAACTGGGTTATCTTTTCCTGCAATATGCTCAAACTCAGGATTTAGTGACTTGATATAGGCAATCCACCTAAGCATAGCAATATCTGGAGTGGTGCAGATCGCAATCATCCCAAGGAGTGGCAAGCAATCAGTTTCCACAAGTACAGATGCCCCAATAAGATATTCTTTTTCACATTTTAGAGCAGTGACTATTCCCCATAACTCTCTCTTGATCTGCGGATATTTTCGTTGTCGAATGCTTAATACCTTTGCTCCAAATCTGATTACATACCTGTGATCATCCTCATCATCTTGCCCTACTGTCCATCCTATCCTAGTAGGACTAGTATCAACTGTAACAATCACAGGCTTGCCACACTCATAATCTGCCTTCCTTAGAGTAGGTGATGATTGAAGCAGATATTTCAGCTTTCGCATAGCTTTAGTATGTGCTGCACTCCACAAAAATTTTTGATTTTTCCTCAAAAGTTGATAAAGAGGATCTGCTACATGTGCATAATGCGGGATCCATATAACATAAAAGACACATGCACCAAGAAATCTCCTCAGCTCTGTAACATTAATGCATATCTCTTTCATTCTTTGTATTGGATCTATCTTGGCTGGACAAGGTCGACGTCCACTAGTACTACAAAGATGTCCCACTATTAGCACTTCACCAACCCCAAACACTGATTTCAGTCCAGATAAAGTAAGATTCACCTCTTCAAGCCTGGATAGAATCATATCACAATCCTTTATATGATTCGCCACAAACTTGCGGCACCCCTTCGAATCCAAATCCCCATCTTTGTCTTTCTCATCACAACCTTTTATTGGCACATCATCCAGAAAGGGCATAGTTATTTGTGGTATGAAGTCTCACAAGACTTTATTCATTTCATTCATCATATGCACCACTGAGTTGGTGGCTCCCTGTGGTAAGGTACACATCCTTACTAATCCCAAAGGGGTTTTCATTGTGGTCAAGTCCCTGCTTTGTATATCCAGCTGGAACTGATCATATCCCGAATACAGATCACCCATAGAGTATATAGCTTTCCCTGCAAATGCTTCTGCAAACTCATCCACAATCGGACCTGCTCCCACATTCCTGATTGTGACTTTGTTTACAGGTTGCATGTCTTGAATGAAGCGCAATGTTCCATTTTTCTTTGGCACGGTAAACCATCTGTTGGAATATGGAGCGCATGATGGCTCCAAAATTCCCATCCTGATCTTTTCTTTTAGTAATTCCATCAGCTTTGGCAAGAGAGCCTTTGGTACTGGAATCGGCCGCAGGTTCCAAGGCACATGTGGTACAGTGAAGATCAC
Source organism: Cibotium barometz (assembly GCF_041138505.1). Classification (NCBI taxonomy): domain Eukaryota; kingdom Viridiplantae; phylum Streptophyta; class Polypodiopsida; order Cyatheales; family Cibotiaceae; genus Cibotium; species Cibotium barometz. The sequence continues at coordinate 18,257,525 of NC_141059.1, forward strand.
CATTGGCGCTGTTACACTTGGATCAACACAGCCTATCTCATGCGGCTGAAAAGCAAAGGCTTTCCCATGTTTTACAAGCATCTCCTCAAAGCATTCCCTTTCAACTGGCAACAGAAAATCTTTTTCACCAATCTTCAGCTCTTTTAGGTTTTCTGTGTAAACTTATGCCCAATTTTCTTCGGATCTCTGAGATTCGGTTGCATAGAGGCTTCATCTAATTTTTCCTTGCTTCCTGGTGGCAAGGGCAAGGCAACTGGTTTCACCTTCTTTGCAACTGTTTTGTACTTTGTATCAACATGAGCATCCATCTCACAATTCATGTTTTTACATTCCATCCCCTTAAATTCCCGGATTATATCATACATCCCCACAGATGACACCTCTATCATCTCATTTCCACCCTGTAAGCATGCTCTTCCCATATCAAAAAGCACATCCATAGTATCCACAAATGACACCTCATCAAGCACCCCTGAAATAAACTCATTCTTCTCCAAAAGACCACACTGCTCAAGACTTTTTTGTTCATTTTGTACATGTTTACGCATGCCACACTTCAAATCCTTGCTTTTTACAAAGACCAGTGACCCATAGCTAGAAAATCCCTGAAAATTTGCTGAAAAGTTATTTACATTGATTGAGTCCTGCGAGAACTCATTTTCCCTTGTACCATTGGAATCCCGCTTTACAATGGCACCTGGCCAAAATCCCTCATCTCCCTGTAGTTCATGAATTCTCTATTTATCTTTGGGAGTGACTGTGCTCGAAGAGACTCACGGTTCCTTTCATGGTTAATGCAAACTGTCAAGAACCGAACAGCTTTCTTGCCATCTTTACTCCTTATTCTTGCATATGCCGAGCCATCATCCAAAACTTTTGTTTCCATCCTCACAGTTGTAATGTAGGGTTGCCCAAGGATGAGGGGATACGATGACATCTCCTGAACAAAGAAGTTCTGATCATCTTTCACATCCCCTATAGTTACCCTTACATTTGGACATGCTGCATAGAGCTCTCCAGAGGAGTTATTAGCTGCTTTAATCATCCACCCATGATCTACATCCATTGGCCACTTACATTTGTTGTAGAGATTTTTAGCCATAAGATTTTTTTCAGACCCATGGTCGATTAGAGCGTCATACGGCTCTTCTAAGTCACCTATCTTAACAAGGGTTTCAGTAGTGGCCCTTGCCCAATGGCCCCTGGAGTAATGACCCTTTGTAAGAACTTCTTTTTCATCATCCTCTTCCACAAAGCGCACTTGTCGTGCCCCTTCAGCAGAGTGATTATATTCCACCACATTTTCTCTCTCTTCCTTTTGCTGTACCTGTACTCCATGAGTCTTGGAAGTGCTTGCCTCCCCTTGTGATGGAATAGATTCAATTATGGACTGCCTTATCCTTCGTATAATTTCAATTATCTCATCATGGAATTCTTTCTTTGCAATTCCCAAGACTTCCCCTAGTGTAAATTCCACCCTGCTGTTTAGAATCCTCTCTTCAAGCACCTTTTTGAGATCTGTTGCGGCTTCAATATCAGATTGAAGCTTGTAGAGTGGACTTTTCCCTTTACCCTTCTCCTTCTCATGCTTCATTTTTGCTCGCACTTCTTCCATTGATACTTCCTGTGGAGGTCTGCTATGCGGTGGAGGCATATGTGATGGCCCAGGATCCTTCTTTTCACTACCACGAGTGACCCTTTTTGATGGCCCTCCTTCCTCATTTTCCCTCTTGCGCTTTTCCTCTACTTGTGCTTCATTATTCTGGCATTTTGCAATGTAGGCATGAACAGATAAAGAATCCACAGGCTCTTCCCAGCCGGTCTCAAGACGTATACAGTCACCTGCCTCATGCAAAGCTTGCTTAGACACCTTCTTTGACGCAATTAGTTCCATTGTTGATGGCCAAAAATCTTCATTCTCATAATCTTCATCATTCTCAGATTCCTGCCTTGATTGACCAACCTTTAACCCATAGGTTGCTGCCTCAACCATAGAGATGGCATGTCCAGCGACCATGTCCTCAACGAGTTTTCTCATCCCTCCTTTTCCAAAGTTTGTGCTTAGTGGAAGACCAGTCTCTGTAAGGTGGATTTTTCCATCTTTGAAAAACACAAGTTGATTTCTGAGGGCTTCTTTATAGCTAGCACAGTCTTTCTTTGCATGTTCTGGGTCATCACACCATATGCATCTGAATGTAAACCCTTCTTTGCTTTGAGGCCTTTGCATAGAAGCCTGCCCTAATGGTAGCCCTTTTTCCTCAATCCTGGACATCTTCAATTTTAGGTCTCGCATACCCTTAATAAGCTCATCCATCGGCCCTTCTACCTTTGGGATTGCAGCAGCTGGTTTTGGTAGATTCTCAGGGATAACAGCAATTATAGGGGTTGCCGAGCACCATTTTATCCCTCCTTCGCTGCCGCTTTGCTAGCATGGTGACTGCATCCTCGACATCATTCCAATCATTCTTTAGCCCCTGCTCTGTATCTTTATCCTCAAGGAGAATTTCCAGTTTTTCTTGGAGATCTTTCCCAGTTGCTTATAAGAAGAGCTCTGTTTTTTCCCTGTCCAAGGTTGTGCGCTCAATCCTTGACAGCTGGGCATAGCGCTTCTCAAACTCTCTTAGCAACTCTGTGGCAGAAATTCCCATTTTGGGTTTTGTGACCCATTCCAAGAAAGTTCGTTTGGTCACCCGCTCGAAATCCTCCATAAAATATTCATCCTTTAAAGCAAGCTTGAACTCCTCACAATTTCTGCCACCATGTCCTGTCTGTAATCCTCTTATGTGCTCTCTTATTTCAGGAACACATACCAGCTCAAAGCTTCGAACCATATCCTCCTCAGTCACCCTGTTTAGCTCCATTTCCTTTGTGTAATTGCGCAGGTACTTTGTGATGTCCTTACCATCAAATTGATTCACCTTTTTCACAATTGACTGCAGTGCTTTGGTCGTGGAAATTTGTCCCCTCTCAGTAGCTTGCTGGTGTTGCATATACATAGTAAACATCTGAAACATTTGCATAACTCCGGGGTCAAAATGAACGCCCTGACCCTCAGGATTCTCAGCCATAGCCTCTCTGTGTATTTCACCACTAACTCTCACCCCAGCAGTGTCACGTCGGGTTCACCAAAGCTCTGTCGTGACGTGGACGGTGTCACTGGGAAAGTGCAAAACTTCTAGCTGTGAGAGTAGCTTCTAATATCCCAACAAGGAAACACACACACATAACTCTCCAAGGAGCATAAGACATCTCCATTTTTGATGACATATACATGTGCCAATTCACTTCAATACATCCCCAAATTCAGCCTGATGATTGCACATAAATTGTGTATCCAGAGCATGTCCAGTTCCAAGCATAGATTTCCTGACTTCTTTTTCCAAATACCTCAAACCAATCACATGTAGGCACAACATAATCTTCAAAAAATTCCCATATACATGTGACCATTCACATCACATATATCAAGTGATACCAATTCCATCATTTCAAGGTGTCTCTTTCTCTTCTGAAAAACCTGCTTCAGATTCCAACAACTCACAAGCAAAAGATGACATATGGCATATCTATAACATACTCATGTGATTTTAGGAAACTCCATATCTATAACATACTCATGTGATTTTAGGAAACTCCATGTCTAGCATTCCAAAATCCAATCGAGTAGAAAATAAAACCCAAATCCCAGAAATCTTATTGTATTTTGTTATTCCAAGATTCTCCAAAACCAAAACCTTCTCATTCTCCAAAACCTTAAAGGTTTCATAGGCTATACGATTTTTCAAATCGTAAGTAATAATAAACAAAAATAAAATTCACTTATCTGAAGTTTAAAAAAAAAGCAAAATTTTCTTTTGATTTCGCTAATCCGCATATGTCTGCTTCACTCTCGACTGCGCAAGGATCAGAATACATATAATGTGAAGATCATCTCCTTTGATAGTACTCCATTCACTCTTTAATTCTAACCCCAAGAAGCTCTATACAGTAGCTGGCGTTTTGATTTTAAAATCCCTGGTTAGATGACGCTCTGCCTCTCATTTTCTGCACACACCCCCAACGATATGCGCCGCTTTCTGGTTCTTTCCCCTTTCCCGCAAGAGAGTCGGAGCTCCCTCTCCTTTTGCAGCTATATTATCGAAATTTCCCCAGTTCCCAATACACTGCGCCACCTTTTTTATAGCTTTAAATTCGGATAACTCCTTTTTTGTTATTGCCACGTAAGCTGCCTCAAATATGTCTTCAGCTGTTGCCTCTGCTAAGCGCAGCAATCTTCACACGTTGCATCCAATCAAGTCACGGCCTGTTGTCCTTCCACTGGCATACAATGAAAGCACAGCCTGGATAGCAACATACATAGCTGGTGCATTGAATGTATCGAACCTGATTTGAGTCATCTTCTCTCGATTAGCTTTTGGATTGAGAGGAGCTTCAGTGAGCAAGACTGGATGCTCTTCAGGAGCAACTCGAAGCTCATTAAAGAATGTATGGTGCCAAATCTTTTCCATGTTATCCCAGTTGGTTACGATACCATGCTCAATAGGATATTTCAAGGTCAATATTCCCCACTTAGATTGGACCTCATCACCAACATATGCATCTTTCTGTCCCATACCTACCATAACACCAGTGCGCCGAGAATGGCCCACAATACTAGGAAACACTGCCCTAGGAGCATCATCTCCAGCAAACCCGCCTTGACCATCCCAGATCCATTGTCACAGACAAGAGGTTGAACTTCCTCTGAGTCTGCCATTCTTGAATTGTCGATATAACTTGGATTTGGGCAGTTGCTATGAGATTCAGCCCCTCCTCTTCTGCTGCTGAACAAAAGAGGGAAGACTAGCATTGACAAAACGAAGGGACGGCACATAGATCCTGCCTTAAAGTCACGAACTCTGAAACGAAGGTTTTGGGTTAGAATTTCTCTGCTCTTGCTCTAATGTTGCTAAGCTTGCACATGCATTAAGTGCACATACAAATGTAATGTTGTTAGGTCTAATGCCTTCAACTTGCATCTCATCATACAAACCCAGAGCCTCCTTGATCTGCTCATTCCTAATAAGAACAGGAATCATGGTATCCCAAGACACAATATCTCAAAAGGGCATTCTTGAAAACCAATCCTTACATCATACATGCTCTCACATTTCCATACATGTTGAGAAGGGTGTTCCCTACTACAAGGTCTACCATAAGCATAAAACTCCATAATTCACACCACACTCATGTACAGAGGCTTCGAGACCTGGCTCAGCCTCAGCTCGTCTTATTGAACCTCATTTACAATATGAACATATGTACTCAGGCATCATATAATGACTCAAGTCATGGCACTTAATCCCATGTATCTGGATTTGCATTTGATGGCCTCATATGCATGGTTTCACACCATAGACGTGCCATGGCACGACATCCACCCCCTCTAAACCTGCACATCCTCTGGTATGTGCCAAATCATCATCAAGATCCACATATATCTGGATGTCATCTTCATCTTCTACATTACCAGGAAGATCATCCTCTTCCTCTTCAACCATATCTATGCTATCACTGTCAAGCCTCTCATCTTGAGTCCCCTGTGAATCAAAAGGATCATTGTCATGCCTTCTTTTAAACATCTTGATCCTTTTGCCTGCTACAAGATTCTTTATCTCTGTTCCATCAAGCTCACACAGGGTATACGTGGCATTTCCATGCACATGCTTGACAATGTAAGGGCCAAACCATCTTTTTGCAAATTTTCTTTGAACAGTGAACTGGTTGTCAAGGCTACTATCATACATTAGAACCCAACCACCTTCAATAGGTTTTGGCCGGAATCTGTGTCTTCCATCAAATCTTTCTTTAATTTTCAACCTTGCATTTTTTAGACGAGCTTTAGCAAGCTCTACATCTTCAGGCCTCCTCTCCAGCTGCCTTATTCGCAATGCAAGGAGGTCTTCCCTGTTCAATCCTTCCACCCAGGGTAATACATTCCAAGTTGGAACTACTTCTTCAACTGGCATTACTGGCTTCTGACCATATATTAATTCTGCAGGCATGTATCCTGTCACTGAGCTATGAGTTGTACGGTCAGCCCACAAAGCATATGGTAGCAGCCTTGGCCACTCTCGCATTCTTTCTCTGCATGCCTTAGCCAAAGCTTTAATGATTGGAGGATGTCCTCGCTCACTTTTACCATTGCCCTCAGGGTTGTAAGCACATGTTAGGGACAGTTTGATGCCGATTTTAGAGAAGAATTCCTTTGCTTCTTCAACATCTAGCTCACCTCTATCAGCTGTTATTTTCCCAACATAACCATACCGGCAAATCACATCTTCCAAGAGAAATTTGCATACTGTTTCCGTACTCTTTGTTCTAAGAGCACGCCCCTCTACCTGATTTGTCAAATCTTCTCTTGCAAGTGCTATGTATCGCATCTGCCAAATTCCCAAAGGCATTGTAACTAGATCCACTACCCATTTGTAGTGCATGGCAGGTGGGTAGGTTGGTTGCAGACCATCACGATGTCGCACATTTGAGTACATTTGACATACCATGCATGTTTCCACATATTGGGAAATATCCTTGTACATTCCTTTCCACCAATATCTTTCCTTTATTTTGGTAAAGGTGGCCCACACACTTCGATGTCCAGCTCAGAGACTCTCATGGAATTCTTTCACGAGCTTCCCTTGAGTCTCTTTATCACATATGACTCTCTGAGGCATAGCATTCCTCTGCTTAGGATGCTTCCACAGGTATCCATCCTTTAGAAAATACCCATATGCTTTTCTGCGGATCCTCTTAAATTCTGAGTCAGACCAATTTTCATGTCTTGTCAAAGCACTCAAGTATTGACCAATAAGCAACCAATCTCCTTCATACATTTCCTCAGTAAAAGACTCAAATGCATTTGATAAGCAAGTATGGTCCCCTTTTGCATATGCAGTAGTATAGAATTTTGTACCTACATCATCAATGTCACTAATCATCCCTTCTTCATCTTCATACCTGGCTCTTGATAGCATATCTGCAACTGGGTTATCTTTTCCTGCAATATGCTCAAACTCAGGATTTAGTGACTTGATATAGGCAATCCACCTAAGCATAGCAATATCTGGAGTGGTGCAGATCGCAATCATCCCAAGGAGTGGCAAGCAATTAGTTTCCACAAGTACAGATGCCCCAATAAGATATTCTTTTTCACATTTTAGAGCAGTGACTATTCCCCATAACTCTCTCTTGATCTGCGGATATTTTCGTTGTCGAATGCTTAATACCTTTGCTCCAAATCTGATTACATACCTGTGATCATCCTCATCATCTTGCCCTACTGCCCATCCTATCCCAGTAGGACTAGTATCAACTGTAACAATCACAGGCTTGCCACACTCATAATCTGCCTTTCTTAGAGTAGGTGATGATTGAAGCAGATATTTCAGCTTTCGCATAGCTTTAGTATGTGCTGCACTCCACAAAAATTTTTGATTTTTCCTCAAAAGTTGATAAAGAGGATCTGCTACATGTGCATAATGCGGGATCCATATAACATAAAAGACACATGCACCAAGAAATCTCCTCAGCTCTGTAATATTAATGCATATCTCTTTCATTCTTTGTATTGCATCTATCTTGGCTGGACAAGGTCGGCGTCCACTAGTACTACAAAGATGTCCCACTATTAGCACTTACCCAACCCCAAACACTGATTTCAGTCCAGATAAAGTAAGATTCACCTCTTCAAGCCTGGATAGAATCATATCACAATCCTTTATATGATTCGCCACAAACTTGCGGCACCCCTTCGAATCCAAATCCCCATCTTTGTCTTTCTCATCACAACCTTTTATTGGCACATCATCCAGAAAGGGCATAGTTATTTGTGGTATGAAGTCTTGCAAGACTTTATTCATTTCATTCATCATATGCACCACTGAGTTGGTGGCTCCCTGCGGTAAGGTACACATCCTTACTAATCCCAAAGGGGTTTTCATTGTGGTCAAGTCCCTGCTTTGTATATCCAGCTGGAACTGATCATATCCCGAATACAGATCACCCATAGAGTATATAGCTTTCCCTGCAAATGCTTCTGCAAACTCATCCACAATCGGACCTGCTCCCACATTCCTGATTGTGACTTTGTTTACAGGTTGCATGTCTTGAATGAAGCGCAATGTTCCATTTTTCTTTGGCACGGTAAACCATCTGTTGGAATATGGAGCGCATGATGGCTCCAAAATTCCCATCCTGATCTTTTCTTTTAGTAATTCCATCAGCTTTGGCAAGAGAGCCTTTGGTACTAGAATCGGCCGCAGGTTCCAGGGCACATGTGGTACAGTGAAGATCACCATTGGCGCTGTTACACTTGGATCAACACAGCCTATCTCATGCGGCTGAAAAGCAAAGGCTTTCTTCCCATGTTTTACAAGCATCTCCTCAAAGCATTCCCTTTCAACTGGCAACAGAAAATCTTTTTCACCAATCTTCAACTCTTTTAGGGTTTTCTGTGTAAACTTATGCCCAATTTTCTTCGGATCTCTGAGATTCGGTTGCATAGAGGGTTCATCTAATTTTTCCTTACTTCCTGGTGGCAAGGGCAAGGTAACTGGTTTCACCTTCTTTGCAACTGTTTTGTACTTTGTATCAACATGAGCATCCATCTCACAATTCATGTTTTTACATTCCATCCCCTCAAATTCCCAGATTATATCATACATCCCCACAGATGACACCTCTATCATCTCATTTCCACCCTGTAAGCATGCTCTTCCCATATCAAAAAGCACATCCATAGTATCCACAAATGACACCTCATCAAGCACCCCTGAAATAAACTCATTCTTCTCCAAAAGACCACACTGCTCAAGACTTTTTTGTTCATTTTGTACATGTCTACGCATGCCACGCTTCAAATCCTTGCTTTTTACAAAGACCAGTGACCCATAGCTAGAAAATCCCTGAAAATTTGCTGAAAAGTTATTTACATTGATTGAGTCCTGCGAGAACTCATTTTCCCTTGTACCATTGGAATCCCGCTTTACAATGGCACCTGGCCAAAATCCCTCATCTCCCTGTAGTTCATGAATTCTCTATTTATCTTTGGGAGTGACTGTGCTCGAAGAGACTCACGGTTCCTTTCATGGTTAATGCAAACTGTCAAGAACCGAACAGCTTTCTTGCCATCTTTACTCCTTATTCTTGCATATGCCGAGCCATCATCCAAAACTTTTGTTTCCATCCTCACAGTTGTAATGTAGGGTTGCCCAAGGATGAGGGGATACGATGACATCTCCTGAACAAAGAAGTTCTGATCATCTTTCACATCCCCGATAGTTACCCTTACATTTGGACATGCTGCATAGAGCTCTCCAGATGAGTTATTAGCTGCTTTAATCATCCACCCATGATCTACATCCATTGGCCACTTACATTTGTTGTAGAGATTTTTAGCCATAAGATTTTTTTCAGACCCATGGTCGATTAGAGCGACATACGGCTCTTCCAAGTCACCTATCTTGACAAGGGTTTCAGTGGTGGCCCTTGCCCAATGGCTCCTGGAGTAATGACTCTTTGTAAGAACTTCTTTTTCATCATCCTCTTCCACAAAGCGCACTTGTCGTGCCCCTTCAGCAGAGTGATTATATTCCACCACATTTTCTCTCTCTTCCTTTTGCTGTACCTGTACTCCATGAGTCTTGGAAGTGCTTGCCTCCCCTTGTGATGGAATAGATTCAATTATGGACTGCCTTTTCCTTCGTATAATATCAATTATCTCATCATGGAATTCTTTCTTTGCAATTCCCAAGACTTCCCCTAGTGTAAATTCCACCCTGCTGTTTAGAATCCTCTCTTCAAGCACCTTTTTGAGATCTGTTGCGGCTTCAATATCAGATTAAAGCTTGTAGAGTGGACTTTTCCCTTTACCCTTCTCCTTCTCATGCTTCATTTTTGCTCGCACTTCTTCCATTGATACTTCCTGTGGAGGTCTGCTATGCGGTGGAGGCATATGTGATGGCCCAGGATCCTTCTTTTCACTACCACGAGTGACCCTTTTTGATGGCCCTCCTTCCTCATTTTCCCTCTTGCGCTTTTCCTCTACTTGTGCTTCATTATTCTGGCATTTTGCAATGTAGGCATGAACAGATAAAGAATCCACAGGCTCTTCCCAGCCGGTCTCAAGACGTATACAGTCACCTGCCTCATGCAAAGCTTGCTTAGACACCTTCTTTGACGCAATTAGTTCCATTGTTGATGGCCAAAAATCTTCATTCTCATAATCTTCATCATTCTCAGATTCCTGCCTTGATTGACCAACCTTTAACCCATAGGTTGCTGCCTCAACCATAGAGATGGCATGTCCAGCGACCATGTCCTCAACGAGTTTTCTCATCCCTCCTTTTCCAAAGTTTGTGCTTAGTGGAAGACCAGTCTCTGTAAGGTGGATTTTCCCATCTTTGAAAAACACAAGTTGATTTCTGAGGGCTTCTTTATAGCTAGCACAGTCTTTCTTTGCATGTTCTGGGTCATCACACCATATGCATCTGAATGTAAACCCTTCTTTGCTTTGAGGCCTTTGCATAGAAGCCTGCCCTAATGGTAGCCCTTTTTCCTCAATCCTGGACATCTTCAATTTTAGGTCTCGCATACCCTTAATAAGCTCATCCATCGGCCCTTCTACCTTTGGGATTGCAGCAGCTGGTTTTGGTAGATTCTCAGGGATAACGGCAATTATAGGGGTTGCCGAGCTCATCACCATTTTATCCCTCCTTCGCTGCCGCTTTGCTAGCATGGTGACCGCATCCTCGACATCATTCCAATCATTCTTTAGCCCCTGCTCTGTATCTTTATCCTCAAGGAGAATTTCTAGTTTTTCTTGGAGATCTTTCCCAGCTGCTTGTAAGAAGAGCTCTGTTTTTTCCCTGTCCAAGGTTGTGCGCTCAATCCTTGACAGCTGGGCATAGCGCTTCTCAAACTCTCTTAGGCAGAAATTCCCATTTTGGGTTTTGTGACCCATTCCAAGAAAGTTCGTTTGGTCACCCGCTCGGAATCCTCCATAAAATATTCATCCTTTAAAGCAAGCTTGAACTCCTCACAATTTCTGCCACCATGTCCTGTCTGTAATCCTCTTATGTGCTCTCTTATGTCAGGAACACATACCAGCTCAAAGCTTCGAACCATATCCTCCTCAGTCACCCTGTTTAGCTCCATTTCCTTTGTGTAATTGCGCAGGTACTTTGTGATGTCCTTACCATCAAATTGATCCACCTTTTTCACAATTGACTGCAGTGCTTTGGTCATGGAAATTTGTCCCCTCTCAGTAGCTTGCTGCTGTTGCATATACATAGTAAACATCTGAAACATTTGCATAACTCTGGGGTCAAAATGAACCCCCTGACCCTCAGGATTCTCAGCCATAGCCTCTCTGTGTATTTCACCACTAACTCTCACCCCAGCAGTGTCGCGTCGGGTTCACCAAAGCTCTGTCGTGACGTGGACGGTGTCACTGGGAAAGTGCGAGACTTCTAGCTGTGAGAGTAGCTTCTAATATCCCAACAAGGAAACACACACACATAACTCTCCAAGGAGCATAAGACATCTCCATTTTTGATGACATATACATGTGCCAATTCACTTCAATACATCCCCAAATTCAGCCTGATGATTGCACATAAATTGTGTATCCAGAGCATGTCCAGTTCCAAGCATAGATTTCCTGACTTCTTTTTCCAAATACCTCAAACCAATCACATGTAGGCACAACATAATCTTCAAAAAATTCCCATATACATGTGACCATTCACATCACATATATCAAGTGATACCAATTCCATCATTTCAAGGTGTCTCTTTCTCTTCTGAAAAACCTGCTTTCAGATTCCAACAACTCACAAGCAAAAGATGACATATGGCATATCTATAACATACTCATGTGATTTTAGGAAACTCCATGTCTAGCATTCCAAAATCCAATCGAGTAGAAAATAAAACCCAAATCCCAAAAATCTTATTGTATTTTGTTATTCCAAGATTCTCCAAAACCAAAACCTTCTCATTCTCCAAAACCTTAAAGGTTTCATAGGCTATACGATTTTTCAAATCGTAAGTAATAATAAACAAAAATAAAATTCACTTATCTGAAGTAAAAAAAAAGCAAATTTTTCTTTTGATTTGGCTAATCCCCATACGTCTGCTTCACTGTCGACTGCGCAAGGATCAGAATACATATAATGTGAAGATCATCTCCTTTGATAGTACTCCATTCACTCTTTAATTCTAACCCCAAGAAGCTCTATACAGTAGTAGCTGGCATTTTGATTTTAAAATCCCTGGTTAGATGACGCTCTGCCTCTCATTTTCTGCACACACCCCCAACGATATGCGCCGCTTTCTGGTTATTTCCCCTTTCCCGCAAGAGAGTCGGAGCTCCCTCACCTTTTGCAGCTATATTATTGAAATTTCCCCAGTTCCCAATACACTGCGCCACCTTTTTTGTAGCTTTAAATTTGGATATCTCCTTTTTTGTTATTGCCACGTAAGCTGCCTCAAATATGTCTTCAGCTGTTGCCTCTGCTAAGCGCAGCAATCTTCACACGTTGCATCCAATCAAGTCACGGCCTGTTGTCCTTCCACTGGCATACAATGAAAGCACAGCCTGGATAGCAACATACATAGCTGGTGCATTGAATGTATCGAACCTGATTTGAGTCATCTTCTCTCAATTAGCTTTTGGATTGAGAGGAGCTTCAGTGAGCAAGACTGGATGCTCTTCAGGAGCAACTCGAAGCTCATTAAAGAATGTATGGTGCCAAATCTTTTCCATGTCATCCCAGTTGGTTACGATACCATGATCAATAGGATATTTCAAGGTCAATATTCCCCACTTAGATTGGACCTCATCACCAACATATGCATCTTTCTGTCCCATACCTACCATAACACCAGTGCGCCGAGAACGGCCCACAATACTAGGAAACACTGCCCTAGGAGCATCATCTCCAGCAAACCCAGCCTTGACCATCCCAGATCCATTGTCACAGACAAGAGGTTGAACTTCCTCTGAGTCTGCCATTCTTGAATTGTCGATATAACTTGGATTTGGGCAGTTGCTATGAGATTATGCCCCTCCTCTTCTGCTGCTGAACAAAAGAGGGAAGACTAGCATTGACAAAACGAAGGGACGGCACACAGATCCTGCCTTAAAGTCACGAACTCTGAAACGAAGGTTTTGGGTTAGAATTTCTCTGCTCTTGCTCTAATGTTGCTAAGCTTGCACATGCATTAAGTGCACATACAAATGTAATGTTGTTAGGTCTAATGCCTTCAACTTGCATCTCATCATACAAACCCAGAGCCTCCTTGATCTGCTCATTCCTAATAAGAACAGGAATCATGGTATCCCAAGACACAATATCTCAAAAGGGCATTCTTGAAAACCAATCCTTACATCATACATGCTCTCACATTTCCATACATGTTGAGAAGGGTGTTCCCTACTACAAGGTCTACCATAAGCATAAAACTCCATAATTCACACCACACTCATGTACAGAGGCTTCGAGACCTGGCTCAGCCTCAGCTCGTCTTATTGAACCTCATTTACAATATGAACATATGTACTCAGGCATCATATAATGACTCAAGTCATGGCACTTAATCCCATGTATCTGGATTTGCATTTGATGGCCTCATATGCATGGTTTCACACCATAGACGTGCCATGGCACGACATCCACCCCCTCTAAACCTGCACATCCTCTGGTATGTGCCAAATCATCATGAAGATCCACATATATCTGGATGTCATCTTCATCTTCTACATTACCAGGAAGATCATCCTCTTCCTCTTCAACCATATCTATACTATCACTGTCAAGCCTCTCATCCTGAGTCCCCTGTGAATCAAAAGGATCATTGTCATGCCTTCTTTTAAACATCTTGATCCTTTTGCCTGCTCTACAAGATTCTTTATCTCTGTTCCATCAAGCTCACATAGGGTATACGTGGCATTTCCATGCACATGCTTGACAATGTAAGGGCCAAACCATCTTTTTGCAAATTTTCTTTGAACAGTGAACTGGTTGTCAAGGCTACTATCATACATTAGAACCCAATCACCTTCTTCAATAGGTTTTGGCCGGAGTCTGTGTCTTCCATCAAATCTTTCTTTATTTTTCAACCTTGCATTTTTTAAACGAGCTTTAGCAAGCTCTACATCTTCAGGCCTCCTCTCCAGCTACCTTATTCGCAATGCAAGGAGGTCTTCCCTGTTCAATCCTTCCACCCAGGGTAATACATTCCAAGTTGGAACTACTTCTTCAACTGGCATTACTGGCTTCTGACCATATATTAATTCTGCAGGCATGTATCCTGTCACTGAGCTATGAGTTGTACGGTCAGCCCACAAAGCATATGGTAGCAGCCTTGGCCACTCTCGCATTCTTTCTCTGCATGCCTTAGCCAAAGCTTTAATGATTGGAGGATGTCCTCGCTCACTTTTACCATTGCCCTCAGGGTTGTAAGCACATGTTAGGGATAGTTTGATGCCGATTCTAGAGAAGAATTCCTTTGCTTCTTCAACATCTAGCTCACCTCTATCAGCTGTTATTTTCCCAACACAACCATACCGGCAAATCACATCTTCCAAGAGAAATTTGCATACTGTTTCCGTACTCTTTGTTCTAAGAGCACGCCCCTCTACCTGATTTGTCAAATCTTCTCTTGCAAGTGCTATGTATCGCATCTGCCAAATTCCCAAAGGCATTGTAACTAGATCCACTACCCATTTGTAGTGCATGGCAGGTGGGTAGGTTGGTTGCAGACCATCACGATGTCGCATATTTGAGTACATTTGACATACCATGCATGTTTCCACATATTGGGAAATATCCTTGTACATTCCTTTCCACCAATATCTTTCCTTTATTTTGGTAAAGGTGGCCCACACACTTCGATGTCCAGCCCAGAGACTCTCATGGAATTCTTCCACCACCAAACTCCTAACTCAAGGCTGACATTATTATAGGCTGTATGATCATTTCACTCTACTAGTTTATAGACTTGATATTGTACATATATGTGTGGTGTAAGCATGATGTGTGGTGTAAGCATGATGTCTATTGTACCCATCATTGGATTCAATGGTTTTCATACCAGACTCCTAACTCAAGGCTGACATTATTATAGGCTGTATGATCATTTCACTCTACTAGTTTATAGAGTTGATATTGTACATATATGTGTGGTGTAAGCATGATGTCTATCATTACTTTTTGGAGATTAAAACAAGGATTTCAAGGCTACAAGCAACATGAGACTTTTAAAGTTTTGTCGAGGTTCGCTTTTTACAGATTTCATCAAGGGTTGTTATTTTTCACAAGTCAACCATGACAATGACAACTTCTCTTCGAACTAGAGGATAATTCTCAACATCAAGGTATTTATGATAATCTAGCTATGCCTAAACCTCTTGAAAAATTAAAGTATATTACATTGGAATAAAGATGATCAAGGCATCAAGAAAATTGTTACCTTGGTTATCTTCTTCCATAAATTTTTAACTCTTTAATGACCTATTCAACGAGTTATTATTTGGATTTATTTCGGAGTTACGTTAGTAATATTCTCGAGCTTTTGAAGATTTTTTGGACCCATGATTATTAGATGATTTTTTGACATCAATAAATATTATTTTTTTCTACTCTTCGACACTTTACAAGCTAAGTATCAACACCTACAAATTATTGTATGGATATTTTGTGCCTTATCTAACCATTTATTTTATAGCTCAAGTCAACAAGCTTTGCATAAGGTAAGTATTGCAAATATCTATATATATATATATATATGATTTCAATTATAATGCTTAATACATGTGGTATTTTGTTATTATAACTATATATTTTTGAAGTTCAAGCTAAGTAATAATTACACTTTCTAAATTTTATAAATTAACAATTGAAGTGTCTAATAATTTACCAGTTAACTATTAGCTGTGTTCAATTTGATTATTTGCATAAAATAAAAATTGTTATTTGTCGATTCATTTTCTTCTAACTGATATTTTCTAGTCCAACCCAAGTACGTTTCTCCATTTTCCATAATTTTAATCATTCATAGCAAATTAAAACATCACATATGCTTGTGATATTTGTGTCCTTTTAATGATGTATTTTGTAGAAAAGCTATTCAACACTTGCAAGTAAGTTGCTATCCTCCATAGCTTAGTAAATAATTATTCTAATATTTCTATGTATGCTTTATCTTTCAAACAGTGATTCAAACTCTTTCCAAGTAAGCCTCTCATTTCTATCCTTTACGAAAGTGATCATGCTTAAATATTTGTGCATAGAATTTCAAACCATATTACTATAAGTTTTATTTCTTATAAGGTCATAACTTAATATAACCCTAGTTAGGTTTGGAAGAATAATAATATTTTGATCCATTTGCATTGCTTTCTCATTTTTCTCAATGTAGAACATCATTGCAATCAAATATATGCAAGGTACGACTCTCTTATGCTTAACTCAACCTTATGATTACTAAGTTTCAAGTTTATTTCAACTTCAACTGTAAAGTAATCTTTCATCATCTAGACTTGTTTACTTAATCAAGATTGTTAGAATTGCTACTAGTCATTCATATTTATATTTTTACTTAAACTTTTAATGTATTAAAAAATCAATTTTATCTACTTTTCTATAATCTCACGCCCTCTCAAGCAGCTTTTCAACTCAAGGTTAGTATCTCCTATCCTTATATCCATAATCAAATTATCTTTATTGATAAGCTTCTCATGAATTTTGTTTAACAACTCACGTCTCTCTGAGTGTCAAAATTCTTTTGACAAATGATTTCAATGACACCACCAACGATGGAGGTATATATATATATTCACTTCCTTTTATACAACTTTTTCATAAGTATTTCTCTAATATTTTTACAACTAAAAAACCTAATTAATAAACCATAGATTCAACATCAAGATTACTCAAAATTTAGTAACTTAAATAAATTTTCAAGATAGAGAAAATTTGTCGGAATTTAAGTTTCAAAGGGAACTGGACACTCCACCTCAAACTTCTATTCTAAAGGAAGTGATGTATGGAATTAATTTGGTGGTATGGGACATTAGATTGGTTTTATATACTTACTCCAGACACATTTATGTCTTCTATCTTTTACCATCCTATGTGTGTATGTGCAACGCGCCTATGTGGTATGGGACACTTAGAATCGTCTTACATACATTCATTTGATTGGTTCATTGCATATGCATTATAGATCTAGTCTTCCACACCAATCATGAAGCCATCCTCTCATGCATTTATGCAACTGTATATCAGGGACACCCGTATATGGCATGCATGTGGGCCTCCACTGTTTGTTTTAGTTGGTTTAGGGTGATTCCCGGGTTACTTATGCGTGGCAAACATGCGTGTGGCTATGATTTGAATACTTATAGGTTGTCTATATCTCAAGACGACGTTGGGATTAATTGATGTGTTTAATTAATTATTTAACTAATGTGGACAGTGTCTATGTGAGTATAGCCAATGAGAAGTGCGAGGGTACCGATTGAGGTGTTGCACTATACGAGGGTACCGATTGAGGTGTTGTATGATGGCTGGTGGATTGAGAGGTGGTGTGATCATTGGTGATCATTTTTGTTAAACATGTATTAGAATTTTATGTCATCTATAGCCTTCACGTTGATAGGTTATTTTGTGCATATAACTTGTGATTTGATGATGAGTGTGAGGACCACCAGTTTAGGTGTCGTACAAGTTTTATTGTTGCAGTCCATGTTCATCCAAGCCTCTGAACCATGCCTTTGTGCCTCTGAGCCATGCTTGGGCATTGAACCTCTGAGTTTGTTTCAGGTTATGACATCGATAGCTACAAGCATGATGATGTTGTCATAGCATTTTCTTCTACACAACTGAGAATAGTTGCTTCCTCAAACGGGAGGACTGTTATAGGTATATATTTTATCATATTTTTGATGAATTAATAATTGTAAAAAAATATGCTTAATTTAATGTGTGCAAGAATCGGCTTAATGGAATGTGCGAATGTGCACAAAGTTATTTTATGTAACAAGGCCCATTAGCAATTATATTTGGGGAAAGGTTTTTATATGTATAAACCTTAGGAGCTTTCATATGGTTAATAATATGTAAAGCAATACCCAAAAGTGGGAAAAGCAAGCCTAATTTATACGCACATCTATTATTGGCTCCTTGGGCTATTCTTATGAATAAAATTCTCTAAATACTCATGTCGTGTGTGGAAGTGGAGCTACACGCATGGGGAGGGGGGGATATTACACCCAATCTTGTCTTGATGGTGATGTTATTTTATTTCTCTTGTCTTATGCTATGCTATGCTCTTTGATATCAATTTAATTCAAGTCTTTGTTTTAATTTTTGATGTATTTTGTGAGTTTTTAATTATTTCTTCAAGAAGTACAAAAGGGTCCCATGACAGTGGCACATCTATTATTAGCTCCTTGGGCTATTTTTATAAATATAATTCTCTAAATACTCATATCGTGGAAGTAGGGCTACACGCATGGGGGGGGGAGATTGCACCCAATCTTGTCTTGATGGTGATGCTATTTTATTTCTCTTGTCTTATGCTATGCTATGCTCTTTGATATCAATTTAATTCAAGTCTTTGTTTTAATTTTTGATGTATTTTATGAGTTTTTAATTATTTCTTCACAAGAAGTGCAAAAGGGCCCCGTGATAGCCTCATATAAAAGGGGCCATTTTCAACCAAGCTATCTCAAGTCTTTCTATGAGTACGAGTTTCAATCTTGTAACCTAATTGAACTTGAGTCTAAAGCTTCATTAGCACAATGTACTCATTATCACAACAAGTAATCTTAGGCTTCACCCACAACATTCTCTCAACCATCATGGCTCACAGCATAGCCATCTTGCTTGAGGTACTTATGTTTTTTAACACATGTTCGACTAAATGTGCTAACATGCCAAAAATCCTACAAAAGAACACTTTACACAAGGTGTATAGGAAAATGTCTTGAAACAAGAACCAAAAAATAGTTCACAATCTCCTAAACCCAAGAAAGCCAAAGCTACACAAATTGAAGAGGTTAAGACTAAAGCATAAGACAAGGGAAAGACACCTGAAGAGAGCATAAACCTTAAGACAAGGGAAAGAGGTATGAAGAGATCATAAACCCAGGGTAGGTATGTTAATCCCATTTTGGATTAACAAAGATCCTTCTCCAATTGAAGAAATTAATAAGTGTCATGTAAAGGCACTATAAAAGTTGTATTGAGATACTAGCCACCCAAGGCCTTACTATAGTAAGTTTTGGATGCCCAAGTGTGAATAAGGGCCAGTTGTATAAAAGGCAATTCTCATAATGAAATGACACAATCCCCCTTTGTGCTATGAGAACTCTTGTGCTTTGTCGAGAGAGAGAGAGAGAGAGAGAGAGAGAGAGAGAGAGAGAGAGAGAGCTAGTACATGTGCCTCTTTCATGCATGCATGTGTGTGAGAGAGTGAGAGGTTGATTACCTTGTATTCGTGGTGCAAGCGACTCTAGGGTGACAGTGAGGAGGTGGAGTTAGGAGGAGTGGAGCTTCCAAAACGAGCTTGGGGAGCCTCAAGGGATGTGAGCTGGGTTGTAGATATTTTTCCTTCCAACTTGGCAGAGGAGTAACCATTACGAAGCCTTACCAGAACATTTCAAGCACTCCATGCAAACATTGGTTAGGCACTATTTTCTTGTAAAGCCAGTGCAGACCTTCTTAAGGAAAATATCTTCTTTTACCGGCACTCCTATGTGGTGCCAATGCATGACGGTGGGTTTGGTAAGCTAGAGATCATTACATCTCCTCTCCTCTCTTTTGTTGAATGGCCAACTCGTGATGCTTACACGGTTATGGTCATGAAATCAAAGATGCTTTGTGACATACAAGGATCTTTGAAGTTTTCAAAGCCATCTCAATCTGTGGGTCTCAGTTGGGTATGTCCAATTCATCTTTTTGCTAAGATGTTCAATCAATTTACTTTCTCATAAACACTTACCATGTTTGTGTGCAAGAAAGTACTAGGTGATGACATGGTTGCCTTCCTTGGAGAGCAGTGGAACATTGTAGAGGAGCAACATAAGGATGATACATTCAAGTGCAAAATAGTAGAATCCAGTGTTATATTTTGGTATCTTAAAGCTCATGCTACCTTGTACATTCGCTTTTATTACGAACGGTGGATGAAGAAAAATAGTAGTTGGGTCCCATTGTAAGCGGATGAACAAGTTCTTTTGCCTCTTGACATATGCGTTAGGTTGCCCAATGGTGTGGGGGAGATTGTAAGTGCAAGAAGGCATTGGAGCCTACTAAATATTAGGGAGAACCTCAATATCATGGAAAGTGAGGATATAAGTGGGGCACAGTTCAAGGTGAAGAATAGAAAGATTCGAATGCGAATGGAGTCAAAGACCTAGGTAGATGCTGATTGGGAATGTGATTGTATAAGCATGACTTAATAAGAAAGCTTTGAAGTTTTTTTATGAAGTCGATTTAGACTCTTGGGATTTTATAAATTTACCTATGTAATTCATCAATGAAAAGCAGGTGGTTCAGGTGGTTCACTCCTATGATCCTTTGGAAGATGTAGAGACACTTGAAGAGGAAAAAGATGAGCCTAGTGCCAATGAAAACCTATTTGATTTATTAAGGAGAGATAGGCACCATGAACGTCTTCCACATGTTGAGCCTATATTCAATGTGCCCTTTAATTTAGAACAAATTGTTAAGGACATGGCAAGCTCTATGTTAGGGAAAGAGTGGGAGGCATATAGTAAATTTGTTAGTATAGAAATTATAAATGAAGGATCATCACAATATGTTCACATGTCTAGCTTTGCCCTATCCTCATCTGAAAAGAAGAGCATGTCAGGCAGGTGGAATGCCTATTCAGAAGATAAGAGGATAAAGATTTGTCTTGAACACTGTCCTCTACACAAGAAAAAGTGCAAAGTTCTTGAGTACTACTTTGGATTTGTGGCTTATCTATTTTTTCATGCAGACAAAGAGGACTACACAAAGGATGAATTGGAAGTTCAGAAGGGTCAAATGGTTTCACAAGCTTCATTTGTCACAGACATTGAGTCTGATGATGAGGATATGGACCTAGTTTTTGGTGATCAGGAGAAGCTTCTAAGCACATGTTTTGATGTGGTAGAGTTTAAGGCATCCACTATTATTGATGAGGGATCATCTATGCATGGAGAACACTTGAAATCAAACTTTGTGCTCCCTGGGCTGCCCTCCTTTCTTATTAATGGCAAGAATTTTATTCTTCTCTCCCACATACAAAAGCTTTATAATTTAAGGGAGGATTATTGCCTTGCAATTATAGCAGATGGTTGTGAAGCTGCTAGGGGTATACAGGATGTGGAAAATGAACACAAAGAGGAGTTTCTGAAGTTGGACATTGAGGTGACATAGAACTTCATTGAAGCCCCTAGAGCCATGTCATTGTGCTTTTGAAAAAGCCAAGGAAACTGAATCTTCTCTTTCCACACAGAGCTAGAATTTCAAATTCTTCAAGAGGAGTTAGGAATTACTGAAATTGGAAGAGAGCCCTTGCCCACCCTTGATCAAGGAAATGAAGAAGGCCTCCATCAACCTTTTGGATGAATCCAAGCTG
Organism: Cibotium barometz; assembly: GCF_041138505.1. NCBI lineage: Eukaryota > Viridiplantae > Streptophyta > Polypodiopsida > Cyatheales > Cibotiaceae > Cibotium > Cibotium barometz. The sequence goes on from NC_141059.1 coordinate 18,279,200, forward strand.
GAAGATGATGAGAACCAAAAGGTAATTTATCTGTTCTTGAGTGAGTGAATTTATGTGATTTATGGTATTGACTGAATTTATGTGAAAGCTAATTCTTTGTTTATTGCAGATTGAGCTTGATGATGCCGATGGTTTCCTTAGACGTGGAGGTGTGGCCCATGCAAGAGTTGGCCAAGATGTTGTTCTTACACACTACATCCCGTTTATTGACAAGGAAATATTTATTGTCTACCACGGCAAATGTTTTAGTGATGCTGAAATTCCACTTCTCACACTCAAGGCACTATCTAGATATACGGGCTATTCCTTTATCCCTTACAATACACATAAGGTCATGCTGATAGAGAAGTGTGTTGTTATTCGTATCTTTGGATACGGTACAAGATTTTGGCCTTCCAAAATCAGATACTTCCTTTGTTATGCTAGCTATGCTCTAGGTGCCGGACTAGAAGATGTAAATGCACTCAAGGGTTATAGTGGCAAGAATTTTTTGCGTTATAGAGGAAAAATGCCTAGTGAAGAGGAAGAGCAAGTATAGAAGAGACTCAAGAGCAGTTAATTATCTTGTCATTGTAAATATTTTGTTATATCTTTTATGTAATGAAATGATACGAGTAAGTTTTAATTACAAGTTTGTATTAAGCAAAAATGTTTACAACACTTCAAAATGTTATAAGTTTTGCATACCTCATTTTGGCTTGATTTCGTGCTGCCTTTGCTAAATCACTCATACAAGCCTTTTCCATTTTGATAGTTTTCACCCAAAAGTATATCTGTAGAACCAATTGAACATTTTTTTGAGGTAATTTGTATGAGTCTTTCCTCCTCCATGTCGAGTGTTTTTAAAATATGCTCCTCTAGCTCGGTAATGAGATTTTTTCATTCCTTGGGTGCTCCGCATGTTAAGAGAACCATATTCATTCATGAAGTATGCACCATGTGCATACAAAATGTGTTGTAAAAGAAAACAGGACCAATTCAGAAGCTATATTTTATACCATATTCATTCATGAAGTATGCACCATGTGCATACAAAATGTGTTGTAAAAGAAAACAGGACCAATTCAGAAGCTATATTTTATACCTTATAATCATTTCAAATTGATGATGAGTAGAAAGAAACTCATTTACCATGTAATGCGTAATGTTGGTATCACCCCATATTTCGACCATGGCTTTTGTAAACTTTTGAAGCTCTTCTTGAAATTTTTGGTACTCCTCTATAGTCATTGTGCTTTTGCTCCATTAATTTAACCATCTGATTGAAGTTTGACCAAACCTTCTCACGTAGAACTACAAGGCTTGGATTGGTGCAGTCAAACATTGTGCATTTACACAAATCCTTCCACAAGTCCCAAGACTTTGAGTTCTTTACTTTTTCTGGCCTCTCTAGAAAATGTCTTGCCTTATATCCACTCATTGACACCTGCTGGGCCACTTTATGATTTATGCCAGAGGTCTTCTTTTGTTAACAGTAATCTGCACATTGCCGCCACCATGGCACCCAATTGAGTTCAGTAGTTCCTCTACTTTTTGAAGAGCTTCTGTTGTCTTTCCTTGCCTTGCATAGTAAATGCATAATCAACGTGACACTTGAGTAGACAATCAAACACATGCATGAATGCATGCAAAGTACAAAAGTGGACATTCTTAAGTTTGAATGGAATTACAGGATTCCATTCGGGGTCTCTTAAATGCTTGTTTGGCTCAGCTAGCATGTTAGCAGACAAGACACCACCAACCCAATTGCTAGCATTATCATCCACTGTGTCATTCTCATCATCTTGATTCTCTAGCTTCCTCTTCCTTCCTACCTTCTTCTGTTTCTTTTCTCTCACCGTTCTCATGCACCATAGACAAGGATTTGGGGTGTTAGCACCTTGTGGACACCCCCAAGAAGGCACTTTATTATCTTCAAGTCACCTCCTAATTTACCAGTCTATTGTATAAGTGCCCTTACCCTCCACTTTTAATTTTTCCCCCCGAATCTGTGCTTTAATGACATTGGTAATCTATGGTATCCTATCAAACATCCAAGCCAGCACTTCATGTGTCTCCTTCGGTACTTCAAACGCCCTAAGCCACCATATCTCTCTCTTAGATTGGACACTAAAAGAGGGAAAACTTAACTTGCAAACCCTCTCCCTATTGCTCGTCTAATTGTCTGCGTTTTCATTGAAACCTTCTAAAGGTAACTCAGTCTCCTCAGTCATGTTGATCTCACTCTTTGCATATGCCATTGCCTCATTCTTCATAAGTGTGATACTCATTCGTTCTAACCTCTTGCCTTTCATAATCTGACACTCATCCACTTTCAACACAAAACTTACCTTGTCACCTTGCATGACAAACAAAAGTAGATAAGTTTTAGTACTTGAAAGATTTTTTTATTAGCTCGCAAAGAATGTAAAAAATTACTTACATTGTTTAGGCAGTCCATAGAATAAGATCATAGCTCTCTGAAGACATTGTAGATCAACAAATATATTGTTGAACTCATTGTAGGGATACATAATCTTACCATTTGTGCTTCGTTTTTTTCCCCAAGCTCTAATGGTTAATGTACGATCGATGCAATAGTACTCTCCAATTTTGCGTTGCACATCATCATTGCATGTCCTCTTTGCTAATCTTATCTTTTTGGGGACAAGAAAAATATTCCTTGTGATGCCTTGTTTGCGGAGTGTATCTTTTAGCAATTGATGGAGTGCTTGATATCCTTTTGTGCTAATGCCCACCTCATCGCATGCATTCTGAACCTCCTCAATGCTTAGAAGATTGGTAATGTCATCCATTATCTCATTTGCGAGTACCTGACACATCTTCTTGTGGCGTGGATCTCGAATGATGGAAAAGAATGTCAAGCCTCCTCACACAACTACGTAATATTTCTCCAAAATCTTGAGGACCATTATCACCACATGCTTCTTTTAAAAAGTTCCTATCACAAACCAAAATTACTTGCAAACAATAAAAGCCAAAGAACAAAAAACAAACCTTGCTATATGGATTCTTCGCTTGCGATTTTTGAATGTTATTTTCTTTTTCTCTCTCTTGCTCGCACGTGGGTGCTCTTCATGCGAGAGATTGTGTCTTGTAGCTTCATAACACGAGCCTCTTTCTCTTTGTCTCTTTTCTCTAGCTCTACAAGATTATTTTGTGCATCTTGTGGTGCATGTTGCGCACTACTCAAAGTGCTTTTTAAGCTTTGTGTTTGTGAGTGGAGAAATTGGATTCTCCATGCATTGCTCATGCTTAACCTTCTACAATACCCAAGCAGCCCATTCTCACCCTCTCCAACAAACTGAATAAATGAAGGGAGATCAGTGAAGGGCGGAGGACAATGCGAAGAAGGATCATTAGGATATAAATATCCATCAATCCAAAGATCCACATTAGTCTGACCCTGTTGTCTTCTTGCATGCTTCTCATGTGCATTCAAATGTTCTTTCTTGATTAGTGCATATTTATTCAATATGTGAATATGCAAGTCCACCTTCCGCACTCTTGTTGAATCTGAAATTTTTGTCATTCAAAAAATGGAAGAGACTAATCTCTGAAGTGACTCAAGGCTATCCTATTGTATTCAAAATAGGACTATTCTATTGTGAAGAGAGAGAGAGAGAGAGAGAGAGAGAGAGAGAGAGAGAGAGAGAGAGATCTTAGGACACACTGTGTCTAAAAATAGTATTGAGAGCAAGGTAAAATTGATCTTGGAATTACCCCCACCAACCAACTACAAAGGTGTATAGAGGTTTATGGGCCATGTTGGATATTATTGACGCCTCATCATATTCTAATTGCCAAACCATTATGTATAGACTACCCGTTATCTTTGAATGGACTGAGGAATGCCAAGAAGCATATGATAAGTTGAAGAAAGCACTAGTAAGTGCACCTATTCTAAGACCACCCAACTGGGATCTTTTATTCCATGTTCACATCGATGCATCAAATTTTGCCATAGGATATGTATTAGCGCAACCTGGGGAATTTAAATTGGATTACCCAGTTTGCTTTACAAGTTGTCAACTAAACGATGCAGAGATAAACTACACCACTACGGAGCGTGAAGGTTTGGCCATGGTTTATGCTGTAAAGAAATATTGACAATCAAGCAGAGAGAGAGAGAGAGAGAGAGAGAGAGAGAGAGAGAGAGAGAGAGAGAGCATAAGCCGTACAGACCTGCTGCTCCTCGCTGGCTCCTCAGCTAGTGTGTAGTTCTGACAACACTGCCTTCGACGCCTGCCAACGGCTGCCTTCTTTGGCCTGTTGTGACCCCGTCGGTCGGTAGCTCCTAATCAACCACGCAACAGCCTCAAGCACCTCATCCGACCATCAAACTGCGCGGTGCTCATGGTGGGCCGCATCACCTACGTGCCTGGCCATTTTTTTAAGAAAAAGAGAAAAGGTTTGATCGTTAAAATCAAACCTGAGTTTACTTGTGCTTGAGAGAGAGAGAGAGAGAGAGAGCTACGTACCTGAGTTTTCTTGTTCTTGAGAGAGAGAGAAGAGAGAGAGAGAGAGAGAGCTGTGTACCTGAGTTTGGGACCCGTTTGCCAACACTACCCGCCTGTTTTGAATGCGCACCTATAAATCGTGTGTAGTAAAAGCAAATTCAAATATTATCAAATGTCTTTTTATTTCAGAATCGTCACGTTGCAACCCAAATAAAAATCAAATTTTATATCCAGGAAAAAATCTTCCCAAGATTTGAACCTGGATCCATTGTGTGGAAAATTATGCTCTTGCAGCTTAAACCACTACACCTATACCTTTCTTATCTTTACAACCTTTGGTCAAATTTATCAATAAAAAGTACCTTCTGTAAATACATACATATACTCTGAAATAAATCCTTCTGTGAATAAATATCTGTAAGCCAATTTTTTTTTAATTCCTTCTGTTGAACGCACGTGATATTCATTTTTTATACTAAGTGACCCCCCCCGAGGGATATTATAATTCATTACAACACGATAAAAGGCTTCACTCGCCAACATCCATCCTATATCACGTTATACTGACTTGCAATATACGCTCTCATTATAGCACGAATATAGAAGCCTACGTTCGATCAGCTATGTTGCATACTTATGCAACATGAAACCATACAGTCATTGTATACTAACAAAAAACTGAGTATCATGAGCTTTAGAGACCCGTTTGTTACATATTAGTGCAATTTAAACCTTGTATAGTGCAAGTCATTACAACGCGATATAAGGCTTCCCCTCATCAACTTCCAATGTAAATTGTTTTGTACTGACTTGCAATATAGAAGGTCTTTTTAGCTCGAATATGGGACCCTTTTCCATATCTTTATTTCATAGTGGTGTTTACTGAAATTTTAGCAACGTAGACTTAGTATAGCTTAAATTTGGAACCCCCATAGTTGTTTTGTATCGCTAGCTTCTGATGCATATTTGTGCAATGTAGACCATTTATATTTTGGTTCAGCACAATGCGATATCAAGCTTTGCCAACATCCACGATGAATCGTGTTGTAATGGCGTTTGCACTATAACTGCAGATCTCCATTATTCTCTCATTGTTGTGTAGTTAACAATCATTTTGCCAACTTTTTCTAGCTTGTAGATGCATCCTTTTGAGATCGAGGTTGAACCTAATACTGGTTTCAAAGAAATGCCTAATGAGAAATTGTTCGATTTTCTTCACAAAGTCGGCCAGCACCATCTCCAACCTCAGATTTCACATATGTTTTCTTACAATATCTCCATCGAGAGTATGATCTTGTCTAGATGCACATATCTCCAAGAGAAAGAGTAGAAATACCAAGGGACAACTTTGAATGATGTAGTCATCCTCCTAGACAATATTTAGTATGTGCATGTGGACGATCTTATTTCTGCCACATCCTCAAGGGATAAGGTGAACAGGGATATTTCAAAGGTGCCAAGGGATAAGAAGAAGACACATATAAGTGCCAAATACACAAGTTGAATTTATCTAATTACCACGATGCTTTAGAGGGAGTACCACCTTCCCATCATGTCGTGGTTATGGCCAGAATTCTTCCATGTGACCAACAACCTTTAGATCATCCCTTTGGCCCTTGCTTTCTTTAGCACCACTTATGGTTTTCCAACGCACATTAGCTATATTCTTGAATATGTGCATTGGGTCTAGTAGATGATTAATTATAAGATTACTCTAATAAGGAAGTTTGTGGAAAATGGAGAGCCTCTTCATCCCTTGGGTGCAAAATTTCCATTATCCCTCCATGCTTTCTTCCAGTCACTTGTCTTTAAAGACAGAGGTGGTTAGCCTAGATTTCCCTCTCACAATTCATGATCCATGGGGAGATAGCGCACATGACCCTCGTACACTCTCTTACTCTCTTTCGGAGTGATTAGAGTAACGAGAATCCAATAATCGAGGTCCATAGAATGGGCTTGCATTATATTCAAATACAGTAAACTCTTTAATAAAAACAATATAAACCAACAAAAAAGGTATGTGTAATAGCTCACAAGTTTAATTAATTACTTACCCGAGCATTCTCTTTAGCTTGGCCACCAATCATGCATAATCCACATAAGTATACCTTGCACAATTGTAACTCTTTGCCCACGTGCTTGGACATCGTGAACTTGAATGCCATCCCAAAGTGTTTGAAGCTCCTCTATCAATGGGGCCAAATATACATCCATGTTCTTCACTTTGTACTTTCCTGGGAATATTAATGATAGCAAGAGGTTCCCCTTCTTTATTGCTAGCCATGATGGAAGGTTATAATTTTCACAAGGCAAACAAGTCGTGTTCTCCATGAACTTTGTAGACCAAATGGACTCACACTATCCATTGCTAGCCCAAACAAATGTTACAAGGCTCGTCCTTGAAAATAGGCCATTTCTCCTCAATGTGTCTCCACTCAAGGGAATCGGTTGGTACATGCATGACATTATCTATGGATCTAGTAGACCAATGCCATGTCATTAAACTTACATAGATTTACACCTGAACATGTGTTTTATCCTTGGTATGATAGGGAAGTATCTGGGAACGTTTACAAGAACATTTTTCCCCTGAACATCTTACCTATATCTAAGTGCCCCACAACTTGGACATTATACGAGATGTGTGTATTTGTGCTGGTAGAGGATACAACTGTTTTGGGAAAAGCATGGATACAATTTTAGTCCATGCCAATTGCACTTCTTAACAATCTTTTGGCCTCCGCACAAGAGCTCGGCATCTCATTTCCCTTTGGCAAGATTTGGTCCTTTAATATGTTTATTTTCCCTTGTTCGATGTCCCGTCTTGAAAATAGTATCTAGTAGCATCCTATCAGGCTAGATTTCCATGTAGTCAACAGGCTCATCAACATTACTAGGATCCTTGTGGGAGCGAGAACATAGATTTTGTAGACATTCCATAGGATATATACCATACATACATACATGGTTGTTACAAATTCTTAATTTCAATTTTTAGTATGTGTATAGGTGCTATAGTGTTGTACATGTTGGTGCAAGATATATTGTCATGGGTTAGCTTTTTCCAATAGGCTCCCTCTTGATATGGACATGAACTTTTTTGGGGAGCAAAATGTGGAGGGTAAAGGTAATCATATTAGCATAAGACCCCCCTTCTTTCTTTCTATCATGCCTTGACCTTGCGAAAGATATTGTAGGCTTTTTGTAACCATCCCTTCCAACTGTGCTCCATTAGTGTTTGTTTGCTAGGAGAGCCCTTTGGTACTTATTATGGCACGTCAATTTCCAGCTTTAATGTAGTAAAATTCTCTCACTCATAAGATCAGATGGACCTTATGGGTTCTCCCTTATAGAGCAATGGAGTTGACACTTGCGAGCGACGATAAGGCAATTTGTATTTGCGTAGTGTATTTCTCTAAGAAAACCACTGGGGCTAGGGCTTGGATAGCCAACAATGGTTCCGATGTGATGTAGAAGCTTCACCATCAATTACCATGTCTTGTGTGATAGGGTTTCTCTTTGGGATCCAGACTTGTTTGGGTGTTGGTGTGGTGAAGGTTCTTTTACAATAGTTTTCCCTTTGTTAGCATTTGAGCTATTAAAGTCTTTATCCATCACTAATGAGGAGATTTAGGAATTTGTAAGTGGTGACAATGAGACTAGTGGTATATATTTATGTTTTAGTATCCAAATACAATGGTACCCTCGTAGTAGCACACCTTCCTCATTGTTGTTGAGATTCAAGCTCGATGTTAGCTTGTGCCAGTTGCACCATGTACTGGCATGTTAAGTAGAAACATGTGTGAGACATAAATGACCGCGTCCAGTTGGTCATAGTGTGTGGACATTAGCTAGGGTTAGCTGTGTGTGGACACAACACATAGTGTGAGTTGTGTATTATGGATTATGGCTTTATGCATTGTGTGAGAAGGGAGATGGCTTCCCTCTATGGTTAGGGTTTGCAATATACATTAGGGTTTGCTCCTGTGTGTGTGTCTCCTCTCCCTCTACCTATTTTTCATCATGGTATTAGAGCCTGGTGCTCTCTATTAGGGTTTATGAGTGAGTGAGAGAAGAGGGAGAAGAAGCTGTGAAGAAAAGCTGTGAAGCTTGCCATTGATGCTGTGAAGCTTGGAGCACACCAATTTCTATCAAATCTGAGAGCTTGGCCTACCGGGTAAGGACTACTAAACACCCTTGCAGGTGATTCAAGCACAAACAAGGCAAATTAGGGTTGCCCAAAGCAAAAGAAAATTTTGGCTTTTTGCAAGCTTTCCATTGGAGCTTGGAAGCGGTGATGTATTGTGAAAATGGATGTAAATCTGACAAAGAAACATGATCTGGCAAATGGGAATGTATTGGAAAATCATGTGCAAGCCCTACACTGAATTTGGAGCAAGTATGATGCATTTGAATGATTAAAAAATTACTGTTTTTGAAGCTCTCACAAAACAGAGAAAAAGAGTCACTTGGCGGATAAAATTAGAGCAAGTTTTTGCAAAAATCAGACAATTGATGGGTTACACACATGCCTTGGAGTGTTAGGCAACTACACATACTCTCAATTGACACTACAATTAGCCCAAATCCCCTCTACAGCAGGCGACGCAGCTCATACAGGGAAAACAGAGCACTTTTTCATACTGTTATAAGTGGAGGCCAAATTCCACTTGTGTGGTTGATTAATTCCAAATTTTGCTTAGCAATTGGGTAATACACAAACTCAAGGAGGTTGCTACATGATTGGTTGAAGCAATTATGATCTATGGAGCTGGAAATGAGCTGATTAAACAGGCTGTCTATTGTGATTAGTAAAACAGAGTGTGATTAATCGACTAATTACTCTCTCATCTTAAACAATCGGTCTGATTCCTTTTACATGGAGTTAGTGGACATCATTTCTAAGATAATGAATGCCTGGTCTCTCAATTTGGACAAGCATTGAAGAAATTAGAGCAAATTCTACTACTGGTTTTTCTGGTTTTTCTCAAAACAGAGAAGGGAGTTTGACAAAATTGGTATGTACACACCTTGGTTGGCGTTGATATGCAACATTGAGCTTGTTTAGGTGTCAATGTAAGTTATCCACACTTGATTGAACCACTACATTGCAATTTGAAGCCTTGGAAAGTGTGCCAAAATAGGGTACCTTGGAAAGTGCGCCAAAACAGGGTACCTTGGACTGCGTATGCCAGTTCATTTTAGATGCAATCAGTTTGATTTTCTACATCAAAAGGAAGTTTGTTGACTACTTTGGAGTATCTGGAACACTTATTAGAGTGTGGTTGAGCTAAGGAAGGCTCGTTTACAGATTTGGACGTGTGCGAAAGGTGCATTTGCATTGAGCAAATATGTCAGACAATCCAGTACAAATTGTGGGTGAAAAATTGGATAGGAAGAACTTCCAGGCATGGAAGTACAGGATTAAAAGCTTTTTGAAGGGAAAAGGTTTTTGGAACCTTATTACAGGTACGGAGCCAGAGCCGGAACTACCCCGACAACCTACACAGCAACAACAGGTTATAGCTCATAAGCAATGGTCAGAAAGAGCATGCAAAGTTTTGCATTACCTGTCTATATGTATCTCGGATGCTATACTCATACATATACATGATGCTGAGAATCCCAAGGATGCATGGGATACATTGGTAAAGCTGTTTGATACAAACACTAGTGCTCGCAAGTCTCAATTGAGACAACAAATTCATAATGTGAAACGAAAAGGAAGGAGCATCCATGATTATGTACAAGAGATAAAGAAGTATGCAGATGCATTGGCAACAATCAATGCCCCCATGCCTGATGATAATTTGGTAGACATTACCTTGCATGGTCTAGCAAGGAGTATAAGTCATTTGATACATCCATCTCGGTTCGGAGTACAGGTTTACCAGACTTTGATGAGTTGGTTTCACTCTTACTTGTTGAGGAAATCAAACTCAGTGACTCCTTTCATGATGCATCTACTAGCCATGATGATAATGGCAGAAATCAGGCTTTCTATTCACAAAGAGGATTTAGAGGCAGGGGGAGATTTGCATCACGTGGCCATGGTAATGGTCGTGGATGGCAGGATAGGTCACCACAATAGAATTTTCAGTCTACATATGGTGCTAGAGGTGGTCGTGGATATACACTTCAGAGAGACAGAGGTAATCCTCGTGGTAGAGGACGTTGGCAAGGCCAACAAACATCTATGCAAAATGTGGAATGCCATTACTGTGGGAAATTTGGTCATATGGCACGTGATTGTTTCTGTAAACAAAATGATTTGAGAGGGGGTAGAGCACAACATGGTGGACATTATGCACAACATGGTGGAAATTATGCATCAAGCAGTAATGATGGCAGTGCAAATCACTTGTTTGCCATGAAACATGTTGTGGGATCTATGATGACAAATGCTGAAAATGATGACACTTGGTATATGAACTCTGGAGCATCAAACCATATGACTTGTCATGGTGAATGGTTTGAGCATATGAAGCCTATGGATGTGAAAGGCGATGTGGAGATGAGATGATACCCAACATGCTATCACACATGTTGGAAGTGTACCATTGGTTATGCACAATGGTGAAACAAAGTCTATGGCAGATGACTTGTATGTGCCTTCTATTACAAAAAGTTTGGCATCAGTTGGTCAAATGGTAGAACAGGGTTTACAGGTTCGTTTCAAGGAGCATGGTTGCTTCGTTGAGGATTTCAAAAATGGATGTAGAGTCATTGCCAAAGGCAAGAAAGAAGGTAGGTTATTTAAGTTGGATGCTGGGATTCCTAAGTTGAAATCATCCATGTTCTCTAAAAGCCGAAATGTGGTACAGGACATTGACATGTGGCATAAAAGGATTGGGCATGTGAACATACAAAGGTTAAAGAACATGCAGGCAAGAGGCATTGTTAGTGGGCTGTCTAGATTCAAGTATGATGGGAATATGCATGTTTGTGATGTCTGTCAGTTTGGAAAGCAGGCGAGGTTGCCGTTTCTTAGAGAAGGCAACATGAGTAGTAGGCCACTTGAGATAGTTCATAGCAATGTATGGGGTCTTACACAAAACCCATCCATTAAAGGCAGCTTATATTATGTGACATTCATTGATGATTTCAGCAGAATGACTTGGATTTACATTCTCAAAGAGAAAAGTGAAGTGTTGGGAAAGTTTATGGACTTCAAAGCTTTTGTAGAGAAGCAATATGGCTCTTGGATAAAATGTTTGAGGACAAATGGAGGTGGTAAATACACCTCACATGCTTTTGAGCATTTCTTGAAAAAGCATGGCATGAGAAGACAGTTAACTTGCAGGTATACACCTCAGCAAAATGGTATTATTGAGAGAAAGAATAGAGTCATTTGTGAAGTGGCCAGGGCGATGCTCAATGAAAAGAGCATGCCAGACTATTATTGGGCAGAAGCATGTGCCACCACATGTATATACTTAATAAGACACCCACAGCAGCCATACATGGAAGTACGCTAGAGATGCAACTTACAGGTTTTAGGCCAGACATTGGACACCTCAAAGTGTTTGGTTGCATAGCTTATGTACATGTGCCTGACGAGAGAAGGAGGAAGTTGGATCCTAAGGCAGAAAAGTGTGTATTTGTTGGTTATGCACAGGATCGGTATATAAATGTTATAATCCACAAACTAGGCAAGTGGTTATCTCACGAGATGTGGTGTTTGATGAACTTAGTTGGTACAAAGCAAAGGATGAGGGTGTCATTGATTCACTTGATGCTGATGTGCATGTGAACTTGCCACAAGCAAGTTCTATCTCTATGTCTGGGCCAGCAGAGTCTGAGAGTAGCACTATACGTCCATGGTCAGGACGCTTGAGAAATGAGAGTGTGAGCACTGGGAGTAGTGATGTGGATAAAGGGAAAAAGAAAGTTGAAGGAATTGGCATTACAGGTTATGAGTCGTCAAGTTCAGAGAGTTTGGATGAGGAACTTGGCATACCAGTTTTACGCACACCTGGTGCAAGGCAGGATAGATATGTGCCTCCACATGCTAGAGTGACAAGTGTTCAGAGTGATCTGCATGCATTGCAAAGATCCCAAAGGGTCAGGTATCCCATTGACAGGTTGACATATCGTGATTTTGCTATGCATTATGCATATATGACCTCTTTGGTGAAGCATGTGGAACCTACATGCTATACAGAAGCTATTGGAAAGCATGTATGGGAGAAGGCAATGGATGTTGAGATGAATGCATTGGTTCATAATGAAACATGGGATTTGGTTGCATTACCACAAGACAAAAATGTCATTGGTTGCAAATGGGTTTACAAAGTGAAATGTAAGTCAAATGGTTCGGTTGAACACCATAAAGCAAGATTGGTAGCTAAGGGTTATGCACAAACCCAAGGCTTGGACTACGATGAAACATTTAATCCAGTTGCAAAGATGGGAACAGTGAGAGCAGTCATTGCTATGGCAGCAAATGGTTGGGAAATGCATCAAATGGATATGAAAAATGCATTTCTAAATGGTGATCTACAAGAAGAAGTTTATATGGCACAGTCAGAAGGATATGTACACCCAAGATATCCCACTCATGTATGCAGATTAAAGAAAGCATTATATGGTCTGAAGCAAGCACCTCGTGCTTGGAGTGATAAGATGGGCCGATATATTATCTCCCTTGGTTTTCAGGTTTCTACAGCAGATTCTTCACTCTATGTGAAGAAAACAGATCATGGGATTGTCTTACTTGTCATCTATGTGGTTGACTTGATTGTCACAGGAGATCATGCTATAAATGTTATGCATGTGAAGAAGGCATTGAGTGGGCAGTTTGACATGAAGGACGAGTGAATTAAGATATTTTCTTGGGATTGAAGTGATCAAGGACCATGCAGGTATATGGTTAGTGCAACGCCAATATGCATTGGATATGTTGGCAAAATATGGGATGATAGGGTGTAAGCCAATGAGTACACCTTTGGAGTAGAATGTGAAGTTGCGGGCTGATTTTGGTGAAGAGTTGGATGATCCATCTATGTATAGAAAGATGGTTGGAAGCCTTATTTACATGACCATCACACGCCCGGATCTCAGTTATGCTGTGGGGCTCGTAAGCCAATTTATGCAGAGTCCCAGAAAACCTCATTTGAATGCAGTGAGACGCATTATGTGATATGTAAAGACCACTACACATTATGGTTTTCTCTATGAGCATGGTAAAGGCTTGGATATACATGGCTACACAGATGTAGATTGGGCAGGTAGCTCGTATGACAGGAGGTCTACTAGTGGTTATGCCTTTACATTTGGAAGTGCAGTGGTGAGTTGGAGTAGCAAGAATCAACCTACTGTTGCTTTATCTATTGCTTTATCTAGTACAGAGACTGAATACAAGGGTGCAGCCATTGCTACATGTGAAGGAGTATGGTTAAAGAATCTCTTGGCTGATTTGGGTGAGCCTATTAATGGCAAGGTTGTCATTCATTGTGACAACATGAGCAGCATACAGTTGGCTAAGAATCTAGTTTTTCATGCGCAGACCAAACACATAGAGGTCCACTATCACTTTGTCAAAGTCAGTGGATTTACAGTATGTGAAGACTGAAGAGCAGGTGGCCGACATCTTTACAAAGCCACTTAGCAGGGAGAAGTTTGAGTACTTCCGTACTATGTTGGGAGTACGTGGGATGAGCTTGAGGGGGAGTGTTGAGAGCTTTGATAGCCCAAGCTCATCTACATCTTCATCTATGGCAGTACATCATGAGCTTGAGAGGGGCTGTTGAGATTCAAGCTCGATGTCAGCTTGTGCCAGCTACACCATGTGCTAGCATGTTAGGTAAGAACATGTGTGAGACATAAATGACCGCGTCCAGCTGGTCATAGTGTGTGGACATTATCTAGGGTTAGCTGTGTGTGGACACAACACATAGTGTGAGTTGTGTATTATGGATTATGGCTTTATGCATTGTGTGAGAAGGGAGATGGCTTCCCTCTATGGTTAGGGTTTGCAATATACATTAGGGTTTGCTCCTGTGTGTGTGTCTCCTCTCCCTCTACTTGTTTTTTATCAATTGTCAGCCTCATTGGCACACCTTCCTCATTATCCCCAACACACAAATGTGCACTTAAAACATCATGATAACATTCATAAGTTGCTTCATCATATGCATCGTCATCATTTATAACATCACTTAAATCACTTAAGGGCACTAGAGTGTGATAATTCCAAGGTTTCACATGTTGTATTATGAGCTACCTGCCAAAGGAAGGGAGTGACCTTTCGAGGTCAGAAAATGTCCCATAGTCACTTCTAGTAGTCTCTAAGGAAGCTAGGTGAGATTACTAGGAGGACCAATAGTCTACTAAAAAGTGGAAGCACCGTTAATCCCATGCAACTCAATCCAATAGCCTAGCCTCGCCTATAAGTAGTGGAAAAGGGGGGTAGTTGGGCTCTCTTGGCTAAAGGGGTTTGTTCACTCCCACTCGCCTGGGTCCCATTGAATCTACGTCAAAGCCCAACCCTCCTAGAGCCCTATACCACCTCAACCAATGAAGCAAAGAGGGCCTCAACACAATAATCAGCGTAGGAAGTTGTTGGATATTGATGTACTAGACAGTTCATTTCTAGGCACATTTGTTCCATTTCCCATGCATGCATGAAAGCACAAAAGTTTTCTGGTTGCAAGACCTGTAGAATCACATGGGTTGTGACCATGAATAACCTATAGCAAACATGAATTTGGAACAGCTTCACAGTTCCACTTAACCTCCCTATTCACATCCCCCACTTTGATCTCCCAAAACACAGAGGCAACTTCCCTTTCCATGAAAGGATAGGATGCTTCAACTCCTATCCTTGAGATAAGTTGGCCTTTAAGAAAGACACTACGTATGCTGCGCATTTTAGAGTTGCGCAATCTTTCTTTAATTGTTCATGTGTGTTAATGGGATTCACAATTCCACTTAACCTCCCTATTCACATCCCCCACTTTGATCTCCCAAAACATAGAGGCAACTGCCCTTTCCATTAAAGGATAGGATGCTTCAACTCCTATCCTTGAGATAAGTTGGCCTTTAAGAAAGACACTACGTATGCTGTGCATTTTAGAGTTGCGCAATCTTTCTTTAATTGTTCGTGTGTGTTAATCCCATTTGGATTAACACCATGATCCTCAATTGAAGACATTAATAAGTGTCATGTAAAGGCACTATAAAGGTTGTACATTATGAGACATTGGCCACCCAAGGCCTAGCTAGTAAGTTTTGGGTGCCCAAGTGTGAATAAGGGCCAATTGTATATATGGTCTTTTCTCATAATGAAAGGACACAATCCCCTTTGTGCTATTAGGAGTTCTTCCCTTGTACTTGTGAGAGAGTGAGGAGTGAGAGCATTCTAGCATTGTGCCTCTTTCATGCTTGTGTGTTTATGCTTGTATGAGAGAGTGAGAGAGAGTGTGATTGGCCTATGTGATGGTGTGAGCAACTCCACGGTGATAGTGTGAAGGTGGAGCTTGGAGCATACATGCGAGCTTGGAGGCTTTAAGAGACACGAGCTTGAAGCATTGGTAAGTACCCCATGACGGTTGTGTTTCATTGCTCATCCATTAGGTGAATGTGTAGAGTTCCCTCTTGGAGGTGTAGTCAGGCATAACATTTTTGGTGCCCTTGCTACCGGGGAAACACCTTCGTTTCTTCCATACTCTTTGAGTTTCATCTCCCATTGCATAGTATTCATTGTTGCCTTTGCATTTTGGTAATGCATTGTGTGGAAAATGGAAGGATAAGGTGTGTGTGGTTTGAGAAAAAAATTATAGTTTTGATGCTGTGAATGTTGTGGAGGAAAGTAGTTTAGGAAAGGATTCATTGGTTACTCTTGATAAGTTTAATGTTAGCACCACCAAAAACACCAACGAGAAGGAGCGGGTTATGTTGTTTTTTCTTTTTTTTTAAAAAAATCACAAAAAAAACATAACGGACCATTGATTAAGCCAGAAACTTGCATTGGCACAATATAATTTTCATCAATTGGATAAGTATCATACACCCAAAACTACGAATTGCCGATGCAAAAAACTTCACGTGAAAGTGCAGGAAGTTGTTACGACGTGAACCATTTTCCTATAATTTCACGCTGCGAGTCACTCACAAAATTAGCGTCGAGATTTATGCCAAAAATCACAGGATTGCATTCCAAAAATAGACACCCTTATCCTGACACCTCTGACAACGGTTGAGTCTGCCAAAAATTGGATCACGTGAAAGTGCAGTACACTTTCACGATGACGTGAACCATTTTCGAAGTAGTTCGCGACGTGAAACACTTTTGATGCAGTTCACGATGTGAAAAACTCTTTGTTTCACGATGTGAACTCAATCCTGCTGTTTCATGAGAAGACCAAAACCAACGAATTGACAAAACTAAGGCTCTGAGGGTCGGCTAAAGAAGGAATTTAATATTAAGGAGAAAAAATGGATCACGTGAAAGTGCAGTAGACTTTCACGATGTGAACCATTTTCGAAGTAGTTCACGACGTGAAAAACTTTTTGTTTCACGATGTGAACCATTTTTTCTACAGTTTTACTACATGAACCATTTCTTCATGACATGAACTAAGTCCTACTGTTTCACGACGTGAAATATTCTCTGCTAATTCATGCCTCCTCAACAGAGAGCAATAGAACCAAGAATTGAATCAATTTGGGTTGGATACTATCTTATCAAATCATACATACATGCACTTAAGATTTGGAAAACTCATCGGAGATGATCTTATGCCTGAGAATAGTGTATCAAATCATCTAGGAACTTCCTATCAAGAAGAGTGGGATCTGGACAGTCAACCTCACCACCGCAAAAACCAGTAGTGAGGAATCCATGGAAGAAGGGCTAAGATACACTGGGTTTGGGGAAGGTGACAAACCACACTCTCCAACCAAGTCCAGTGGGATCATTGATATAGCCCAGGGATTTTTTGGTCTCCAAACCAGTCATGATGAAGAAGTGCAATCTGCGGGCATGGGTCCATCAACTAGCGCTGGACTCGGTCCAAGACAAGAAGGGCAATTCCAGATGTTGAATTCTAGGCTATCAAATATTGGCACCCCTTGAATTAGATGAGATATGGAAAGTGCAGTTAGGATAGGTCAAATATTCTTTCCCACCATCGAGGAAATGGAATTGGACTTCCAAAACGAAGTGAGGTGGAGCGACAACTCTGAGAATTGAGCTTAAGGAAACAAGAGCTTGATACTCATAGGACAAGAGTTGAGAGAAAGGAGACAAATAACGTTAACCATCTCCAATCACGAGGAAAGGAATCTGAAATTGCTACAAGTAGAGGCGATGGGGATATTCCGGACCTGGAACCCATCAACCTGGAACCCATCAATGCAGAATCCAAAATGAAGGAAGGGGTTACAACCAGAGAAGAAGAGGGTAACATAGCCAATTTGGCTGTAGAAGTTGAGAACCGGCTCTATACCAAGAAGAACAAAGAGCTAATGATCAATCAACCTACATTCTTATTACAAGATATGGAGCTCTTAATTACACAAAGGCTACTATTGGGGAATCTCACTAGGGTACCACAACCGGATAAGTGTGTGGTCCATGTGCAGACTAAACCATACCACCCACTGAATGTCCGCAGTTAAGGGCAAGACCATTACTGTATTGTGCACATTGTGTAAAATTGGGCAATCATGACACATCATCGTGTAGATTTCCAAGGTTTCAAAATATAGCACAACTGCAACCAAATAGAGTTCCATTGGCCTTGCTGGCACCACCTGTGCAAACCACTACCACTGCTGTACAACCCAACCTTTCTTACTTACCTAGGGGGATGTTCCAGGTACAAGATGCTTCATCCTTGCCACCACCAATTCTACCGCCACCACAGGCCAAGATTAATCAAGTAGTGATTGAAGAGCCAACTGCAACCAAATAGAGTTCCATTGGCCTTGCTGGCACCACCTGTGCAAACCACTACCACTGCTGTACAACCCAACCTTTCTTACTTACCTAGGGGGATGTTCCAGGTACAAGATGCTTCATCCTTGCCACCACCAATTCTACCGCCACCACAGGCCAAGATTAATCAAGTAGTGATTGAAGAGCCATCAGAAGATATTGAACTGGCGCGGGAACTAGAATTTAGTGGGGAATACTATGAGGATATGGGTGAAGTCACACCAGATTATTATGTCCTACAGAATAACAAGCTGGTACCTGTGTTTCAAACCATGGTATAGTGGAAGGGCAAGGAAAACAACTCAAATGTGAGAAGAGGACCTTTATAATGCTATGGCTACTGCTGTGGTGGGCCACATCGAGTAGCCGAATGCCCAAATAAGAATATGACTCATACACACCAGCGACCACAAGTGGTGACCACACCCAATGCTCACTTGCACTAAGTGTGGAATTGATCCTCTGATCAAAGATTGTCCCGAGCAAGTGGTTCAGCTTCTTCTACTGCTAATCAGGCCACCATTCATACCATTAGTGTACAATCTAGGAAGATCACACCGAGCTCAAGCTCAGTTAGGTGACAAAGGACGAAACCAGGCGGATGCTACTATTTCCAAATTTGGCGCAAGAGAAGAGTGAAGAAATTAGGAAAGGGGGACACGCGGGTTACAATCCAAGACAGATTCGAAGAAGATACAATTGATACCGGATCCACGCAATCAAAGGAAGAGGGGGGTCAAGGGATTAATCTGGAAGGGTTAGACCTGGGAAAACAAGGAGAACAACCAGGAACCCCAAAGGGGGTTGGTGAATATCCTAATGCTGACGAAGAAATAAGGAAGTTAGAAGATGCCAAGGCCCTAATTGAAAAGTACCAAACAAATTCATAAAACTAAGCCTAGGACCAGCCGAGTAAGTTATTCCATCTATCCATTGGATGTGCCACCCCGCAATAGGGCTTTGAACCTACCCACCTCGATTCTAGAAGGAACTGAAGCAGACTCCCAAACAAACACAATGACTAGAATGTTTGAGGAAAATGAGTTGGGGGGGTCCATTCATTCTT
Source organism: Cibotium barometz (assembly GCF_041138505.1). Classification (NCBI taxonomy): domain Eukaryota; kingdom Viridiplantae; phylum Streptophyta; class Polypodiopsida; order Cyatheales; family Cibotiaceae; genus Cibotium; species Cibotium barometz. Next base: position 18,298,668 of record NC_141059.1, read on the forward strand.
TCCCCACCGTGGAAGAATACGAGACACCTCGATGGGAAGAACACTCCATATCTAAGGAACCCAGGGATATAGGAAGCCTAGTAGCTATGTTATCCATGCCTGTCCAGATTCCCTTGGGTCAATTGTTACGCAATTCACCTACCCTATGGTGGACAGATGTAAAAGAATGGGTCGAAGGAGGTCTAAGGCCAGCGGAGACTATGGATGAGGTTTTGCCACCCTTGGTAGAAAGACCCTTGAGGCATACAAAGAAAATGCAGGTGGTTAAGATACCAGTTAACCAACTGGGACGCTACTATGAGAGTGACGACACAAACTCTACCATTTCGATTCATCATGATGGATACCAGACGTTGGCCATCCTGGATGGTGGGGTAGGTGTCAGCATCATTACCAAACATTGCTAGGAAAATTGAGGGAAGCCGGATCTAAAGAGAGTATATCTAATCGTTAAGATGGCTGATTGAACATCCTCGAGACCCATTGGGCTCTTGGAAAATGTGAAGTTCAAACTCTTTATGTTTCAACATCTTCATACATTTGTGGTCATGGATTTCCTATGCCAACCTGATACATATGACATAATATTGGGACGACCTTTCATGACGGAATCCAAATTGGTGCATGATTTGACTTTGGATCATGTATATGTACGCAGGGACACAAACATTAAAGATTGATCTAAGAGCATGGAAGGCACACCCCATGGAAGGGCAATTGTTCGGTAATGACTCGATCACAACAGAGCGAACCACATCCCTACAGATATGCTAGTCCACATAGGGGGAAACCAAGGATGAGGAGGATACGGAGATGTATGCATCACTACCTCCCCCGGATTTCTATGAGAATTGGATGCATGTGTTGGCCACAATTGATGTGATGCAACCTAAGGGAACCCAGTATTTGAAATTTGGAAACATCTCTATTGTTAAAAAATATGACAAACACCTTCACTAAAATGATGTGTAGGGCACATACCTTGTAACTAGCACTATGCACTAAAGTCATAGATTATGGGCAAATGGATACAAAGGTTATTATGCAATCTTACCATGATGTAAAAGAGTCATTTAGGAGCTCAACATCAGCCAAAGGGGTCGTGATCCCTTGATTAAGTAGCATTGGTGTGATTAGCAAGATTCTAGGGTTGGTGGTCACTTTTAGGTGCTTGAATCTAGGAGGGAAGGTGGAGATGATTTAGATGATGATTAACACCTAATCTTGAGCTTAATCCTCATGTACTTCAGCCTATATAAAGAGGCTCTCATCTATTGAAATCAACACATTTTATTGCCCCTCACTTATGTTGTCATTATGCTCATCATTATGCTAATTACTTCTTGATTAGTAGCTTAACTTCATCTTCTTCATTTCTATTCAACTATGCAATGGAGCTAGTGTTTGATCCTCCTTAGAATGGTTTTTAACATGGTATCAGAGCTGGGACTAGCCCATGCATTTAGAATCAAGCCCCATCTTATTTGCTTAGCAAGAGATTAGTGAAAATTAGGGTTTCATTAGCTTTTATGGGTTTCCTAGAAAATAGGATCTAGAATAGCAGCTGAGTGGAGGCCTTGGTGCTCACAAACCACGTAACCGTTGCCAAAATCCTTTTTGTGGGCACTTCACCAGCAATATTGCTAAGGGGCATGGCACCTCAATTGCACCATTCATAGCTCCACGTCGCCGGCAACTTCGTTTTTCCCAAAACAGGCACGTTCTTGATAGGCGACCACCAAAAGTATTGTTGCAGCTCACACACATCAAATTGGTCTAATTCCTCTTAGGTGTGGCTTCATTGGAACCTAAACTTACTCCTCCTAAGAGGGTTTTGCAAATGATTGAGTGTGCTTCACACACCAAGCAAAAAACCAGGGTGCTGTCCAGAACTGCCATAGCCAAAAAAGGTACTTTGGTAAATTTGAGATTACTCATTGATTAAGTTGCTTAAGCAAGTGTTTTTGGGCTCTAAAATCATCTAGACATACTGATATTCAATGCCCTTGAAGATTTTTAGCTTATTCTTTGTGCAACTCCTTCAAATATTGACTCCAAGTGAGCTCATTTCTCTGCATAGTGAGCAGAATATTCAACTCCACTAATCAATGATTAATCTATCATAATCCTTATCATTTGGTGCAATAAGTGGTTCATACATGTCATTAGGGACTTGCTACATCCCCTTATTACTTCACACTTAATTTGCCCCTTGATTAGGTGTCTCCCTTGCTTCCCACAAATCAATATATTTTCTGGTTTTATCTTTTGGAAAGCATATGCTAAATAACTTGATTTAGCACTATTCTTTGGTCTTAATCTCTCTTGTAAAAGGGTAGACACTGCCTCAATCATCAGAGGTAAGACCCCCTTCATTCCATATCATAATGGCTACCAAGGATTCTCCATAAAGGTCATGGTTTTCACACATGGCAAACCCGCATCAAGTTAATGCTCATGAAGAAGGGGCTCTTCAACATAGTAAATGGGAATGAGAAGAAGCCAAGGACTCTTGCTGATGTTCCTTGTTGGGAAGTAAGAGATGACAAAGCTCGTGCCATCATCACATTGGAGCTTGATGACACTTACATTCATCATGTGGATGGATGCGAAACTTCCAAGGAAGTTTGGGACCAACTCACAACTCTATTTGGGGCTCGATCTAAAAGTTCAAAGTTTGGTTTGCTCATTGAATTTTTTAAGCTAGAAATGAAGTCTGGCACATCCCTAGTCTCACATTTGAACTACATGAAAGGCCTATTAACACAACTTGCAGGAATAGGTCTTAAGATGGATGAAGATGTCTCCATTGGTGTATTACTTAAATCTTTACCTGAAGAATATGACCATGTGGTCACAACCTTGACCAATATGCCAATATCAAAGCTTGTGGACATTGAAGCATCTCTTCTTGAGGAGGAGAGAAAACTAAAGACCAAGCAAATGGAGTCTCCATCGTCATCAACCTTGTCTACTGAAAATGCTTATTATGCAGGATCTAGTAGGTATGGCAAGAACAAAGGCAACTACAACAAGGGCTACAACAACAACAATCTCATTTGTGACTTTTGTCACAAACCTGGCCATGTAGAGAAGAATTGTTTTGCCAAGAAGAAGATGCAACGAGTCTACATCATGGAAGAAGTGCAGCAGGAAGAAGACCAAGAAGAAGAAAAAGATGAAGACAAGGGCCACCATCATGAGGCCCTATCTATGATTAGATCAAATCATTTATTCTAAAGTGCTAAAAGCAAGGGCATGCCCTATACACATGGGTGTCCTCTTCACTCATACATGTAGCCACGTCTTGTCACACTCTTCTAAAGTTGTCCCATACCTCTTTTGTACGCATGACTAAAGCCTCTGAGTTCACATTGGCATAACCTATGTATGGCATTGCTAGTCAGACCACGCTCATGCATGCTATCACTGAGCATTGGGTGGTTAATTAGGCTCATGAGAGTCAGCATGACCAACTGCATCATTGAGTGGATTCAGTGTTTGAGGAGGGGTGTTAAAAAATATGACAAACACCTTCACTAAAACATACCTTGTAACTAGCACTATGCACTAAAGTCATAGATTATGGGCAAATGGATACAAAGGTTATTATGCAATCTTACCATGATGTAAAAGAGTCATTTAGGAGCTCAACATCAGCCAAAGGGGTCGTGATCCCTTGATTAAGTAGCATTGGTGTGATTAGCAAGATTCTAGGGTTGGTGGTCACTTTTAGGTGCTTGAATCTAGGAGGGAAGGTGGAGATGATTTAGATGATGATTAACACCTAATCTTGAGCTTAATCCTCATGTACTTCAGCCTATATAAAGAGGCTCTCATCTATTGAAATCAACACATTTTATTGCCCCTCACTTATGTTGTCATTATGCTCATCATTATGCTAATTACTTCTTGATTAGTAGCTTAACTTCATCTTCTTCATTTCTATTCAACTATGCAATGGAGCTAGTGTTTGATCCTCCTTAGAATGGTTTTTAATATCTATGACTTCTATTTGCATGGTTGATTGGCAAACTATGGATGGGGAGTTAGTGGAGGAGACATCAACAAGTATAGAAGGTACCGTGGCGCGAATTTGAACCAGTAGTCAGCGCATCAGGCGATGGTGGGGCGGAGACAAAAACGGTACCTAGCCCGACGAAACGCATTGCTGCAAAGCAAACCAACGGATGCCCAATGGTTGAGATACCTTGAGGCTACAAAGGTACATGATGAATTCTCCAAGGATTGGGGCGAAGAGTTGAGTAAAATATCATTAGAAGGGAGGAATCTAGAGAAAAGCACCGTTATGAAAACCAATACACCCAATCTAGGGAGGAATCTAGAGAAAAGCACCGTTATGAAAACCAATACACTCAAACTTACAAAAATGGGACGTCGAAAATGCAACAAAGCCTTGGCAGAGGCAGAACGTGAGGCCAAGAAAATCATGGAAAAAACCAAAAAAGACAATGAGGACAAAATGGATGTACTCTCAGTGCCCTAACCATTTCAAGAACGATACAATTGATGATCGAAGAGTGGTCCAATTAACAGCCACTAGGGTAAAAGAAGAAGGATTGTCGACATCATACGATGGCCCGGTAGAAGTCAAGGAGGTTGATATTGTGGAATCAGGGGAAGAAGCAAGGCACGTATATATTGCCAAGGATTTGACCTCTATAGACATTAGGAACTCAATGGAGTCTTCTTGGGCCCTTTTATTTGGCAGTTTAAGGGAGTCAAACCTTTTCTCTTAAGAAGAAACGTTTTCTAATTTGAAGCTTCAAAACGGCTACTTTATTCGAATTTGAATTTGGGGGGGAAAATGGAATTTAAAATCTAGCGGATAAAAGCATATCATGTAACATATCTATGGAAAGCTCTTGATGCGTAGATCATGGATCTGTAATCTCCGCTCAGATTGGAGCTTGTATGTAGAAGTTATGGAGGTCCAAAAATTGTAAAATTGCCCTCCCCCCCTTTTGGGGGAAAAAGTGCACCCTTTGACCACTCTTACACCTCTCTTACAAACCAATGGTTTTTGCTTACATGGCGGGCTCCTATTTGTCAAAAAGTTAAACGTTTCCATAACCTCATGGCAAATTAAAGGGCCCAAGAAGACTCCATTGAGTTCCTAATGGGAAGTAGAGCTTATTGCTCTTCTCAAGGAATACAAGGATTGTTTCACCTGGAACTATGAGGAAATGAAAGGGGTACCACCCGAGGTGGTACAACATACAATTCCAATTATGGAAGGATCACGGCTTGCTAGTAGGCAGAAACCATACCAGATGAATCCAGAATATGCAGCAATTGTAAAGGAGGAAATTGATAAGCTCATTGCTGCTGACTTTATCTATGAGATCAAACATATGGATTGGTTATCACCCATTGTGATAGTGCCTAAAAAGAATGGAAAATTGAGAGTATCTCGATCTTAAGAAAGTAAATGCAGCCACTCGAAGGATCATTACTCATTACCATATACCAAACATGTCTTGGAAAGAGTGGCTGGAAGGGAAGCGTATAGCTTCTTGGATGGGTTTTCAAGGTACAATCAGGTGGCCATAGCACCAAAAGACCAATATAAGACTGCCTTCAATACCATGTGGGGAACATTCGCTTACAAGGTCATGCCATTCGGTCTTACAAATGCCCCAGCAACCTTTCAAAGATTGATGTGCACAGCATTTAAGGACTACTTGCAAAAGTGGTTGGAAGTGTTTATTGATGATCTATGTGCACATTCTCGATGGGAAGATCATTTGAACTGTTTGAGGAAGGTGTTTGAACGTTGCCGATTATATCGGATATCACTAAACCCTTTGAAGTGCCAATTCTAGGTCAAGCATGGTAGTATATCCGATTATATCGGATATCACTAAACCCTTTGAAGTGCCAATTCTAGGTCAAGCATGGTGGTATGATACTAGGACATATAGTCTCAAAAAATGGCATATCCACTGATGATAGCAAGGTCAAGTTGATCTTGGAACTACCACCGCCCACCAACTACAAAGGTGTGCAAAGGTTTATGGATCATGTAGGTTATTATCGATGCTTCATCGTATTTTTTGTGGAGATAGCCAAACCCTTGTATAAACTGCTCATTATCTTTGAGTGGACCAAGGAGTGTCAAGAGGCTTATGATCATCTGAAGCAAGCCTTAGCAAGCGCACCCATTTTGCGACCCTCCAATTGGGATCTTATACTCCACGTACACATCGATGCATCAAATTTTTGCAATTGGTTGCGTGTGCTAGCCCAACCTAGTGAATTCAAGTTAGACTATCCAGTTTGCTATCCAACCTAGTGAATTCAAGTTAGACTATCTAGTTTGCTTTGCTAGTCATCAATTGAATGATGTAGAGGCGAACTACTCCACTACCAAAAGAGAAGGATTAGCCATGGTCTATGCAGTCAAGAAATACCGACATTATCTCTTGGCTAACAAATTGATATTTTTTGTGGACCATCAAGCTTTGCTATATCTAGTGAATAAACCTTGCACCACACAGGAAGAATCACACGTTGGCTACTATTGTTGTTAGAATTTGACTTTACTGTCAATGGTAAGGAAGGGAACACAATATGTGTTGGCCGACCACCTGTCCAGAGTTCCAAATGGAGAACCACAACTGGTGTCAAGACGAGACGACCTCCCTGATGCTTGTCTATTCAAATTGGATATGGTACCGGAGTGGAGCAAAGAGATTTCAGAGTATTTGGCTTATGGCTTCCCTCAGGACGTGCCCTTAAATAAGAATAAGATGCGAAGGCTTATTAAGCTTGCAGCGCCATATCAATTGATTGCCGGAGAGTTGTATAGACCGGGCAAAGACAATGTGCTCAGAATGTGCTCAGACGATGCGTAAGGGAGGATGAATTCGTGACCATACTGGAAGAGTCTCATTTCGGGATAGCAGGCGGGCATTTTGCTGGAGAAATTATAGCCCAAAAGGTGCTCCAATCTGGAGATGATCTTACGACGATCCTAGATTTGTGCAACAAGTGCAATATCCAATGGGAAGACAGAACAACATCGCTAACCATCGGTGAAAAATTCATGTCCATAGCATTATGGACCTCGGCAAATCAAGGCAAACAAATCGCTGCAGAAGCGGTACTTTAGAAAACAGAATCTACACCCACCGTGTTCAAATTGCCTACACAAAGCCCAACATACAAGAGTACAAATAAATGGGTACCCAAGATTCACCCAAAGGATCAACCTAAGAGGGAGGAACCAATGAATGATGAACGTTCTCATGAGAGAAACCAGTTCAAAAGTCAACCATTGACACCACCTACAAAGTGGCAGAAGGTCAAGAACTTGCAGAAGCCTTATGACTGCCATCAACAATTGATCCGAAAGGACCTACTGAGCACAAGGCTATTATCAAGGCAATACAACAATATGGCTACCCAAAAGAAAATCTATGATGACAGACACCACAACAGGTTTGAATCAATATACAAAAGAGGGTAAGAGCTTTCAGCATAAACTCCCCAAAAGGACAAACCCTACACCTACACTTGTGTGGAGAAGGAAGCAAATTCAGCAACCTGAGTTGAGAATGACTCAAGCAACAACAATACCCAAAGTAAATACAGAATTGAACAATATGTGTGAAGGAAAAAGCAAGGGTGTCCCCAGTATAAGCAATACACAACCAGACACCGCAACAAAAATATTTAATTAGGTGGAAGGAACACTAAAAATCTCCCAATTAGAATTAAAAAGATTTCATCAAAAAATGCCTAGAAGTACCAAAGAAAACCCTTGGTTTCCATGGTAAAATTAAAAGAAAAGGAAAATCAATGCATCATCATGTGCATGCGGGTGTGTTTGAGCACAAAAATTCGATTTTATAAAGTTCACATGAAACAGCAGAAAAATACTTCACGCCGTGAAGTACCCAAAATATTTCACGACGTGAACTATTTTCGGTGTTTCACGCCATGAAGAACCCCAAACTGTTTCACGACGTGAACCTTTGTTAGTGTTTCACGCCGTGAAGAAAAAGTGCAAAGAAGTTCACGCCGTGAAACGGTAAGAACTGCAAAACCAATCACAAAATGACACATGGATTGATCATTTAATGTGGCCACCTTGTCCGATGGCTACGCTATAAAATTGATTTACTTTCTTGATTTCGTCACTTACACTGGTGATTTCACTTTTCTTTCATCGATTCCTTGTGTGCTTTTGACTCCCTGCTCTCGACATCGCCTTCCTGACCTCTCAAGGTGGGAGCTATACCTTTCCTCTCTTTCTTTTTTATTCTTTGTTTTTTGTTGTTTCTTTTGAATGGGTATATTTTTTGACGAGTGTTGAAATTGTATCTCTTTTGATTATTATCACCAATTCATGGACTGATCAATAAAAGAAACATAAAAATGCAAATGTAAAAACGTAAGATACCAACCTTCCAAGAAAAATCTGCATGAATACATAAGGTGTAGAAAACAAAAAATCTAGCCTCATTGTCACGCAAAATTTGTAAAATCTGCAACTTCACAAGAGACCTTCACGTCCCCAAATCTGCAACTTCATGGGAGACCTTCACATCCCCAAATCTACACGGGAGACCTTCACGTCTCCAAGTCTGCAACTTCACAGGAGACCTTCACGTCCCCAAACTTCACGGGAGAACTTCACGCCCCCCCCCCCCCCGAACTTCACGGGAGACCTTCACATCCCCAAACTTCATGGGAGAACTTCACATCCCCGAACTTCACGGGAGACCTTCACGTCCCCAAACTTCATGGGAGAACTTCACATCCCCGAACTTCATGGGAGAATTTCATGTCCCCAAACTTCACGTCCCCGAACTTCACGGGAGACCTTCACGTCCCCGAACTTCACGGGAGACCTTCACGTCCTCGAACTTCACGGGAGAACTTCACGTCCCCGAACTTCACGGAAGACCTTCACGTCCCCGAATCTGCAACTTCACAACAGGAGGCCTTTCATGCCTTCAAATTCACACCTTCTACTATATGGGAAGGCCCTCACGAACCTTTCCCTAACATACTAACACTAATTAACCAAAAAAAAAGGTGGCTTCCACCAGTCATTCGACTGACAATATATGGTTGTACAGATGTCTATGTCAGAATCTGAGTCCCGGGAGGAGCAACCACCTCCAACACAAGCCAGCAGTGCCATAGGGTCCCATGTTGGGGTTAAGGCCCTGTGCCGCCTCATGTACACTTTATGTTACAGTTACAGTGTGAACACGGTTCACTCCAAACCGGTTCCACCCAAGTGTCTATCCTAATATATTCTTGAGGGTTGTGGTGTGCCCTCTCTTCTTGATTCACACCCACCACATGCTCTCTTCCACTTGTTTCTTGCTCCTTCAATTGGTATCAGAGCACAGGTGCGGGTGCGGTGTTGTGTGCATGGCTATGGCGCATGAAGAGATCGGTGCTTTGAATCGGAAGCTTTGAGAGCGGTGAATCGGAGCCGGATTAAGAGCGGTGAATCGGAGCCGGATTAAGAGCGGTAGATTGAGGTCAGATTGGCCTTGGATTGGAGCTTGGAATTGCAAGGGCTGGTGCAAATCTACGACTCGTAGATTGGCTTGAAGCTTGCAAGGTAAGGGCTTTTTTTTTGTGTCTGTTAGGCGGCATAATCGCAAAGCAGTCGCTGCTGCGCAGAGAGGAGCATGTATGCTAAGTTCGGTGCTCAATTGGAGCTCTCTTGAGAGCGATTGTGTATGAGGCTACTGCCAATTTTCAGTGTGCCAATTGCGGTGCTCTTGTGTGAGCATGTATGGCAAGTGTGGCGCTGCATTGAATTGTCAGATCCGTGTTTAATGCAGTGTGCTAAGCAAGGCACAAAGCAGGTGTTTAATGCAGTGTGCTAAGCAAGGCACAAAGCAGGGGCTGCTGCTGGACAGTGTCAAATTGAAAACTTGGCCACAAAGTATTTTGCATATATTTGTAAGCGGGAGATTATTGTGCGAGATGCTACATGGTTTCACCATTTCAGAGAAGGATATTGCTCCTGCGGGGACTATTGGTGATTCTGCTGGCAAAATTGGGTAGCTGATTTGGCTTATAAAGGGTGTCCAGTAGTTGTGTTTGAAGCCTTATGATCCTGCTTAAAAGGGAGCTGAAAACTGTAGGCTACAGGTTCTAGACAGTGGAAATCTGTGGACGTGAGCCTACTTTACATTATATGGATGTGCTTGCATTGGAGTGATACTTCCCAAGACATTTAGTGCTTCAATGGAATAGAGTTATTCGGTTGGAGCACCTCTGCAAATGGAGCAAAATCCACTGCTTCCTTTTTCCCGAAGCACAGTTCACCAAGAAGAAGGGCAAGCTTCTGAAGAACAGGCTGCCTTTCAAGCAATTCAGGTTATGCGGCAAAGAATCCCTGCATAAACACCTTGATTCTGTACAAACACCTGCTAAACAATCTGGGATTGTTATGTCACTTGATCATTCCGCTAGAGTGACATTTGGAGCATTTATTGCTTGCTGGAAACTAATTACAGAACTGTATTTCTCATTCTAGAGTGACATTTGGTCACTTGTCAAGGCTCGAAAACCTTTGTGACAGTTTTGTACAAGTGCAGGCACAATTTTGAAAGAGATTTGGGCACTTTTAGAGTGTTGTTTTTTTTAACTGTTTTTTGACAGTTTTGGAGAGTGGACAACATTGCATTTAGTCACAGCACGTGACTTTGAGGCTCTCTGTGTCTTAGGTGTATTTATTTGCTTCTATTTGGGCTTATCATCATGTCTTCAAGCAACGAAGGCAACTATTGGAACATCGAGAAGTTGGAGGGGAATGCAAATTTCTCCTATTGGAAGAAGCAAATATACAATGTGTTGGTCCACAAAGATCAAGATATGCCGATCAAGTATAAAGGGGTCAAGCCAGATGAGGTGAGTGACTTTCAGTGGGAAACCATGGATGAGAAGGCCAAGAGTACCATTCTTTTGACCATCTCTAAGAAGATCTACTTCAATGTAGAGAATGAAGCCACCGCTTACAGCATATGGCAAAAACTTGAGTCCCTTTTCGAGAGTCAGAGTGCAACTAGTAAAGTGTTTTGGTTGAAGAGGCTCATGAAACTAAGCATGAAAGAGGGGACAGCCCTCTCACTTCACCTCAATGAGTTTCACTCTATATTCAGCCAACTCACAAATCAGAAAATGAATTTTGATGATGAGGTGAAGGCCATTTTCCTCTTGAGTACCCTCCCTGACAGTTGGGATACTTTTGCTACAGCCATAAGCAATTCAGCCCCTGCCTTCACAGGATTGTCATGCCAAGATGTGGAGAGCGCTCTTCTGCAGGAAGAGGTAAGGCGTAAGAATAGCAGTGAAAATAAGAATGCAAGTGCATTGGCTGTGGGCAGAGGTAGGCAGCAAAATAGAGGGGAAAGTCATAAAGGGAAATCTCGCAGTAAGTCACGTCCTAAGAAGGACCTTGAATGCCACTATTGCCATAAAAAGGGGCATATCAAAAAGGACTGTTTTCAGCTGAAAAACAAATGCAAGGATAAGGAAGGAAAAGAAGAGGACAAAGATGCTAAAAGAGATGCTAAAGACACCAAGGGCAAGGCTAAAATTGAGGAGCTCAATGCAGTGATGAAGATAATGACGATGTCATACTTGTTGCCTCCTCTGGTGATAGTTCTTTTCTTGTGGCCAATGATGGCTCGTATGCACACGATTGGCTATTGGACTCAGGTGCATCCTATCATGTTACTCCTCATGAGCAGTGGTTTGCTTCGTATGATGCAGGAAAAAGAGGATGCGTGAAACTTGGGAATGATTCTGCCTATGACATTGTTGGCATTGGGGATGTGCATCTAAAATTCCCAAATGGTTCTGAATTTGTCTTGCACAATGTGAGACATGTGCCACAGCTCAGGAAGAGCTTGATATCCACTGGGCAGCTTGATGATGCAGGGTATCTCACCCAATTTGGTCATTCCATGTGGAAGGTGCTTAAGGGAAATATGGTTGTGGCCAAGGGCTGCAAATCAGGCACCTTGTATCCATTGTATGTTGAGGGTGTTGATGCTAATGTAATCCATGTGACCGAGCAGCCACACACTTCATTGTGGCATAGCCGGTTGGGCCATATGAGCCTGAAAGGAATGAAAGTATTGTCTTCTTTGGGTTACTTGCCGAGACTTAATTTTTCTGATTTTTCAGCATGTGATCATTGTATTTATGGCAAACATAAGCAATCCGCCCATAAAAAGGCTGGAAATGTTAGGCAGGAAGTCCTAACTTTGGTACATACAAATGTGTGTGAAATGCCCAACCTTTCTTTGGGCGGTGCCAATTATTTTGTCACTTTTATTGATGATGCATCCAGGAAGATATGGGTCTATCCCATTAAGCATAAGAGTGATGTGTTCAAAGTCTTCAAGACTTGGTTGGCACTTGTTGAGAATCAGACAAGAAAGAAGCTTAAATGCCTCAGGTCTGATAATGGAGGGGAATACCTCTCAAGGGAATTTACTACATTTTGTGAGGAGAAGGGGATAAAGAGGGAGTTGCCCGCTCCCTACAATCCTCCACAAAATGGCGTGGCTGAAAGGGCAAATAGGACCATTCAGGAGAGGACTCTTAGCATGCTCTCACAAGCAGGATTGACCCATGGTTTTTGGGCAGAAGCTGTTAAGACAGCAGTACTCATGTTTTGGCCTTGTACATTTTATATGTACTTGCTGTAATTTCTGATTTTTTTTTCCTTGAGGCACATTGCCTTCAGGTGGGAGGTTGTTGGGGTTAAGGCCCTGTGCCGCCTCATGTACACTTTATGTTACAGTTACAGTGTGAACACGGTTCACTCCGAACCGGTTCCACCCAAGTGTCTATCCTAATATATTTTTGAGGGTTGTGGTGTGCCCTCTCTTCTTGATTCACACCCACCACATGCTCTCTTCCACTTGTTTCTTGCTCCTTCATCCCAGAGTGCCAGCAAGCTGAGGAGCAACTTCTTGGGCCCTTACGCCCAGTCCTTCGAGGGAACTCTCATCAGAAGACAGGTCACTACACCACATGGGAAAATCACTCTGCAATGCCAAAGTAAGGAGTGCCTCCATCTATTGGAAGCTGCGGAAGTAAGGATAAGCTGGAAAAAGTTGACCACATGGTAGAATGGCTATAGTGCTACCCAGAGGGATCGACACAGATCTCTGTGCAGAATATCTCTGTACATATGACAAGTAAACAAAGAGAGGAAAAATTACAAAGGCAGATGGTACCACAAAAGAGCTACTCATAATAGAAGACCTCATCAGAGAGATGCTTTACAGCTCCCCGAGCAGTCAAGGCCCACAGATACACAATCGATACAATGCCCGTCAAGGAAATGCTAAAGAGAGATTCTTATAACTCCAATGGGGCAGAGTACAAGAACATCAAGGATAAAGCCACGGAGAAAGCTTGCAGGGCAATGTCATTAATGATGTAAATCAAACCAGTTGACAAGTATAATAGGGTCAGCCTTAACAGGATTGCCAAAATCTCATGAAGAGAAGGAGGACGACTGGGCCTTTTCTATGCACAAAGAAATGGAAAATTATCTCAAGGCACATCAGTCCAAGGTCAGCAACCCGTACCTGTTAACACATTTACTTAACCATGTGGCATAGCGGCTAGTGAAAGATGAACCAAAGAAAAACCTGTCGCTAGCCCTAACCCCCAGTCAACCTACCGAATCTACTGCTAGAAGGGTGGATGAAGGACAAGCAGTGTTAATGGAGACAGAACAGCTCATAAAGTCAATCAAGAAGAAAGATTGAAAGAAGAAGACTGACAAAAGGATGAGAGAGCTACTAGTGGATCTCACCACACAGAATCTCAGCAATTGGAAGCAGCTGTGGCATCAGAGATCAAGACATACCAAGAGGCTCTCCAAGAAAAACTACAAAGCCCTACTATGCAGGAACAACACCAATAGCTCTCCCCTCTAACGAGCCCTGCACAACTAATATTCAAAGACCTCTCAACGATTCAAATCTAGCGGAGATACACACAGAGGAAGCTGGAGAACAAACACATAAAGATCCTACCTTGGAAGGACCAGCATACAAGGAGGCATCAGTTGCACAACAAGAATTAGAGAAGCCAGCAGAATCTAGCAAGAAGCCACACTCCCCAAAGATGTCCATGCCAAGCAAACAAAGAAGATTGGATGAAGATGAGCCACTGTCGCATCTTGGTTCTTTCAAGGAGATGGATTCTCAACAATTTCTCCAGGATACATTGGAAGGCCTTGACACACTCCTCCATGACCCCCAACCTTCATTGGAGAAAGGAATTTTTAACAGTAACTAAATATAGTAGCATTTAAATGAGTGCGTTGCCAACATTACGAGTGGATCCACTCTACATGCCTATCAAGAGGAGGTTGACACCGATGGAGTTTCAAGCTGCAAAAGAAAGGGATTCTCATATCTGCTACAATTTTCCAATATTTAACCCAGCAACATTTGCCAGTATTCAAGCACAAAGACAACAACTGCTTAATTGGATCAGAGCTTAGCGAAAAATTCTAGATCCTGCAATTGTAGCCAATGTCAAGTTCATGAAGTTATTAGTGGTTCTGATAGACCAACCTAGAGAACCTTATGATAGTTATGAGGCTCAGCATCTACAGTTCAACATGAACCAAGGGCCATTAGACAGAGGTATAATGCTATATTACCATCGTCTAAGATGTCTTCCAGGTATATGCACATAGCATTTGAAGACATGATCGACACTGGGTTTTGGTAGTCCCATTCGGCATTCCAGTGCACACTCAAAAAACTTCACTCTCGCCATAACTTCTATCGCCACCACGAATTCGGTGACCAGGTCTTCAGACCTCGGTAACAGGTTCTGAGCGACAGAACCTACTTTAGGAAAGGGGGAATCTTAATCCCATTTGGATTAACACCATGATCCTCAATTGAGGACATTAATAAGTGTCATGTAAAGGCATTATAAAGGTTGTACATTATGAGACATTGGCCACCCAAGGCCTAGTTAGTAAGTTTTGGGCGCCCAAGTGTGAATAAGGGCCAATTGTATATAAGGTATTTTCTCATAATGAAAGGACACAATCCCCTTTGTGCTATTGAGAGTTCTTCCCTTGTACTTGTGAAAGAGTGAGGAGTGAGAGCATTCTAGCATTGTGCCTTGTATGAGAGAGCGAGAGAGAGTGTGATTGGCGTATGTGATGGTGTGAGCAACTCCACGGTGATAGTGTGGAGGTGGAGCTAGGAGTTTGGAGCATACATGCGAGCTTGGAGGCTTCGAGCTCGAAGCATTGGTAAGTACCCCACGACGGTTGTGTTTCATTGCTCATCCATTAGGTGAATGTGTAGAGTTCCCTCTTGGAGGTGTGGTCAGGCATAACAATGTGTCAATGTTCTTTCTACAACATCTCCAGACCCATCATGCTCTCCTTTGCCGTGATCGCTTGCCAAGAAATTCCACATCATCTCCCATGCCTACTATCATTCTAGTATACCTTGTAACAAAGTTAAAGGGTCTACAAGTCTTGAACTATGATGCAGTCCCATTTGACTACACCCAATGCCATTTGGGTGTAATCTCATGTTTTTGTAACCACTTTGCACATGCAATAAGAAATAGTGTTGAACAAAGAGTGTGTCATGGAGTCTATCATCTGAAATGTAAAAGCGGTAAGTTTTAATGACTTCACCTTGCTGATAGTAAGAGATATGGACCAATATTGTCACCTATGTAGAATGCCAATGCATACTCTAAATCTCATTTTTCTTCTTAAGGCCAAAGTTCTCTCCAAAGTGTACTACTGACACAACCACATCAGGGAACTTCAGAATACACTCCTTGAATTACAAACCTTGCTAATGTGCAAGGTATTTGTGCACATGATGAAAACCTTGAGCTTGCTCTTTAGCAATAGAAGAAACTCGACATTCCAATTCTTTACACACAAAATATTTTCTCTTCTTCTTGTTTTCCTGCTTGTCAAGTGTGTCTCCACGTATTCAAAAACCTTCACAATAATACTATTTCCTTTCTTGTTTCTCTCAAGTGGAAAACAAGCTAGTTTCTTCACACCACACTCTTTGCGATTGCCCATTAGACACCCCCATTGGTGGAAGGTTGCCTCAAGTTGTTTGACTAGTATGTATTTGGTTGAGTACCTTTTCATATGGTGGGTCCTCTTATCTCTGTATATGGTGTGTTGAGTGTTGAGTGTTGAGTAAAGAAGAAGAAGATTTTCAGCCTCTCACCTTGTGTGTTCTCTTTTAGGGTTTTGTGAGTGTGTGTGTGCTTGCAAGAGCTCAAGCTCTCTTCTCCCCTACATCTTTTCATGGTATCAGAGCCTGGTTCATGATAAGGACTGAGCTGCAAGCAAGAGAAGCATAGGAAGCAGTACGAGGGTAAGAACTTCATCTACTCTTCCCTATTTGTGTTGGCGACTACACCCTTGTCATTAGATTTGTAATTTTACCTTAGATCCACATTCTACTAATATTTCCCAATCCAATCATCAACGAATCCATACAAATTAATCATTTTAAATGGTAGATGTGGTGGAAGGACAAAATAGTATGTTTTTTAACAATTCTAATTCCTTTTAAATAATATAAAAATTAGAAAAACACATAAAAAGTTATTCGATAAATCACGTTAAGTTCTATGTTATGTGAATTTCTAATATGTAAAGTGGGAACATCATATGAGTAATAATGTAAAAGTTATATGCAATTTATTCACATTTAGTGTACCTCCAAACTTAGGGTAGGGCTTATACACAATTTTGTACTGAAATAAAGGGGCTTTGCAATTATTGGATATTCGATTAGATTATAGTTTTAGTTGCCTAACTTTGCATGTGATGTTTCATTAGAAGACCTTGAAGTGAAACTCCTTGGCTAACTAGGAGAGATTAGCCATTTTTCTTGAAAATTTACCTCTTTTCAGGCTAAACCCAAGGGCACCCACTAAACAAAACAAGATAACTTCATCTTGTAACCACCTTTATGTAATAAAAAGATATATATGAAAGTACATGCAAGGCTATATGCAAGCACAACCAAGGTTATATTCAAGCCACGACTATATGCAAGCACCACGCTATGTATGTCCTACCTACCATCTCTCTCCAAGGGTAAACTTTCACATGCAGGACTGTGCATGGGCCATAGGGCCTTTAACTTGAACAAAAAATCAAAATAGAAATAAGCATAAAATGTTTACCTCACACACACTTTATTCGTAGCTTGTTACTTGATTCGTGGGGCAAGTTTTGTCATTTTCCTGTAGACACACACAAACACCACACAAACAAGTAGGTGGGTGAGAACCAAGACCTAGCACTTAAATGAAGGGTGTATGCATAGGTGGGTGAGAATCAAGACCAAGCACTTTAGTGAAGGGGTGTATGTATAGGTGGGTGGGTGTATGCCTAGGTGGGTGTATGCCTAGGTGGGTGGCATGTCTATGTAGGCATAGGCAAGCCTATGCAAGCATGGGAAAACCTATACAAACCATGGGCAAGCATAGGCAAGCCTATGCAAGCCACGGGCAAGCATAAGAAGCAAACCTACCTATGCAATTTATGGGCAAGCCTATGCAAGTATGGCCAACAAGAATAAGCAAGCATGGGCAAGCATAGGCATGCATGGCCTATACATAGGCTTGCGTAGGCAACTATGCAAGCCATGGGCAAACATATGCAAGCATGGGGGGAAAAAGGCATGGGTAAGCCTATGCAAGACATGGGGGGAAAGCCATGGAAATCCATAGGGCAATCCTATGCAATCCTATGCAAGCCTATGTAAGCATGGGAAAGCATGGACAAGCCCCTATGTAAGCCATGGGAAATAAGATTAAAAATAAATAAGAGAGTGTTAGCATCCCCTTGCTAACATGGGGGAACACACACATGCTCCTACATACATAGCCATGGAGTATATATGTACACATGAGCATGGAGTAGGAGGCATGGATCAACAACAAGATAAAAGACACAAGATAAACATACAAGCATGGAGTAGGAGGCATGGATCAACAACAAGATAAAAGACACAAGATAAACATACAAGCATAACCACAAGATAAAAGACACAAGCATAACAACATAACATCATAGTGTATTCCATATCCATGTATCACATATTGTGTGTACAAGAATCATGTCCATACAATAGTCATGTCATGTCCAATTTGCAGACAAGAGGGGCTTTATATATCCATCCAGCCATGTGACTCTTGGGATACCCATGTGACTCTTGGGCTACCCATGTGACTATTGGGCTCCCATATTCTCCACAAGATCTCCTAACTCCACACTAGCCATCTTGTATCCACTTCTTGATATGACATCTTGTAATAAGAAAATCCCACAACTCATTAGCCTAAGTTAATGCTTCAAATGCTAGGGTGTGTTCACACCCAAGCTAATGCCAAAAATGTTAGAGAGTGTACATACCCATCAACACCTCTCTTCCCCTTTATTTAGTTGGAGTGTACTATCTCCTATGAATGCCAAGTACATCATAAAAATCTGTGAATAAGTGGCTGCCCAAAGGTACAATGCAAGCCACTTCAAGTTATACAATATATCATAGAACCACAAAAATTGATGGGGTAGAACAAGGAGATGGTGGGAAGACGATTTCCAACAATCTAATGAAGATATGCTGGTGAAGAATCTTGTCCATGAGTACTCAAGTGTGCTACCATATGTGTCGATGAAGCCACCTGCTTCTACTCCATGTGTCTTGGAAGTCTGCTTCATCTTTGGAAGTCCACAAGGTGAGTCCTCCCTTGGATCACGAAATTACAACACCCAAGAAGTAACTGCATTCTAGAAATCAATACATCATTTTCTTATGCTTTTAATATTTCCATTTTGGTTTTTGTTTGTTTCTTTTCCTTACATGCAACTCAATAGGGACCTCAGTGAACCTTTTATTTGGACCTTATGCCTTTTCAATGGGTCTTACGGGCATCTCGATAGGTATCTCAGGACCTCGTTGGGCTTCCTCCCCAGTGCTCATGCCTTCTCATTGAGTCTTACAAGCAACTCGGTAGTATCCCAACTAAGTGTCTCCTCGACCCTCAATCGGGACCTTGCTGGGCTTCCTCCGGACCTCATGCCTTCTCACAGACTTACAAGCGTCTCAGTAGTATCCCAGCTAAGTGTCTCCTCGACCCGATCGGGACCTCACTAGGCTTCCTCCGGACCTCATGCCTTCTCGAGGACTTACAAGCGTCTCGGTAGTATCCCAACTAAGCATCTCCTCAACCCTCTCATGCTTCATTTTTTCAATATTATTATCATTTTTCCATTGACACCATATTTCAAGACAATACTTCAAGAATTGGCCAGTTACGTACCATTTAAGTTCATCGGGTCATCCACCCCGAGTTTCCCATGGAGGTGAAGGTTGCACTCCATGTACTCCATGCAGTAGGCATAGATGAGCTGATTCATCAAAGCCAACATGTCGTATGCCTTTTTTAGTGTTTGATTTATCAAAGCCCCTGCAACTAGTGCACCACACTAGCGCAAGACCAAGTGTGCTCCCAACAATCCTTTTCTTATCTAGATGGTTATATAATAAGGGTCCTCACTTGGTTCACCTTCCAAGCTTTTTTGTAGCAAAAAACGTCCATTTTTTCACTAAAATTAGCTAATCTCATCCACTTGGAAAAGGAATTTAACATTAATCTCTTCTAATAAAACATCACACCCTTAGTCTTACACTTAAACATATGGTTCAATAAAAAATCAAAAATTTCAAATGCTAAATTTTTTGCATCACAAATATAGTATATATGTCCCAAACTTGAATACGTAGATAGTACGATCATAAAATGTTGATAACTTCCTTGTTTTAACTCCAATTCCATCCTCACTTTGTACCCAAGAGAGGTATATATGTTGATCTTAACTTGATTTATTGAAAGTAATTTTTGTATGTAATTTTTTACTTTGAATGAATTATTATATGTTTTGATGGTATACAAAAAGAGTACTTTTTGTACACATATCTTTATAACAAAAATTATTTATTTTTACTTGATTGAATGACCTGAGGACATGTAATTATGCGGATAATGTGGCCCTATGGTTCAATTTCATTTTTTAAAGTTATAGATTTTTCAAGATCTCTATTGGAAATTCACTTCAAAGTCTTAGAGAAATTGAACATAATTAGTAAATCAATTATTTAAAAAAATTATATGATCATGCAATAATTTTATGTGAGAACGTAGTGCTAATCATGGTGAATCTATCAAAAAATAAGTTTAATTTAAGTAAGAAAATGCATATTTTATCCATTTTATATGAAAATATCTCTATGTGAGTAGTTTCTTCCCTTGCCATTGGATCAGAATGGCAAGTTGAGTGCAGATTCAGGAGAGATTTTGGAGGATCCTACTATGTGTAGGCGCATAGTAGGAAGCTTAATCTATATGATGATCACCAGACCAGATTTGAGCTATGCTGTTGGGTTGGTGAGTCAGTTTATGCAGATTCCACAGAAACCGCATTTGGATGCATTGAGACGCATACTGAGGTATGTGAGGTCTACTTTGCATTGTGGACTATTCTATGAGACTGGGACAGAGATATGTGTACATGGGTACACAAATGCTGATTGGGCTGGTAGTATCTCAGATAGAAGATCTACCAGTGGATTCATGTTTTCTTTAGGGAGTGCTACTGTGACTTGGAGCAGCAAGAAGCAGCCTATGGTTGCTCTATCTAGTACAGAGGCCGAGTACAGAGGAGCTGCTATGGCAGCATGTGAGGTAGCTTGGTTGAGAAAGCTACTTGCAGATTTGGGTCTATCAGTGGATAGACAAGTTGTCATTTTCTGTGATAACATTAGCAGTATACAGTTGGCCAGAAACCCAGTTTTTCATGCTCGCACGAAGCATATAGAGGTCCACTACCATTTCGTCAGAGAGAAGGTCTTGGTGGCAGGAGACCTTGACCTTGTTTATGTCAGCACAGAGGATCAGGTAGCTGACATCTTCACCAAAGCATTGGGTACAGAGAAGCTCCGCAGATTCAGGGCTTCACTTGGTGTACATAAGATGGAGTTGAGCTCGAGGGGGAGTGTTGAGATATCGAGCTCATCTAGTGAGACGGTGGACACTGATGACCCGCCTGGGGGATAGGCCCCACACTTACACCACTGGCATGGTTGGTGAGATCTTGGGTGATATGCGGCCAGTGAGATGACAGGCTGTGTGACAGCCTTTCTAGAGACTGGCATAGTTATAGCGCCAGCTCATTTAGTTGGGTTCACACTATAGAGAACCCTCGTATGTATTGGTTAAGTACCTTTCATATTATGTGTACTCTTATCTTGTATATGGAGTGTTGAGTGTTGAGTGAAGAAGAAGAACATTTCCAGCCTCTCACCTTGTATGTTCTCTATTAGGGTTTTGTGAGTGTGTGTGTGCTTGCAAGAGCTCAAGCTCTCTTCCCCCCTGCATCTTTTCATATTTTCTTCACCAAACCCTTCGTGTCCTCCAAACAAGGAAGAGCCGCTACTACAAAGAGTATCTAGGACAGCAGGTCCTACATACTCTTTGTGTCCTCTATTTTCTTCACCAAACCCTTCATATCCTCCAAACAAGGAAGAGCCTACAAAGAGTATCTAGGGCAGCAAGCCCTGCAGCAATAGATTCTGAGGATGAAATCTCCATCAAGTAGGGGGGATGTTAACCCCATTTTGAGGTTAACCTAGTATCTCTCCATTTACATAAGAAAGATAGCACAATAAATGTCATGAAACGGCACTATAAACATTGTAATTATGAGAATGGCTAGTAATGCCATAAATCTATGTTCCTTGTAATCATTGAGTTCATCTTGCATTAAGTTTTGGGCTCCTAAGTGTGAATAAGAGCCAATTGTATAAATAACAACATTCTCATAATGCAAGACACAATCCCTATTTGTGCCAATTGATTCTAGTCTTATCTCCTTTCTCTCTTGTGTTTATGGGAGGGAGAGAGAGAGCTTCATTCTTGGTGCATGTTCCTCTTATGCTTGTGTTCATAAGTGTGATAGTAGAGAGGAGTGGGTTTCTTTGTATATAAAGAAAGATAACCTCATGGTGATAACTTGAGGAGGAGGCAAGAGAGTGGAGCTAGCTACCACTATCATAGCTTGAAGTCTCCAGAGATACACGCTTGGATATCAGGGCAAGTTCCCTATGGCGTGTTAACGCAAGCATTGTCCATTGCATTAGAAGAGGGATGGTGCAGCCTGTAAACAGTACTAACTTTAACATCTCCATTCTCGTCTACATTTATGGTCGTTCTTTTGTCCTCACAATTCCTTCATCATAGCTCCTACTTATGTTATCCTAACCATTTCTTTATCATAGTTCCTAATGTTATCATCTAATCTATGGAACTCTTGATATGCCCTAGGCCTTCTTTGTCTTTTTATCCTCCTATACATGCTCACATGTTAGTAGTGAGATTCCAAATATTGGAATTTTTCTTCTTGCTTAGCCTCTATTTCTTCTTCCTTAGCCTCAATAAATAGAATTATGTTGGCCCAGTGAAGCCTTGTGAGCTTCAATGTAGCAATAGATAATATCATGCATACTTAATTCTAAGAAGCTCCTTATAAGACAAAGCATGTGTAGAGTTGATGCATCATTAAATTGGCATGTGCAACCTCTCTCAAAAGTACAGGTGTAATGTAGGTAAGCCAATTTCTATTAAATATCCAGTGGCATCTTTAGTACTCTCTTCCTTGCGCTAAACCCATATTATGAAAACTCAAGAAAGGAAATAGATGTTGAATGCTTTAACCTTCTATTTTCCTACATAACTCATAGTATCTAAGTGTGTAAGAGAAAATAATACTCAAAATATAAAACTTGCATAATAATATGTTAATTACTCTCTCTCTCTCTCTCTCTCTCTCTCTCTCTCTCTCTCTCTCACACACACACACACATACATACAATCACAAGTTTTTTACATTAAGATAAACCTAGCAATAGGGGTTTGATCATGTGAATATTATTAAAAGATAGGGAGGAATGTGATAAAGCCCATGCCTATAGAAGATTACAAAATTTTGGACTTTCTTTTTACCTCTTTATAAAAAACATAAGGTTCCTAAATGTCTCTAACTTTTATAAGAAATTTTGAAAGCCAAGAGATTAGGTTTAATGAAGACTACCAAAGCCACTTAACATATATTGTAACATGGCAACATAAAATGTCAATGATGGGGCCAAATGTCTTGAGCCTCTTGAGGTTAAGGATGACATAATAGCCATATAGAATGTGTGTAAAGGTGATAAAGAGTTTTGTAGTAGCTATATAGAATGTGTGTAATAACTATATAGAATGTATGTAAAGGTGATAAATAGTTTTTAAAGCCAAAAATGTCACTTTTAAAGATGATAATTCCATTTCATTTCAGTGGTATCTCATTAAAAGATTTTCTCACAAGTTCATTAGATCTTTCTAAAAACATGGGAAACACATCAAAGCTTGAAATAGGGAAATTGTAAGGATACAAGAATTGAAGCAATTTTTTAGAATTACTTTATTTGGTAGCTTATTACACACTAGCTCCACTTTTATTAGCAACAAAATTACTTGAAATATAATTTAAACAAGCACATTAGGATATAATATTAATGTCACGTATAAATTACAATTAACAATATCATATTAACGTCACATTAGCACATTAGGCTAGAATATTAACGTCACATATACATAACAATTATTAGTATCATATAAACAGTGTTGTCAAGAGTGGGAATACATAAAAGTGATCGGGAAAAACTAAAAAGAAAAGAGAACTTGAAAGAGATAACATGCCTAAGTGGGAGACAAATAAAGGTAGCTCAATGTCCTTTCTTTACATTAAACAAAAGAAAAGAAAAAGAAAAGTTTCATATGTGTTGCCCTATGAGTAGTTAGCCTATGCAATACTTTATTCACACTTCTATTATACAAAATTCCTTGAGAAGTTAAATAGTATTTTTGATATGCCTTGTTGACATTGTTTCAGTCCCATTATTTTAATGCTAAATAGATTGTCTTGTTGACATTGTTTCAGTCCCATTATTTTAATGCTAAATAGATTGTCTTGTCCAAAAACTGTGAACGTTGCAACCACACCACATCTGAGTAATTTTTTTTCTTCAACCTCCCATCATGAACCTTCTATTCCTTTATTTTTCCCTTTCTTTTTTGATACGCTCCATATATTAGCTCGCCTTTTCATATCACAACATCGTGTGTTACTTTTGTTATTATGCATAAATAAAGTAAAGTGGTCTTTACTTTTGTTACTATGCATAAAGTGGTCTTTACTTTTGTTATTATGCGTAAAGTGGTCTTATTATATTAATTTCTTTAATTGTAAGTCCTTTGTGAGAAGGAGAGGTCATGAATTATCATATACAAAACATCATGCATAAAAGGACTATAGGATCCACATTGAGTTTCAAACATGAAAGAGCACACACCCTTATTAGAGGCCACTAGGGATAAATGTTACAAATTTCAATGCTAATTTCCATGTAAAATTTGATGGGAAGACCAAAATATTACAAGTGACATATGTCCAAAACAGCTAAAGACATGCATTTAAAAGATCCCTAATTTTTGTGTTTCTTATGGTATCACTAATACCAAAGTATCATATGTCTTGACCACACAAGAGATGGTTTTTTGGCTAGGTATAATCATAATCTTCAAAGTTATAGGAAGTTTTGCCTTGTGGCAAGAGTGTTCAAAAATTCATCTTACACGTGTGCACACTTTTCTTGGGATTATTTTCAAAAACATGTGAATACGGCCAATTTTTTATTGCCTTGTGATTACAGAGACTTCTATAGAGCGAGGCCCTTGGTGCCATGTAGTATTATCCATGTTTTCCTCAAATAATTATCAGGATTATTGATATATGCTTTTTTGAATAAGCACTTGGCTTCTTTTATGTAAACACCTTTGTGAATTTGCAATAGTCTTTCAAAAAAGTTTGGAGTTTTGTCTAATGCCATATATTCTACTTTTTTGAGTTTCAAAACATTCTCCAGACAGTAGCAAGGCTTCTTTTGTAAACTCTAGTCATTGGAAGGAACTTCTTTTTTACACCAATCAAATGTTGACTTAAAAATGACACACACTTCAATGGCACATGTGGTTTCTAAATACTTTTATAGATTTCAGCATCATTGCAAATACTTTTAGTGTGCCCTTTTTGCTTTCAAAACTCTCACTACTATGAGCCAATTTTGACCTCCAAGCCATGATCTTTCATGAGGAGACTCATGAATGTAGCCATTGGAAGTTTTAGAGCCCTTGCCATGTCAAAGAAGTTCTTGCTTCATCAATTTGTAGATGTAGAAGTTCACTTTGATCCCGTGCAATGTTGTATAAAGATTTGTTACCACTTTTTGCAAGTCATAGGCACACACTTAGGTGAGAAGCAAGCAATTTGTGTTCAAAGAAAAGCTGCATAGATTCTCTCCATGTAGAAAAGGAAATGGAAAAGAGTTATGCTACTCTTCTTCTTTGTCTTTTGCGAAAGCATTACAAAAAATTAGAAAGTTGCACTAGGAGCCTTGAAAATTATGAAAAACTCTTTCAATGGAGAAGACATCTTAGTTCTAAGTTTGAAAAGGGAGCTATTTATATGTAGTTATTCTTTAATTTTACATTAAGATCTTAAAGCATGCCTCTAGCTTTTGCCACTAGTTAGCTCCAAGCCCTTTTGATAAGGATGTATGTTACTTGAAGAGAATTATTGTAAAGATGATTAAAGTATGATTTTAATATTTAATTGAGATTTTTCACATTAAAGTTAGATGTAACCTCTTAGAAATCCAATTTCCATGCTAGGATTGGAAACACTTAATGTCATAGTCATTGTAACACACACACACACACCACTCTTAGCTGTCATAGTCATTGTGACATACGCACACACTTAAATGTCATAGTCATTGTAACACATACAAATGAACACACACACATACACACATTACTTTGAAACTTTCTACTATTGTATTGTTTTTTTCCTTGTTGTAATTGAAATAATACTCATTTATATAATTTTTATATAGAAATGCATTGATTTATTATGTATATTTTATTCACACACGCACACATCTCTCTCTCTCTCTCTCTCTCTCTCTCTCTCTCTCTCTCTCTCTCTCTCTCTCTCTCTCTCTCTCTATATATATATATATATATATATATATATATATATATATATATATATATGTTTTATTCACACACGCACATCTCTCTCTCTCTCTCTCTCTCTCTCTCTCTCTCTCTCTCTCTCTCTCTCTCTCTCTCTCTCTCTCTCTCTCTCTCTCTCTCTCTCTCTCTCATCATTAGTTATTGCACTACCCACCGCAACCTCATTTTTATCAATCTTTTAAGCACTATGTGCATAAGTGCAAAAACTTTCCCTCATTCTCTCTCTCTCTCTCTCTCTCTCTCTCTCTCTCTCTCTCATTTTCTCCCCCTCTCTCCCTTTGTGTCTCTTCTCCCATGCATGTCACTTCACTAAGGCCTTTTACTGAGTCGCAAACAATCAACGATTGTTTCAATAGCCCCTCCTGTGATGTAGCTGAAGTGTAGTGGCTATAAATGTGTTCAGCTCTCTCACTCTTCACATAAGCAATGCCACCATATCTTCGTTTAGATATTGGTTCAATGTCCCTCTATCTACCACTGATTATAATAGCCACCACCAATTCTTGCTGCCAATATGGTAGTCTCCTCCTTTAGTAATCCTCATAAGATTCCACACTCTCAACTCCACTCTCCTCTACTTACACATGATCTTAGTTTGCTATTCATTGAGCATACTCAAACTCTTTCTATCAACACAACCATATCTCTAACTTTCCCCGCTTAACATGAGAGCATGTGCCTTGCTACCTTCATCCCAACAACTACTTGGAGTCATGAAACCACCTCTTCATAAAATTGACACTTCAGTTATGGCTAGTGATAGAGCTAATCAATACTAATTAGCTACATTCATGCCTTGCCTTTAAGTTGGGGAAAATTCATAACCCCTAACCATGTACTTGCGTATACTATCTTTTGATACTTTATTATGATGATTAGGAAGACAACGGTTGTCAATCCTCATTCTATAAAGACGTGACATCGATAACAAGGGGAATTGGGTGTTGACACACCCTTAAACACATTTCGAGTTATAACTTGCTTCATTTTTTGGGGTGATGGTAGGTAATATTCCTTTCCCTTTTTATGAATTGGAATTGGCTTATGGTCTACCTTGTACATTATCCACTTCCACAAAACTTCCAATTTTTTTACATCAATACTAAACATCATATTGGATATTCCATCTTTTAAATTTTCAACCTTGAATTGAAATTAGGTTTACTAGCTTGTTAAATTTTAGAATATATCCTCTTCATCTCTATTTATATAGTCAAAATATATATTCTCTTCAACTCTATTTATATGGTCATTGTATGCAAGTGTCAAATCCAATATCACACACAGACACACACACACACACACACACACACACACTCCTTAGTTTTCCCCTCATCAACCATTGGTCATGTTATCCCAAATCTAAACTCTACACACATTATTACTCTTCTACAAAATGTTAGGAACTTGGAGATACCTTTGAAATATTCCTTTTGTTTTACTATGTAGGAGCTTATTTTTTAAATGGGTTGTTACACATTCAATATGGACTATACTTTGTATAAATTGAATATCCAAAACATTCATTTTTAACATCATCACCCTTTTCTTTTATTATTGCTTTACACTATTGGTGGGGGACCAGCCCACCTTGTGGTGACCACATCAAGAATGGTGAGGGACACTTGCACGTTACACTCAAGCTTATGTGTGTGTGTGTGTGTGTGTGTGTGTGTGTGTATGTTACACACACACACACACACACACACACACACACTACATAATGTTATTAAAAATGTTTATTTATGTGATTAACACATATAAACACTCTATACATTATATATAGTTAAACCTTCCCCCCCCCTCTCTCTCTCTCTCTCTCTCTCTCTCTCTCTCTCTCTCTCTCTCATATTTGGCTCCCCTTAATTCTCATCATATACTCTCAACTCGAATCTCTTGTTGGAGTGCACAAGTTGTTGGGGATGTTGCCACTATGTTTGCAGACTACCATTAGATATCCCATATGCACACATGTGTGTGGATGGGCTTCCTATATGGGATCCAGTGGTGCCTCTTATAAAATATATCCCCAAACCTATCTTTGGGGTAGCGGTGGTAGGAAGGAGTGGGAGCCCTCCCTCTAAATCCACACCCTCATGTATGCACATGCAAAGATCTCTTGGTGCTAGCCGTGGTTGTTGACTGAACACGAGATGGCTGGACTTTTTCTTTTGACATGGTATCAGAGCTAGAATCTACGATCCCTTGGTTGCTCCTCTCCTCACATTATTGGAGTGGGTGTTAGAGGTCAAATTGTGCACATTACTAGAGCTACATGCTACCATAAATACCCCGTATGCACGCATATGTGTGGATGGGTTTCCTATATGGGATCCAATGGTGCCCCTCATTTAGTATCTCCTATGGCCTATCTTTTGGGTAAGGGTGGTGGGTAGGAGTGGGAGCCCTCCTGCCCACCAAAGCTACACCCTCCTGTATGTACATGGGAAACTCTCCAAGTGCTAGTTGTGGTTGGTCGTAGTGGACACAAGTTGACTAGATTTTGTCTCCTATATCTCCTTTGCTTACACTTGGTCTTATTTTGCTATTCCTCAAACTTCCCCTCCCTATCACAACCATTATTTAAATGTCATAGTTGTTGTTGTAACACACACATGCACGCGTGCACGCTCTTCTCCACCAAGGCATCGATATATAAGCCACCTTCCTACTTTTTGGAAAGAATTACTACCTTGAGCTCATTGAATTATTTCCCTTGCAAGTCTAGTGATAACCCAATTTTCTCCATGTAGCCTTAGAGAATAACACTTTCAAAGAGACCTTGAATAATTATTTATGAAGCAATAATCAGATATGCTAGAAAATCTTACCACTATGTTATTGTATCTTAGTACAAACAAGTCATTTATTGAACTCATGATATACACTCTTGTTACTATTTCTAACTTTTCTTTACCCAAAATGATTTAACTTTCGTGAGACATTAAAGAGTTTCAAGAGCTTCTAAAAATGTCCCAACCCTTATCAATTCATTCTTATGTCATTTTCTCAAAGTTTGCAAAAGTTTCACCACATAAATTTTATCTTTTGGAAGTCAACTCCATTCCTTGTTCTTGCAAGATACTCAAAGCATTGTTCATAATATAATGAATGTAGAGAGATTCGGGATTATTAGATGATTAGGATTAAATACATATCGATCATTTGTAGTTAGAAGAATACATGAAATGGGCCTTTTCATCTTAAAGCATTTTTCTAGAGTAACACATTGCTAGTTCATGTTTTATCATTTTAGGGTTTATTTTCCCCATAGCATCTTTTTCTCCTTTAATCATCATGTTTTTATACAAATGATAGCTTATGTTGTGGGATATTAAATATTTAGGGAATAGAGATATTGACAGCTCTTATCCTTTTGTGATAAATGCCCCTATAGACGAGGATTGTCCATAGTGTAAATGAATCAACCATTATTTAACCACTCTAAAGCAAGGGCATAAGTTTCATGTACAATCCTTTTACAAAGCTTACATCATTTGTCTACTTTTTCATGCTTTTATCTCAAGCAACCTTCAAAACTATTTTTCTAGTGATGATTTTTTCATATGTGATGATTGGTATGAGTCCTAAGTCCTTCATTTGACATTTTAACCACCACCGTTCACATAACAATGTGATCTCTCGAGGTAGGGTCATATACTCCATACAAGGGTAAAACATTTGGTTCCTTACATTCAATTTCAATACAAGTTTATTGATTATGATGTGTGTTCATTTGCAAAGCTAGGTTCTTACGTTCTTCACACACCAAAGTGTCTAATTTATGGATAGCATATGACTTTTCACTTTGCTCAATATCTTTTCTCAATGTGATCTCTCGAGGTAGGGTCATATACTCCATACAAGGGTAAAACATTTGGTTCCTTACATTCAATTTCAATACAAGTTTATTGATTATGATGTGTGTTCATTTGCAAAGCTAGGTTCTTACGTTCTTCACACACGAAAGTGTCTAATTTATGGATAGCATATGACTTTTCACTTTGCTCAATATCTTTTCTCAATGGGTATGTAAATATATTATCTTTCTAAAACATGCGCATAGTTTCATGAAGATATTAGTTCCAAGAGCATGGCTAGAGAGTAGCATAAGAGCTATGAAAACCATATCTTTCATAGGGGGGATCGAGGCATATCCAAGGTTTAGAGATCAAGAGCACATTTTTCACGATCAAACAAGACACACTAAGGCTTGAAGAACATGGCTAAGAGAACTTCAAAAGCAACGAGAATCAAATTTAGCATATGTGGGGATATATTTAGGGATACCTAAGATCTAGATCAAGAACACATTTTCTACTCTCAAACATGACACATCAGCTTTAAGATGTTACTAGTCCTCCCTAGGACATAGTGTTCATCCTTAAAGTTTAATGGTCTAAGGCCTTCTAATCATTATGGTTTTTATTTCTCTTTTGTAATTACATGTTGATTTTGATCATCCTTAAAGTTTAATGGTCTAAGGCCTTCTAATCATTAGGGTTTTTATTTCTCTTTTGTAATTACATGTTGATTTTGTAATTACATGTTGATTTTGATCATTCTATAGTTTATCTTTTTTTAATAAATGTGCTACTAGTTGGTGTGAGAGGGCAATGATGTTCAATCCCCATTTCAATTGGTAGGGTAATTTAAGCGCTACCTTAGGTTACGTTTTGTAGACTATGTGATCTTATGAAGAGAGTAGATTTAGTAGGGTCATTCTTCATTTGGATTTGGGCTCTACTGGGAGGTTGGAGCTTTGCAATAGTGGCCAGATGTGCACATTGAGAACGTCGTAGAGTGGCATTGGCCTTTGGCTCAACAACTCATAGCCTTCTCATATTGGCCTTGACACTTCTCATATTGGCCCCTTGACACTTCTCTCATGAGCCTCGTATCAATCTTATGACCTTTATAAAAAAAGAAGATATACTCAATTGGTTTAATTTAGATAACATCATATGCTTCTTTAAGGACTGCACGTTCTTCTATGTAGCCATGATTTTTGTTAATCTATAGGCCTAATTGTTTCTACGTAAGCTATCTACCAAGCTGGCATGAACACCTTGGTTATATTTCGTGATATAACAATAGTTTTACATTTTATTTGTGCATCCTTCATGATCTACAAACATATTGCTTTCTCTAGCTAAAACTTTTGGTAGTGTAGCACTCTTTAAGTTTTGGTCCATACCCTTGTTGAATGGAAGTTTATATGAGATTTTATACCTTGAAAGAGATGGAATGGGTCTCCCTAGTCTCTTTTTTATTACATAGACATTTTGCTCCTAGAATTTGTGGCGCATATTTGATTGATTGATTTTTGCCAGTTTCAATAATGATTTTTGGCATTTTTAGCACTTACATAATATGAGTGCCTATTGCCACTGGAATTTGGCAACTTATAATGAGTAGTAGGCACTAGGTGCTTTGGATTTGATTTATTATTGTGCTAAAATAAATAAGGGGCTAGTGAACACCCCATATCCAGGTGGGTCCATGTGCCATCACCACCATAAAAAAGGTTTAGTCTTGTTCGTCCAAAGGATGTCCTTCCCCATGGATGGGTGAGATCAAGCATGATTTTTGATAGGTTAGGTTAGCCTTCAGCATGATGGGTTTAGTAGAATATTGCTCGTTTTTTTCACATTCTATCTTAATTTTTATAGCGATCACTCACAATATTTAATGGCCAAATTGCCCTAAAACAGGCATAAAAAGCCGAGTGAGATAGATGTGCAAAGAGGACGTATAGGATGTAGGAGCACCTTAAAAAAAGAGAAGAACACGCACGCATAGTCTCTCACCCGTTTGTGGAGTGAGGGGGAAGGGTGGGCCACAATCGAACTCGCGTCGAGTACGAGGAAGGTCCCCACCCCCTAGGATGTAGAAGCACCTGTAGGACTCTGTCTGCATTAACCACTAGTCTATGGTCCCCACCCTCTAGGATGTAAAAGCACCTGTAGGACTCTGACTGCCTTAACCACCAGTCTATGGCAATATAGAGGTAAATTGGAAGTTGGAATATGTATGTCATTGTCACAAACAAATGCATGTGTGTCATTCCAAACTTTAAAACCGATTGAAGGGCATGGAAAGGGGCTTTTATGGATTACTAGGTGAGTTTAAATATCACTAGGAGTGTTGTAACATGTGCACTAGGGGCCTTAACTCACCCACAAACCTCAGTAAAGTTTAGGTGTTACTTTAATTTAACATCATGTGCACTTGGGGCCTGGCCAGACATTAACTTCAACATCGCATCGTCTTCAGAAGTTCAGCGCTCGTCGGAACGTCCTCTTACTTAAACACTCTCTCTGCACCCTCCTGCCTCTTCTGCAGTTGCACACCTTTAAAGAGCTTGGCAAACATCTCTCTTCTATTTAAATGCCCTTGCTTGGACTGATAATTCTCCACCCCCCCTGCAGCTTGCGCCCCACCACCGCCAATGGTCATCATTGGCCTACTACATAACACATTCCGGAGCCCGTTTTCGCACTGTTCCAATTCCAAAGCCATGGGAGTACAAAGGGCGCTTTGGTGTCTGTATCTTTCTATATGCAAGCCCTGCAAAAGCTGTGGGTAGTTAAAGAAATGGAAGAATAGTTCTGGATGTGATATGTTCAATGTATGTTCAACAACACCCCCGGGCCGTCCCCCCCGCCCCCGTGGCGCTCCACACACCCACACACCCACACACCCTCACACACACAAGAGGCCAAGCACTGTATCTTGTTTCTCAATCAATCTCTGCAGGAGAAGGCTGTATCGGGCACAGCATAGAAATTGCGGCAGCAGCTTTAGATGTGGAACCTGCCACACAGCAACAGTAGTGAAAACAGTCCACTCTCCCACACACGGTCCCTTTTCTTTCTTCAAGGCGGCCCTGCAAGGTACGTTGCTGTCACACCCCTCATCTCTATTCTTTGAAAACTCCCCAACTGCACTTTCTTTATTGAATAATGTAAGTGTGTGCTTCACTCTGATAGGGCAAAGCAATTTGGGGGTTTTTATAAATCGACCAACGAGGTACATACTTTGTAAATCGCCCTTCTCGTGTTTTGGGTCAATTTTGGGTGTTTCAAGCAATGTGGCGCTTGATTTCTCAAGAGCAACTCGTGTTTTGAGCCAATTAGGGCGCTCAAATGGTATTTTGGGCCGATTTGGGCGATTCAAGAGATTTAGTGTCCCTCGCCCATATAGTGTTTTGGGCCGTTTTATGGCATTGGGCGCTTTAGTTTCAATCGCCCTTGCGGCAACTTTATGTGATTAAAGGAGAGAGGTGCTTGATTTTCAGTCGCCCAGTTGGTTTTGGGCTCCAAATCCTGTGTTTTGGGGCATTTGGGTGCTTGTTTTCTGATCCAAAAGTGGTGCTTTCTGTGCGCTAGGGCTTTTGTTTGGTGGGTGGGTATTAACGGCCCCCACCCTTGTGGGTCACAAAGACACTAGTCCTCGTAGTATGTGGGATTTGTTAGATTGTGTCTCTTGTCCTTGGGAGGTTGCTGTCACTTTTTGGGATTGATGCTCTTTACCTTACCAATGGGGTACACACAGCAGTTTTTCGTCTCTTTGAAGCTTACCCCCATAGCTTTTCCTGTCTGCACTTGAAAAATATATTGTATTGTATTGTATGGTTAAGTGGGTCACTTGGCCTGCTTTCTTGCTTTCTGTTCCCTTGCGGGTATTTGTTGCAAGTGGGACGTTGAAGGAATTGCTATTTGAATGAGAATGTTGACTACGTGTGAGATTATTCCCTCTTTACTACTTACTTGCTCCTAAGACAAACCCCCCCCCCCCCCCCCCTCGTCTCTCCACCCCAAAAATAACACACACCCCCCCCCCCCCACAGCCATCCCATCACCACCACAACTACCATGTATAAGTGGGCTTTACATACGCTTCCATCAATATCAGCTCTAATGTTATATTAGTACATTGTATTAGGCATTCCCTGTCCTTTCTGCAGTCAGTTAGCCTGATTGTGTTTTGTTCATGTACCTTATCTATATTTACCTTGGGCAATGCTCCTTGCAAAGAGAGCCCTTAAGTCCAAACCTTGGCTCTATCAAGTCTCCTGTCTCTTATTAGAAGATTAGTCTAAGCAAATAGCATATCTAATCACTTTTTGTGGCCTCTACTCCACCATCACTACAAGGTAGACATGTGAGACTCCTTGTGAAGGATGTATAGTATCAATCATTTCCCTCCTGCACTATTTATTTTCAACTGTTTTTCTTTTCCAAGCACATGAATGCACGCATCATATCACGACTATCATGATCTTGGCTAACCTTTTCGATCCTTGTAACACAGCAATAGCTTAGGCTGGAGGCAAGGCTGCATATCGTGGCAGGATAATGTGAGCCACTTGTGTTGATGAAGATGGGAATGGGGAAGGCAAAGGATGGAAAAAGTGGGGTGGATTCAAGCAAGTATGTCCGCTATACTACCGAGCAGGTTGAAGTTCTTGAGAAAATCTACAATGAGTGCCCAAAACCTAGTTCTAGCCGCCGTCAACAAATCATCAAAGAGCTTCCCATTTTGTCCAACATAGGGCAGAAGCAGCTCAAAGTGTGGTTTCAGAACAGAAGGTATGTGTTTTTGACTGTGGTGTGGCTTCTTGGAGTATGAGAGTAAGAGTCATCTGTAAGCTGAATTGACTGTGGAACTTTCTTGATCCATGGGCATGCAGGTGTCGGGAGAAGCAGCGCAAGGAAACAGGGCGTCTCCAGAACTGGAATACAAAGCTGAATGCTATGAACCAAATTCTATTGGAAGAAAATGATAGGCTGCAAAAACTAGCTGCCCAGTTGAGCACTGAGAACCAGTATCTACGGCAGCAGCTTCAAATGCCACATGTGAACACGGACATGAACCATCGTCCTACACCACCGCTGCAGGTTTACCAACATGTGGTCTAAGGGAAACTCCCTGGTTTTTGTACAAAAATGATTTTCTTGTTTTTCAGCTTCCATGCGGGGCTGAGTTTTTATGCAAAGCTGCAATGTGTTGTCTTCTTCAAGAATTTTTCTTCGAGTTTTGATTAGTGAAAATTTGCAGTGTTCAAAATGCATTTTCTAGATCATCCGTGACCGCATGGTCACGAGGCCTAGTTTTTACCCTTAAAAATGCTACCTCCACACACACAAGTGTTCGAGGCATTGACAGAAGTGAACCAAACCACTTACAACAGTTAATTACAGCATATACACATGAAAATAGAGCTTAGAGGACATATAAAACTATACTCTTACCAGGTTCTTCATGGAAAAACACCTTACTAACTACGGCAGCACGCACCATCCAAGAGTGTTGCATGGATACCCAGTGTCTGCACCTGTAAACAGATGACACTGCCCAACCCAAAAGTGTTAAACCTGAATGAATGGATCTTAAGGCTCTCTTTGAAACTTCCTGAATTGTATGCACAATAAGAGGATGTCAGAAGCACAAGTCTTATACTCAAATGGCATGACAGAATAAGTGGTGAATGTAACGTGGCTGCTGTCTCAGACAACAGATGACCACAATCTCTTTGCAATGGACTCCAAATGTGGGAAATGGTTTGATGGAGGCCGGATGCTGAGTGAAGAGGGCTGGGCTTTCTTGTCCAGAGTGTGCTACGGATGCATTGGGGCCTTTTAAATAGGTGTTAGGTATCTCTACAAGTTTGCCTTGACTGGGCTGGTGGCCTCATGCTGGCTGTACACCTAGTACTTGCTGGTTGAGGCTGCTGGCTGCCAGGTTGGTCCCCCTTGGTGCCCATACAAGGGATGTAAAGTGCCTGTCTAGTAGTCGTGGAGCTGCTCATGCCACCTTGCCTTCCCATGCTGCATGGTGCTTGTGTGAGACCCAATTGCTCATTCTTACTGGTCCCATGTGCTCACGTGTGGGGGGCTGTCCCAAAACATTGATTGCCATGAGATCTCTGACTGGATATTTGCAACATGTCTATATCGTGATGTGGGTTTAGGGGGCTTCTGAGAACTCATGAAAGGGGCCAGCAAGCCATAACGGGGGTGAATGAGATGGAGGGTGGACTGACCTCTTATATTCCGTCTCAATGTTTAACCAAAGGTTGGATGCATAGCTCATGTAGATGCCTTGCATGTTTTGACACCTTAAAGACTCTCAAATTTGTGAAGCAATCACCTAGGTATTGTGGTCAGTTCACAATAAATACAAAGATAGGAAAAGCTGCTCCCAAGCTTAATCACTGACATTGATTTCTCATGAAACCTTACCATGTAATAGAAAAGGATTAACACCAACGTCAATTCTCAGCCCAAATTGGGCCTCTTCTTTTGATTTTCGTCCTAGCCTTGATCAATCTCACATGTACATATCTTCCTTGGATCCCACTATGGGAGCTTTACAATTTGGCTTCTATCACATGCTTGACTGAGTCACCCCTTACCCACTGACATGTGGCCAATTTCATCCTAAGGTTAAATTCCCCCTTTTAGGCCTTCGCCTTTAGAAACATAAATTAATGCTTGGGGCTCTCCCTTGAGCATTTCTCTTCAAAATGGCCACCTCACCCACTGGCCTAGCTCTCTAGACTCCTTTGTCAGCACATTCATTTGATAAAAACATTCATATTTTTTGGAAATTGTGTTAGTGAGTCCGTTCTCTTAAAATTTTCCATCTCACCCACTGGCCTAGCCATTTAAATTTCCAGATCAGCCCACCTGTCCTTATGATTGCATCAACTGTAATTACGCAATCCCCTAAGGATGGGTGCGCTGATAAGGGAAATCTTGTAAATTTGGGTAATGTAACAGAGGAAATTCTAGTCGATCTTATAGAATAATTTACTCAATCGATGTGAGAAAATGAGGACATTGGATGGAAGGAAAGGTTTAATAGGCATGTATATTATTCTTTTATGAACTGCAAGGATAGGCACATTGCTTTGAGTTCGATAAGGTGTTTGGCATTTCGTTGATCTGTTCTCATTTTTCCTGGTAAGAATGTTTGTTGTGTATTGTTTAATTCATAGTGAAGTGTGCACCCTTGTAAATGCATTGATGACCGGGTTGCAGGTTCTGATGGCCACAACCGACACTAGTTCTGAATCTGTAGTCACGAGTGGACAGCATCATAAGCTGTCTCCTCTGCATCTATCCCAAGATACAAGCATCTTACAGTTACCTTCTTCTTTTATTTTCTCTTTTTTTTTTTCAGTGCATTGCTCTCTTAAGGGCTATCTGTCACATGCTAAGTGGGATTCCTTGTGTTCATAGCAGACTCATAACCATTGCAGAAAAGACATTGATGGATTTTCTCGCGAAGACAACAGGAAGTATGGTGGAATGGATCCAGATGCCTGGGATGAAGGTCAGATAATGTTTCAGATGATGTTTTTTGGAAAGATAAAATATGAAGGAGAGTAGCATGCATGTATAAATAAACGTATGTTTGTACACACGCATGCACGCACGCACGTGTACACACACACACGTGCGCACAATTCTCTTTCAACAAGAAATAGATATCATGAAAGACTATTATGAGTAAATTGTATATTTATGTGACTTTAGCCTGGTCCGGATTCCATTGGAGCGGTAGCTGTTTCACAATTTTGGGGTGGAGTAGCTGCACGAGCTTGCAGCCTGGTGGAATTGGAGCCTTTTAAGGTGACATATGGGTAAACTTTTACTGCAATTCAGTAAAAAGCTCCAAATTTTGTACTCTCATTTTTGTCAGAAGAAATGGAGGTGCAGTAAAATTGTCCTTGATTGATATTGTGGAGTACGGACATTCAGGTGGCAGAGATTGTGAAGCATAGGCCCCATTGGCTCGAGGAATGTAGGCGAACAGATGTTTTAGCCACATTCACTGCGGAGAATGGTGGAGTGTTGGAACTCGTCCATACACAGGTATACTATATTCTCTGTGCCGCCCCCCGCCCCCCGCCCCCCCCCCTTTCTCTGCTTCCTCTCATGCTTCCATGGGCCATAATCAGGTTAACAATGACAACCTATTTCTATTTCTCCTTGAAATGCACACACAAAGGAATTAAGGTTTCTGACATGTACCCAGAGTGGGTTAATGAAGATCTCTCAAACAGCTTTAGCTAATCATTAGTTGGTTTGATGGGCCTGCTTGGAATTTGGAGAGACTGGCAGCTCACCACCCTAGCTATAGCTCCCTTGAGGAGCACCTCCAAGCCTGAGGGTAGACCAATGCCATGCCTGAAGTCCTCACCTGAGCCCTGATGTTCCATACCAAGGGTCCACCATCCATGATGTTAGGCTTGAACGAGTTGATCTGGTTCCTGATTTCCTGGGTCCAATAATGAGCCTAAACCTCACTTAGATATAGATGCTAGGTGAGGGTTTACACAACTTTTATGTCACTTTACACTGGTCTATCAATTAGTAACTTAGTAATAGTCAATTAGCGTCAAGTATCCTTCATTAGAGCTGCTATTTAGCATTAGTCTATCTTCATCAGTATTTCCAGTCTACTTGCGTCTTTTGGGGACTACACTCTTTTTGCTCCTGTTCCTACTCTTTTTCATCATCATCATCATCATCTTTTTCATCATTTTTGTGGTGGTGATGGTCCTCCTCCTCCTCCTCCTCATTCTTCTCTGCCATCTCCGTAGCGTATAGGATGTTAAATTTTTCTTTTCCCTTTATGCTGTCGAGAGCTGTAGATTCTCACTATTTCAGGTGTCCACCTTTTGTAGATGTATGCTCCTAGCACACTAGCTCCAGCACGGGATTTATGCACCCTCAGATACACCATTTGTACCGAGGATGGCAGCTTGGTGGTAATCCCTTGAAGCTTTGACTGGAATATCATCATATGATCTGCCATTGTTTTTGTAACATATAACAGCTTAGAACTCAAATCTTTGTCATGAATAATGCAGATTTGTGAAAGGTCTTTGAACAGTACATGTGGGGTTCAGATAAGCCCACCCATACCAGGGTTTTCCAGGACATCGATGCTGCCAAGTGGGTATTTGATTAGACCTCATGATAATGGTGGGTCATTGGTGATGGCTATTGACAACTTGAACTTTGAGGTACTCTCTTCATTTACATGGCTGTGGCATCATTATTAATCAGCTTTTGGCCCGTTCTCAAACCTTGTAGCCGTGTGTTTGATCTCCTGTATGCCTTTGCAGCTAGAAAGCATTTCTGGAACCTTGAATCCCTTCTATGAGTCAGAGCTCGTGCTTGTGCAGAAAATGACTCATAAAGTAAGCAACCAAGTCCTCTTGATGCTTTTTTTTTTCCTTTCCAAATAGCAATGGTTGGTGCAGCTAATTTGTGACTTGAGATTCCTTCAGGTCCTGTGCCATCTACAAAGCATTGCAAGAGAACTGAAGGGAGGGGTCTCTGTAGGCAATCACCGTGCTAGTTCACTACGGGGTTTCACCCGACGCCTTGTCAGGTTGCCCATGCTCCTATTTTTTAGTCTCAAATGCCATATGGGGAAAACAGAGACACATAATTGACATGGTTTTTTTTTTGTGTATTGCAGAGGTTTCAATAATGCAGTGAATGGCTTGTCAGAGGATGGCTGGATTTTATTATCTAGTGTCCGCATGGGCCCAGTTAGTGTATATTTGAATCCATATCCAAATTGCAGACAGCCAGGCCAGTCTGATTCGTTGAATGATGTTAACCCTGTAGTAGGAGGTGGCATTATTTGTGCTAAGGCTTCTGTCTTGCTTCAGGTAAGCTTTTCCTTGACTACATTTTAGTGTTTCACTATGTTCTATGAGTGGATGCTGATGGTACAAGGTGGTATAGGGTGTGTCTCCTGTATCGTTTGTGCATTTCATGCAAGAGCATTATACAGCTTGGACACAGCTTGGTACGGAGCTATGCCAAGGAGCCATGCCAAAGTATAGTTCTGTGCAGGTCCTCAATCCTGCTGTCGGAGTAGACGAGGTATCAAGTTTTAGATGTGTTCTTGATGATGCAAGTTTTAGTAGCACACACACATGAGGCACATGCACGTGTATGTATGTATGTATGTATCTCTATATGTGTGTGTGTGTATCTTCTAATGAGACAGTGGTTTCACTAAAAAAGTGTGTATCAATAAAAAAAATATTGACATACAATAACACACTCACAATCATCCAACGACAAAAAAAGTTTGAACTCACAAATCATACAACCGTGAACCAAATACAACTCAAATATTGAAATCGCAGCACACATATCACTCAATCAATCTATATTGCCTTATCATAGTAATCTGTTTGCCTCTGTAGGTTCTGGAAGTTGTAAGACTTGAAACCAGTAAGCCTTCAAAAGCAGACAATGGGCATGAAACATTCATGCTGCAGGTAGCTCCTATACCAACTATTGACATATCATTGCTGCTGTAGCAGAGCCGATGGGATTCTGTTGCTGTACATTTGACCATGTTGAGTTGTTTTTCATGCTTTTGAAGCTGTGTAGTGGTCTAGGTGAAGAATCAGCTGGTGGTTCTACTCAAATGATCTATGCTCCTATAAGTGCATCTATTCCTGATGATGCACCCCTTCTGCCCTCCGGCTTTCGTATCTTCCGCTTGGATAACAGCAAGGTGAGTAACTTATCATATGAATAGGCTTTCTTCTGGATACGTCTTTGACATCCCTGAGGATTTATACGACTGCTCTTGCTACATGTCTTTGATGCAGGACATTTCATGCTTTTCACAGACTTTGGATTTGACTTCCACGCTTGAGGATGGAGTACTTAGTGGTAGACAAAGTGACAGCCACCCTGGCTTGTCATCACATCATCAGCAATATGTTCTAACAATGGCTTTCCAATTTGTGTATGAAGCCAACTTGCACGACACTGTTGCTCTCAAAGCGCAACAACATGTGCAAGGAATTCTAGATTTTGTTCATACTGCTACTCCTTTGTTCTCCTCTGGATTATTGCACAACAAGGGCCATTTTCCAGATGTGGATGGCTTTAACTTGGTATGCAGAATCGCTGACAGCTACAGGTGTGTCTTGAGAGATAGAGAGAAGGAAAGATAAAGGGTGTATGTGTGCGTGTGTGTGTGTGTGTGAGAGAGAGAGAGAGAGAGAGAGAGAGAGAGAGAGAGAGAGAGAGAAAGTTATATTAACGTCCACGGGAGGCCGAATCCGACCTATGGGACAGATCAGGTACATCCATTTACATTCCACTCTGGGTATTAACGTCTTCAAAAGGCCAAAATGACCTATAAGACCAAAAGGTTACATCATCATATCCATGAGGTACATCATCCTGGGTACAAAATAGTAATAAAGAAAGATAATAAAAATCTAGAACTATAAAATCTGATCTAGGTACATGAGAGAGTTGTATTAACGTCTTCAAAAGGCCAAAATGACCTATAAGACCAAAAGGTTACATCATCATATCCATGAGGTACATCATCCTGGGTACAAAATAGTAATAAAGAAAGATAATAAAAATCTAGAACTATAAAATCTGATCTAGGTACATGAGCAGAGAGCTCTCATATCACCCTAATACATCCCTCATGGGCCGCTGTGACATGGTGCTCAAGGTGGTAAAACTGGGCTGGCGTGAGAAGGTCCTGTGATGATGGCCTGGATCCTCCTGTGGTGGCGTGGCCGTGGGCGAGGGCCATGGGGTCTGGGGCGTTGAGCTCTGCATAACTCAGTGGCTCTGTCGAGTGTCACACCTCTCGGCCGAGCTCCTGCACTAGCCTGTGGTTTGGGTATGATGGGTGGATCGGCCCTCGGGGTGCTGGTATGGAAGAAGTCGGTGAGAGCTCTCTGTGCTGGTCCTCGAGCAAGTACAACTGATCTGGATCTCACTAACGACTCCCTGTGTCTACAGAGATCTAGAAGAAAAAGTCCCAGGCATCTCTGATCCGGGAAGTCCATGATCTTGGAAAGTGGGTCTGAACCCAGCTCGGAAGAGGCAGTCGAACCTCCCCCGAATCTCATAGTATACAGGGCATCGGCATATGTAATGATCCTCTATCTCGGGCTATGTGTGACAGAGTTGGCATATCGTGTCCTCTGGTGCGGCCACCCTTGGCCCATATCTGGCAGTCTCCACTCTCAGTCGGTGGGACGAGGTGCGGATCTGGGCCGATCGCGCATCTCACCCCAAAGGATAGGTGTGTGTCCATGTAGCGTGGGCGGATGATGAAACCATCCTCTGTCAGGCATAGGAGGTGATCTTTGTAGAAGGCCATCTTCGTTCCCAGTGGACGACTAGGTGAACTCCATGTCCTCTGAGTATCCAGTCTGACAATGTCCTTCCTGATAACCCTATTCCACTCTGTGCGGTTGAGAGCAAATGACGGGGCCTCTATGCTGTACTGGAATGGGGGGAGTGCCTCCATTTGCATACCGTGCATGCCAAACCAAGTGCCTACCTGTGCATACCAGCACTATGTATCTCCCTCAAGTGTCAGCTGTCTCGAGGACTCCATGGCTAGCCGGGGGTATCTATCAAGTGGAAGCTCCCATAGCCTGTGCCAGTATGTCACTGTTTGGAATAGAGCCTCTGTCACTATCGGTGCAGCCCCCATCTCTGCCCGCACAATCTCATGTGGCACTTATGGCTTACTGCTAATCATGTGTGAGATCATCGCCACTAGGGGCCTCTCCATCGGCTTCCACCCATCATATACCTCCTCTGTATCTGTCTTGGCCGGCTCTCTCCTCTGTATCTGTCTTGGCCGGCTCTCTGTATCTGTCTTGGCCGGCTTCCACCCATCATATACCTCCTCTGTATCTGTCTTGGCCGGCTCTCTCCTCTATCTCCTCTTGTGGTATAAGCTAGGACCCGAGATGGGGGCACCATGCAGTAGTGCAGGTGTAACTAGAGTATCAAGTAGCCAAAGCTTCGTCCTCAGCTCCTGAAATTGTACCTGTGAGCATTGCCTCTCTAGCGAGCCAAGGGCTGCATATCCCCTCGTTAATCTAGCTTCGGCCGCCTTCCGCATCAAGAACTCAGGTCAAACAAAAGTGATCCCAAGGTATACATATGAGGTAACATACTCTACAGGCTCTCCACTGT
Source organism: Cibotium barometz (assembly GCF_041138505.1). NCBI lineage: Eukaryota > Viridiplantae > Streptophyta > Polypodiopsida > Cyatheales > Cibotiaceae > Cibotium > Cibotium barometz. The sequence continues at coordinate 18,341,936 of NC_141059.1, forward strand.
ATGAAAACTGTACTGCAGATCTACTTATCCACTGTGAGGAGGTGTTAAAGATCATGACCTTGGTCTTTCCAAGGTTCACAGTGAGGTCCGGGTCCTCGCAAAAGGCCCATAATGCATCCAAATGCCTCTGCAGCCCCTCTGGTGAATCAGAAATAAGAACAATATCATCTGCATACAAGAGGTTCGGTATCAAGGCTCCTGCCAAATGTGCTCCTGGTCCTCCTTGTATGTCTATGTAATCCGAGATCTCGTAAATGTATAGACCAAATAGAGTAGGAGACAAGGGGCAGCCCTGCTTCACCCCGATAGTGCTGTGTATGATCTCTAAGTCACCTCTAGAGCTCGTACTCTGCCTATGACTGACTCATAGAGTGTAATGATCCCCCAAAGCATCTCTGCTAGCACTCCCATATCCTGCAGTCTCCTCATCAGTCTGGCCCGTGGGACGGTATCAAAAGCTTTGAGGAAATCCACAAAGCAGCAGTATATTTGATGCCCATGAGCTCTCCCCTGCTCAATGATCCCCCGTAGTGTAAAGATATGATCTAGTGTGGAGTGCCCTCTCCTGAAGCCTGCCTGCCCTGGTGCTCCGAGTCTCTTCTCCTCGGACCATTTACTAAGCTCATACTCCAAAATCGAACCATAAATCTTGGCCAAGGTGTGACCAATCATGATAGTCCTGTAGTTGTTGGGGTCCATGGGGTCACCTGCTTTCAAGATAGGTACAGTAGTATTCGATGACCAGCTGGCGGGGAAGCCCTCACATAAAGCCCTGTTAAACATGTGAACCAGTAAAGGGGCTAGCGTGTCCCTAGCATGGGAGAAATGCTCGGTGAGGAGTCCATCATGATCCTGTGCTCTCCCAGTCTGCATCCTGTCAATAGCATCTCTCACCATGGTGAGGTGAAAGAAGGAAGAGTGCGGGGGACGAGGTTCGGGTGGATGGGGGAGAGGTGGGTGCTCGGGGGCATGGTAGAGAGAGGTGGCATAGGTGTGCCAGCAGGTGCCGGGTGAAGTAATCGGAGTCAGAAGGCGATGATCCTGGAAGATCCTCCAGGCCTCCTTACAGTCCCTTCCAAGAAATAGCTGGTATAGCTCCTGCTCAAGCCTGGCTAGGTAGGCTTTCTTCTTTCTTTGTGTGAGATGTCGAAAGATCACTTGCGCCTGTTGGTGAGTGGTGGATCCTAGCGCCATCTCCTGATGTAGATGGACTCGGGTATCATGACATTCCTCGTCGTACCAGCTATTATGCGGGACAGTCCCTCCTGGTGATGTAGGGTTGGCTCTGGAGTGCGGGAAGGCGGCTGCAGCGGACGTATGGAGGGTGGCTCAGAGGTGTGTGGTAAGCTCATCAAGTGGGATGTGGGGGTCGAGGTCGGAGAGGATGTGGTAGACGTGACTAGAATATATGGAAGAGGTCTCTTTGGTGAAGTGGTATCTCGAACGGTGATGGGGCAAAGCAGGTGGTTGGATGGTGTATCGCCATGTGAGGGAGAAGGCCAGGTATGCATGGTCGGCCCCAACACTGATGGGCGAGGCGAGATGGTAAACTCCGGAATGAGTGGGATTAGAGAGAGGGATCCCATTAGATAGTCTACTGGCTCCATGTTTGAAGGGGTAGGAGGTGAAGGAGTTGGATCTAGGCCATCTAGCCAGGCCATTATAAATGGCTAGCCTATGAGCCCCACGAGGGCTAAGCGATACTCTCCATAGTCTGTGCGGGCTATTGTATCCTGTGATGTCCGCTCCAGATCCGTACCCACCGTGTCAATCTCGTGGTACAGGGGATCATTTGTCTCAAAGAAGGGTACCTGTGCACCTGTGGTGCGGGCATTGAAGTCTCTAGCTAGGAGGATGTCCCCTAGACTGGAAAACTTCATAATGTCATCATAAAGGGGTAGGTACGGGGACTCTCCATGGGTGGCATATTTAGAAGTGGAGGGTGCAAAGTAGCACACTGCAAGGTAGATGTCTCGGGCCCTCTCTGTTTGGATCCTCACCCACAAAAACCGTGCAGCCTCATCCCGTCCGACCACCTGTATCACATGTTGAAGCTCCTCCCTGTATAGGAAAGCCACCCCTCCCGACCCCCGGGTACCCCTTGTTGTGCGTGGGTGTGGGCGGTGAACATACTCCCATCTGTATCCTCTCACCTCTGGAAGCCGACTCCCCTGGCACTAATGTCTCTGTGTATAAGACCAAGTCTCTCCCTCTAAATGTCTCCTCGAACAGACCTGCATGTGTCCTCAAGGCGCCATTGTAGTTCCAGGGGTCTCGCATCGTCATTGGGCACGTCGCTCAGTGATAATCACCCTCCGAGAGAGAGAGAGAGAGAGAGGGGGAGAGAGAGAGAGAGTTTTCCACGAAAAAGAAAAAAGAAAAAAGAGAGAGAGTTATGTTCATGTCTACAAAAGGCCAAAACGACCTATGAGACCAAAAGATTACATTATGTCCATGGAAGAGAGAGAGAGAGAGAGAGAGAGAGACACGATTGATTGATTGATTTTATTAATGTCTATGAAAGACTCAAGGGTCTATGAGACCAAAAGGTAGCACGTGTTGCATGAGTGGACTAATTTGTCAAAATCAAAACATGGTAAAAAAAAGCAAGAACCTAAGAAGCTAAAGGATTGCATACTACGCGAACCCTTTTATACAAAAGAGTCACTTGTATCCAAAACAAAAGGGGGAATCATATGTCATCCTCATCATAGCAGAATACATAGCCCCCACCTCCATTGCCTGCGTCAGTGCAGCTCTATGTTGCTAGAGTCTCTATTTTGGAGTTGATGCGAGGAGGGTCGGAATCTCCACGGATGTAGGTGGCTGGCTTTCTGGAGATACTAGGCCCTCGCTTTGGTGACCTGGGTGTGCTGAGTGGTAGCATTGGTGAGAGGAGAGGTAGTATCATCCACGATTTACGTGTTTTCTTTGGTGCCGTCGCAACTGGTTACTCGTCATGGCTGTTTGGAGCTGGCCAAAGAAATTTGTGATGGTGGTTTGTTTGTGTAGTATCCTGCTGATCTTGCCCTCTGGAGTGTAGCAGCATCAAAGACTCTCTATGATGACAAAGCTCTATCAAGTACATACTGAGGCATCTCTGATCTCTGTAGTGCACCTGTTGCATTGCTCATAGGAAGCCACGGAGGAGAGGAGGGCTCTTGTTCACCACCCAGCCGTAGAGGAACGTGGATAAGAATCCACATTGCCGGGCTTGTGTAGTGGCCTGCCTGCCCACACTTGCCCGGCCGCCCGCAGTCCCCCGACCTGGGCGCCTCACCCCTGAACCTCAGACACTCTTGCCAATTGCTCTCCGGCGATCGGGCTCCATGTCTGGTCGAGCCCTACGTAGCCGGTTACAAGCTACGTGACATTACTATTAGTTTTTGAGGCATTGGATTCTCACCAATGTTTGCGTTACTCAAGTCGACATTCTCGCTTCCGCTTTGTCCACACTTGCTTACACTGGTGCTTCTACCTGAGACGGAATGCTCCCCTACCGATGTGTCTTGACGTGCCAGACAACATCATCCCCTTTGCTGGCTTCCTTTGTGGTGTCTTATTTTAGCCTTTAGGGCTGACCATGTTAGCTAGAGGGGCTGGTCACCCCTCACATCATATTCCCATTTTTCCCCATTTTAGGGAGTCTTGGTTTTTTCCCTAGTCGTGAGAGAGCTGGTCGGTTGCCCCTACTTTGGCATATATATAGCCGGGCCATTCCCTCCTCACACTTGACTTGGGTATTTGCCTCTTGCATGCCTTAGTGCCTTTGCATATTGGCTTGCTACAGTCCCTCACATACGAGGTCATCTTTCCCTCTTGCTCAGGACTTGTACCAGATTGTGCTTCTTGTTTGGTGATATTGAGAGCAGGTATACACTTGTGTTTTCTCTCTCTCTCTCTCTCTCTCTCTCTCTCTCCCCCCCCCTGTGTTTCCGCTCTCCCATCTTCCGCTGTGCATTCTTTCATGGTATCAGAGCGCCGGTGACTTGCAGTGTTACCTGCTCCCTCCTCTTTCCTGCGTTTTTTTTCCAGATCTGCTGCTGGTCAGTTTGCCCTCTTCGTGGCGCTACACCGTTGCAGTTTTGTTGTCAATCTTCATCAGCATCTGTCCCAAGGACTCTTGTAGTGCTGTCGGCCTGCTCTGTGCAGGGCAGCAGCAGTGTATGTGCTGCGTTTTCCTCCTACAGGCTTGTTTGCTGATGCTGATTGGTTGATCCGAGGCTTTGTGGTACCTTTCACTTATGCATTTCCAGATTCTGCCCTATCTACTACCCCTTTCACAGGACTGTTCCTGCTGGTAGCTCTACATTCACTTGGGCTTCATCAGTTGGACCCGAAGGTACCTTCTCTTCAGCCTCATATGAGGTGTGGAAGCTGGTTGGCCTGTATTTTCAGGTTTGCAGCCCTCTGGTTGGCTGCGTTTTCTTCTCCAATGGACACATATCACTTGCAGAGGGGGTCTTGTGTGGATTGTGGCTTTGGTGACGGTTTGGTACCTGAGGAGGACACTGAATTTCTGATGTCGGTCTGCGTTTTGCTGTTTTTTGGAGCATCTGTACTTGCGTTTTGTTTCTGGCCTACATGGTTTCCCGGTTTCTTCATGTTCCTTGCCTTCTGTTGGCGGTGGAGTGCTGTTTTTTGCTGGACAGCAGTGTTTTGGCTGTGTTTTGCTTCCCAAAGGAGTTTGCTACGCCATCTCCAGCTACTTCACTTAGGATTAGTTTTCAGGAGCTGTTTTGTATCTGTGGAGACTTTCTTCTGTGACAGGAGTTTACAAATTTTGGAGGAGAGTAGTTCTTTTTTGATGAGAGTAGTGATCTTTTCAGAGATCCTGAGCAGAGTTTATTTTGTCCGAGCCTATGTTCTTTGCAGTGTTTGCAGAGAAAGGCGGGTGTTTTGCCTGTGAGGTGATCCTTTCATAGGGATCATTTGTTTGTTGGCTGATTCTTGGGATCTGATTCTATGGAAGAGTCTTCTGCTCTTAGTGATGCTTTTGAGGACTTTGTTACCACTGCAGTTTATATTCCTGCTTCCCTTCCTCATTGTGAGGAGTCTACCTCTGCCTCTCTTTGTGATGCTTTTGAGGTTGCCCCTCCCCTCGCTAGTTTTGCATTTGGTTTGATGCGGTGTGCAGGGTTGTTGTTTTGGAGGATGGACTTTTGGAGGATGGACTTTTGGACCCGGTGGGATGCTTTGGATCTGTGGTTGTTTACTGTGCCTGGGGCACAGTGGCACAATGATCATAATTAGGTTGGGCTTGTACTAGTCCGACAACTTAGAGGGGGATGTGGAGTCCTTTCATTTGGTGATGCCCACCTCAGTGGAGTGTGCTTATGCACAGCATTGGGCAACTCATGGTACAGAGTTTGAGCAGATGGACCCCATTTTTTTCTATAGAGTCTTTACATCTTGTGATGCCGACCTTTCCAGAGGATGCTTCTTTTCAGCGTTTGGCAACTCTTGTTACGGAGTTTGAGTAGATGGACTCAGAGGGTTCTAGTGAGGAGCAGCCTGCTTCTCCTAGGATTGATTATCTACAGGATCTGATCTTGGTTGGTTATGAGGTTTTACAGACCTTCTCTAGGCTGGAAACATGATAGTCGACTTCGGGGAGTGTTCTTACACTGAACTCCAAGAAGCCAGAGATGTCGTCCTCGATCAAAGATGAAAGATTACAGCAATAGGTACTAGGAAAGCTCCACAAGCAATCTCCTCAACAACTCAGCTACAAAGGCAACAGAACGAGCTACCAGGTACACCGCTCCTCTGGAAGAAAGCAACCATGTAGGCTGTATCGTGCTGCTCCAAATAATGGTGCCACACCCATCCGGTGCTGAGAGGGGGTGTTGACATCATCATCCCCTTGTTGCTGGCTTCCTTTGTGGTGTCCTATTTTAGCCTTTAGTGCTAACCATGTTAGCTAGAGGGGCTGGTCACCCTCACATCATATTCCCATTTTTCTCCATTTTATGGAGTCTTGGTTTTTTCCCTAGTCGTGAGACAGCTGGTTGGCTGTCCCTACTTTGGCATATATATAGCTGGGCCATTCCCTTCTCACACTTGACTTGGCTATGTGCCTCTTGCATGCCTTAGTGCCTCTGCGTATTGGCTTGCTGTAGTCCCTCACATACGAGGCCATCTTTTCCTCTTGCTCAAGACTTGTACCAGCTTGTGCTTCTTGTTTAGTGATATTGAGAGCAGGTATACACCTGTGTTTTCTCTCCATCTTCTCCTCTCTCTCTCTCTCTCTCTCTCTCTCTCTCTCTCTCTCTCTCCTGTGTTTCCACTTTCCCATCTTCTACTTTGCATTCTTTCAATTACCTCCCCCTTGAGAAGAGTTTTCGTTACTTTAAATTCTTTATTGCAAGAGTATCGGGATGTTTTTCATGAGGATCTTCCGGATGGTGTCCCACCATCTAGGGAGGTAGACCATTCCGTTGATGTACTACTAGGTTTCAAGCCTATCAGCAAGCCTTCTTATAGACTTAGCCACTTCGAAGCAAAGGAGGTGGAGCGGCAATTGGCCAATTATGCGAGAAAAGGTATCATAAAACCTAGTTCTTCGCCATAGGCTTCGTCTGTTCTTTTGGTAAAAAGAAAGATGGTTCTATGTGGATTACCGTGCTCTTAATCAGATTACAATTAAGAACAAGTATCTATGTCCCGCATGGACGAGTTTTTTCACCAACTCAATGGTGCACGATATTTTTTCAAAATTGACCTAAGGCAGGATTAGAAAATAGGATGTTCCCAAGACCGCATTTAGAACTTGATTTGGGCATTATGAGTTTTTGGTCATGCCGTTTGGTTTAACTAACGCTTCAGCTACATTTATGATGCTTATGGACAACTGTTTACAGTAAGTCGAGAAAGAAATACGTAGAGCATTTATGCTTAGTGTTCGAATTACTTAGAAAGAACAGGTTATTGCGAAGGAAAGTAAATGCGAATTCTTTGCTAAGCAAATTCATTATCTAGGACGTTATATCTGTTGAGGAAACGCGGATGGATCTTGAGAAAGTGAATTCTGTTCTCAAAAGGCCCAAGCCAAAAAACTTCGAAGAACTACAAATTTTTCTAGGTTTGTCGGGGTTTTATTGACATTATGTAAAGGACTATGCGAAGACCGCAGTCCTGTTGACAGATCAGCTGAGAACTAAAGGCAAAACTATCCGTTGGGAGGATCCACAACGAAGTAGTTTTGAGAAACTCAAGGTTGCAATCGCAACTCCATCTACCTTGAGTATAGTGGACCCTAATGAAGTGTTTGTCGTAGAAACAAATGTAACTACTCGGCCTATGAGCAAGTGTTGCTTGCTGAAACCGGCCTCTGGTAGAAACCAAAGTGTGGTAGACTAGCAGTCACCCAATCCAATTGTAGTCCAAACAATAAACAAATAAACAGGAGCTAGAGTGGTCCAAAACAAAAAGAAGAACGACACCTGTTGGCCCCAAAGCTTGGCGCCCCTTTCGGTACTTCTTTATTCAATTTCAATGGAAAGATTTAGATGATTACAACATGACCATCCATGGCTTGTATGTTTGCAAGTCCAATCTGCCAATCCTCAGTACCTCTTGGCATACAAGTTACACAGCCTTGTGTCCCAAGAACACCACACTGTTATCACCTCTAAACTGCTAAGTTTGTACATCCATGAGGCTTTGAATAAGCATCTGATTGAACCATGCACATAACCATAATCTCAGCCATGAAAACCAGTCCACAAACTCATCCAAAACAGCCCACAAACTTGTCCTGTTTCCACCCTCTGAACTGCCAAACCCTTCCTCTCACAAAGGGCTAGAGATCTAGAGCAGTCTTGAGCCAGTGAAAAGAGAGACTTCAAAAGACATCACCTGCAGTCCCACTTGCTCACAAAGAAAGAGAAACTTACAGACTTGATGTCGGTTTCCACAAGAAAGAAAAAGACACGAGGAAAAGCCCCGTTCTGTCCTGCCTTCTTGTCTTGTAGCCGCCTGCAGTCCAACACCTGATTCGACGTGATAGAGAGAGAGAACACTTGAGGTGAACTTGCTGTCCAGCCTTGTTCTCCTTCCTACAGTCCACGTTTCGATGTCAGCTCTGCCTGTATGGACAGCAGTACAGCCAGCCAGTCCCTTGCCAAACACACAGGAAAAGGAGAAAGTCTAGCCTGTGTATACTGTTGCGCAGCAGGCCAGACAGCCCTCCAAAAGCCAAGAAGAAGAAGAAGGATTCAGTCTGCGCCTGTCTTCTCTGCTGAACAGCAACCAGCCCGTGTACTTTTCCCAAAAAGCAAGCCTGTCTGTGGAGTTCAGGTTGTGTGTATTTCAGCGCAGCCCATCAGCCGGTTCTGTGCATCAGTCTTTTCCACGCCTGCCATCAGCCCAGCCTTGTATGCGCTTCTTTTTTTCCAGCAAGATCTCCACGCCTGCAGCCTGTCCACTATCCCCCCAAAAGCAGGAATCCAAGCGGTGCAGCCTGCAGCCTGCTGTTTGCACTTTTTCTCTCTTAGAAACTCCACGCCTGCCCTTCCATGCTTCAGCCAGCCTTGCTCTTTCTAAAAGCAAGAGAGAGAAAGAAGGGAGAGAGGCGTGTACTTCCAAAAACGGAGTAGCCCCTTCCCTCCATAAAAATCCTAAGGCCCTAAGGCCCTTCATAAGTTTATTAAAACTTATGCCTAGGGGCCACCCAAGGTTATAAACATTAAAATATTAAATCCCTTGGTCCCCCTTCACACTTGGGGATGTCCACACATTAACCTTTTGTCCGGGCACCCAAGTATGAACAATTAAATGTTTATCCTGCTCACCGACCACCATGCCCACACTTGTGCTATACCAATTTCACAGGGTCATGACACTTGCAGTAGTTCATGCTCTTAAAAAAGTGGCAACATTATTTATATTGATGTCCGTATGGACCATGAAGCTTGAAATGGCTTTCAACCCAAAATGAGTTGAAAGGTAGAAAAGCAAGGTGGGCGGAGATCCTACAAGAGTTTGACCTTCAACTTCGTTACCAAAGAGGTAAATTTAACGTAGTAGTGGATGCACCGAGTCGCATGCGAGTTGAGCTTCACCATATTCAAGAACAAGTTCTTGGATTCACGACGTGGTTTGTGTGAGCATGATCCATCTTATTCAGAGGTTTGGCTTGCTGTAGGTGTGCGCATTTGCAGTTCTAGTCCAGAGAGACTAGACGGGTCTCTTAAGACGGAGAGCTCGGGGGTGGACCCTTTGCTACCATTTGGCACCTTTTTTTAATGGGGGTGATAAAGTTTGTTGGGGGGAAAGGTTTACGAACTTCTCTTTAATCTTCTCTACAGCAGTAGCATTTTCATTTCACATGCCATTTTCACCGCCCACTTGCATTTCTCAAGCTTGCAGGCTACGATGAAACTGTTGTTGCAAAGATGAAGCCCGCCCTCACATTCTCTAGGTGGTGAACGTTCTGGCCTGACATGCTGTCCCCCTCCCCACTGCAAGGAATGGTAGACAACATCACCCTCCGGTAGACAATGTTTGGAGATGGGCGTGCCACAAGTTATACGAGCAACCAGTCCTGCACAGCGGCGCCACGCGTCCGGTACCAGTTCACGTCCCTCCGCTCATGTGGATTGAAGGCACTAATGCACCCCTTGTTGGTGGCAGGTGATGTTGGCGCTGCTCGTTGGTAGTATAGTTGCGCGGGGCAGCTTGGGCCTTGCCTTGTACCCAAACATGGTGCATGTGCTGCGCACCCTTGTCAGTGGTTGTGCCGGACAGTCTTGCTGTTGGTTTTGTGCACTGCCAATGTTACTGTTGCCGTGCTGTCACCCTCTCCACAAGGCTCACACACGGCTGTAGAAGGCGCCCAGCCAGTTGTTAGAGATCCAGTCCAGCCCCTTGACAACTAGAGCTAGCAAGCTGTGTGTGTAACACACACACACACACACACACTCCAGAAAATTTTCGTTTTCTTTGTGTATAGGCCACAAAGACAAACACGGTCTGTTCGCCAATGCACCCAAAAAAAAAGTTCTGCTTCCAATTCAAGAGAAAGAATTCGCTCTGTTTTTCTGTGTAAACCTTATCCACACAGCAACAGAAAAAAAATGATGAGATTTGAACCATTCCACAAAAATCTTATCTTGTTTTGGAGCAAGGTCGCGCGCAGAGTGATTTGAGAGTGAGAGCCTATCAGAACGCGGCTCTAATACCAATGTTGCATTGCCCATAGGAAGCCACTGAGATGAGGGAGGAGATGAGGGCTCTTGTTAACCACCCAGCCGTAGAGGAATGTGGATAAGAATCCACACTGCCGGGCTTATGTAGTGGCCTGCCTGTCCACACTTGCCCGGCCGCCCGCAGTCCTCCGACCCGGCGCCTCACCCTTGAACCCCGGATACTCTCGCCAATCGCTCTCTGGCGATCGGGCTCCATGTCCGGTTGGGCACTACGTAGCCGGTTACAAGCTACGTGACAACCACTTGTGAAAAAAGACCGAAACCCTCTCTGAAGAGGCAATGGAATCTCCTCAGTATCTCATAATAGATTGGACATCTGAACAAGTAGTGCTCTGCTGCTAGGCCCTTCGGGTCTTTTGTAGACAACAATAGATCTTTCTTTCTTTCTTTCTTTCTGTCTCATATATATGCACGTATGTATGTATGCAGGTGATCAAGTGCAGCATCCGGCTAGCTTGATCCAACTCCGTACACATTAGACTTGGCTGACCCTTTTGGAACTTCTTACGAAACTTCACTTTTATAGATTACTTTTCCAGAGAGTCACAGATGATGATTTCGTTGCAAAGCCTGGATATCTCTAAAGAGACATGTCTCATGCCATGAGAATTTCCATTGGTCAGCTCAGAGTATCTTCCCACCAGCTGTGCATAGAGGTAGGAGTAGAGGGTTTTCCATGAAAAGAAAGGGTCTGCACGATGTGCATTACTCAGGAGATATAGAAACAAAGCAAAACTATCTCATTGGAGTGATACGAAACTGTCCATGGAAATCTCATCATGGAATACCAGGAACATGAAACATGAGAGGAGCATCAGCCCCCGAGAGAGAGAGAGAGAGAGAGAGAGAGAGAGAGAGAGAGATTATGCTGATGTCTATGAGACCAAAGAGTAGTACAATAGCTCCATGGGGAAAAACATGAAAATTGAAGAAGAAACTAGCTACCTATGCCATGAGCACACGTCCAAAAGGTAGTGCTGGTAGCCATGTGGCTAACACAAGGTGCCAGCATGTACAGCCTCATCCAATAATAGTACCATCCTCCATAACCGATCACAGAGCTGTGATGAAGTCTACTTCCCATGGTACATGTTGCCGGAGTATGTCCCGGATCTGCAGCTGACGGGTGGAAGGTCGGGATCTCGGGGGGCTGGCTCTCATAAGGTATTGGGATTTCTCCCTAGTGACTCTGTGGGGCCAAAGAGTCCCGCGCTTTGTTTAGTCGATGGCTTGTGTGATCCCTCTGTACATGTGGGTCTTGAGTGGTCTCCTCTGTCGCAGGCTGAGGCAGCCCAAAGAAGTCTGTATTGGAGGTCCGAGAAGCATCTTACTGTGCTGATGCCTTGGGCGCTGCCTGAGCACTGCATCCCGGTGTCGATGGAGCTCCGGTAGGTATGTACCTAAGCATCTCTGATCCTCATTCTCCATAATCTGTGAGAGGGCCAAATCCATCTCGGAAAAGACATACCCCAAGCATCTCTGATCTTCATTCTCCATAAGCCAAGCATCTCTGATTCTCATTCTCCATAACCCGTGAGATAGGGCCAAATCCATCTTGGAAAAGACACTGTAATCTTTTATGAATCTCATAGTAGGGTAGGCATCTACACAAGTAGTGCTCCTCTGTCCCCGGTCGTGCATACCTTGCATACCCGTGCCCCAATGGATGCTTTCTGCTGTGCTAGAATCAACCCAGTGTGACGATACACTCGACTAGCCAATGGTGATCTGCATGGCATGTGACATGTGCCAGTGAAGGTATCCAACACTCATAATGAATCCATCATCGGAGACCTGCAGGAAGAGCTCTCTGTAGAACTGGAGTTTTGTGGGGAGCTCAGAGGGGGGCATTCATGTGTGGTTCGTGTTGAGCCCTGTCAAGTCGAGGCGGATAAGGCGGTGCAGTGGTTGATCTCTTACTGGGAGAGAAAGGTGAGTCAAGACCAAAGTAAAAGGGGGAGAGGCTGTCCATTTGAAGGCCATGTTGCTCAAACCAGCTGGCCACAGGAGGCGGTTCGCATCCACTGTGTACACATGATGTATGTAGGTGATTATTGATAGTCTGAAAAAGTAATCTTTTGAGGGGCTGTGCTCATCGCTTGGTGTGCCTAAGGAATGTTTCTCTGATTGCTCTTTGGGTCCCTTTTGATATTCTCGTGGTATGAGAGATCCTTGCTTTGGTCTAAGGGCTCTTAGAGGCAGTTAGTTGTTTGGAGAGTGTGTGTATGGCTGCCTCCTGTGGTGAGGGTCTCTGGCGTCCAGAGAAAGAAAGAAAGTGTTTATTAATCTCTCTTAAAGATTCAATGAGTATATGAGACCAAAGAGTACACTTGTTCAATGTGTATATTACAAACATTAAAAAGTGCTAAAAGGAAAAAGGCTCACGTACTACGTGGGTCCTTCATGTACAATGAAAGGTGAGGCAAATGAAACCAGTGTGTCTTATCATGTGTCGTTTTCTTCTAATAAAGTATACATGGGGTCAATGTCCACCACCAAGGGTGGTGCTGCTCTATGGTGCTGGAGTATATCCCAGATCTGGATCTGCTGGTTGGGCAGATGGGCTGGATCTTGGTGTGAAGCTCTCTAAAGTGACTGTGCCCAATCCCTGATGAGTCCATGTGTGCGAAGCGGGAGTAGATCTTGGGTCCCATGGGCCCTCTCTTGGCAAACTCGGGTGTGTCGTCCATGATCTGTGGGTGTGTGTGTGTGTGTGAGAGAGAGAGAGAGAGAGAGAGAGAGAGAGAGAGAGAAAGAAAAAAAGAAAGATATATTAAGCGTCTACTAAAGACCCAATGGGCCTATGAGACCAAAGTGATACAATAATGTCCATGGCATATCTCATCATGGAATGGAAAATAAAACAGAAAGAAAACATAAATAGAGAGAGAGAGAGAGAGAGAGAGAGAGAGAGAGAGAGAGAGAGAGAGAGTCTTAAAGCAGTTGCTCTTGTATAGGCTTCATGTAGGTGTGGAGCTCTTAACAACAATTGGAAGTGCGGAAGCAGTTGTGAAGAATTTTTTTTCTCTCAAGGAAGCCATCATTTGCTGCGTGTGGAAGGTTTGTATCAAATATTGTGGTTCATTTGAGAAAAAGTCTCATTCTGCTTCCTAATCACAACTTTGTTTGGTTCCATCATAGTTATTTTCTCTGTTTCGTGGTGTTGTGTGTATTTCCAAGGGCAGCCTTTTCCAGAGTTCCTACTTGCAAATTGTGCTGCCATGGAGATGTTGGAAACCAGTCCGTTGGGTTTGAGAGAAATGTCTTTACAAAGAATGCTCACTGACAATACAAGTACTGACTATTCAAAACCTCCCCCTTTCATGCATAACAAGGTTAGTGAACCTGACTTGGGCGCATTATATATGCTGTACACTTTCTGCACAAGCATGCTGTGGACTTGGATGATCCCCGCTCTCCCGCTCCTGCTCTTCGCCATATGCAATGCAGCTTAAACACAATCTAGATCCAAAATTCTTGTGTGTTGTTAGTGAAAGAAACTGATCATATGTGTTAATGTTTGCAGCAGGGCTACATGCATCTACAAGCAGGGATGTGCATTACTAGCAAAGGCCGAGGTGTTTCTTTTCAGCATGCTATTGGATGGAAGGTGTTGGTAGATGATGGAAAAATGCAAGTTGCAGCCTTTATGTTTAATAACTGGTCTTTCACAAGGTCTTGTTGATGTTGTATATGATTCTTTTATGCTAGCAGTTGTCATTTGACTATTTGGAGAAGAGCTCTTTAGATGAAAGGTTTCTCATGTAGTAGGCAAGGCTTTATTTAATTAAGCTTCTTTTAAATTGATAAATAACATGGATGGAGGAGAATAGAGATTTTCAGAATTTGCTTTAATGCTGCCCTGCTTAAAGGTATATTTCGTAGCACCGGGAATGAAGGCAAGTGCGCATAGAAAATAGCAGCTTGTCTAAAAATTAGCTATTTTTGCAGTCCTGCAAATTTTTTGTACTAAAACATAATTAAGATGGAAATAAATTGAAGGCACATTTTCTACAAACACTATATGCCATACACTGTCTTTTCCCATAAAAAGTCAAACATCATTGCCATGTGCAGTGAGGCAGTGTTGCAGAAAGTGGTGCCTTAGCTTATCCTTCAGCCCGTTGAAATTTCAAAAGAATTGGATGGGATTCTCTCTAAGAAGATTTGACATAGTTGAACAAAATGTGATATTAGTGTGAAACTTCATAACATATGGCCGTTTCTTCGAATTTCCCGGTTTCATAATCAAGAGAGGAAGCGTGAATGTTTTCAACAGAAAAGTTTACTGACTTCTGGATTGAGGTCCTTCTGGTCTGAGGTCTTTGAGAGGGCACTACCATAGCTTGGACCTTTGCCTTACTTGCACCTGGGCAAGTAAGGCAAAGGTCCAAGCTATGGTAATGCCCTCTCAATAGAAAAGTTTACTGACTTCTGGATGGAGGTCCTTCTGGTCTGAGGTCTTTGAGAGGGCACTAACATAGCTTGGACCTTTGCCTTACTTGCACCTGGGCAGGGTCTCCTTCATGTTGGTGGGATGGAAGCTGCTCTTTGCCATCGACCAACAGAGCTGACTGGCTCGACCTTGGATACACCTACTGCTATGGGTGGCCAATCGTACTGTCTGTCGAGCTTAGGCTCATGCCCACGTGTAGAGACCCAAACTAACACACCACCACCCACCTTCCCCCCCACCCCGACCCCGCTAAGAAGTTTAGAGTAGCAATGGCAAAGAGACGTCAAGCCCTCACTTGGGAGATGAGTTGCGCATAGTCATTTGACATAGGTATCTCCCACTCAGTTGCTCCACCAACCCTAACATGCTCCTCTGTGAGCTTTTTCATAAGAGGGGGTGTAATTTTCCCATCACCTGCATGCACACCTCCAACCTTGGCCTGTATAATAGATATGCTTAGACTGGCACAAGTTATGGGAAGAAGGGTGGCCATGTGAGTGGCTCAAGTGGCAAGAAACCTTGAAGCTAACCGACAAGGCTAATGAGCAGCCTTCACGACTAAAGTTTGATGTTTAGAGAGGTTCTATTAGGTTTGCAAAGCATTTGGGCATGTAGATGACTTGACCAAGGTGGGACTTTAGGCCAATGCCTTGATGGCAAGGCAAGGAAGGTCAAGTCTAAGATCAACTTGCATAGAACCTTATCAACAAAGCAAGTGACACGTGCTCGTTTGAATCCCTTACTTTTAGGGGGCTTCCTCTTGTAGTCGAACGTAAACTTGAGGAAGTGCAAAACCTTGTCCAGGAAATTTTTTCAAGTAAGCTCAAGGCTAGCAAGGTCATGAATTGGTCTACCCTAGAGCTATGATTGGGAGTCAAATCCGTGACTCTTGAGAGTCACAAAGATTCTCGTTGAGGACATTTCACATTCCTCCATCCAACGAGCTTCTACCGATTTCACATTCTTGTTTGTGTCCAAGTCCAATACCTAGTGAGAGAGTGTAGACCTCACGATGTCAAAATTTTCTCCTCATTTTTAAAGTGAGAATTCCTATAGGAATGTCACTACAAGGAAACCTAGGCCCATGGAATGATCTAAAGGGTTGGATGAAAGGGAATTCACATGGAGGTTATGAGAAGGTTGTAGGAAAGGGCTAAGAACAAAGTCATAGTGCTAACTCTAGTATCAAAGAAGGAAGAAGTTACCAAAGGTACCAATAAACAAGTTGGGGCACTATTAGATCGGGTGATTAGATCATAGTAGTTCCTTGGCTAGAAGAAAGTTAGCCAGGAGATGATAGCTAAGGGTAGACCATTTCAAGAAGGCGAGGAATTGACTGTACCATTGGTAGTCAGGTACTAGACTAGATGTGCCATCATCTTTGGTTGGGTCCATGAGAGCGCACACTGTGAGAAACTCCCACACAAAGCCTTCAACATCTAGCACCTTTGGAGGTCAGCACCTTCACTTGCACATCTCCTACGCATAACTAAGGGCTCTTGACTTGGTGGACCTATTATAAGGGTAGGAGAAGTAGATGGCAAGGGAAGAGAAAGGGAGCAAGAAAGGACCCTATGATTAGTTCAGAGAGGAGGCAACAGAGGAGGCCAATTACCACACCAGAAGCTCTAGTCTTTGGGCGTACACTACACTAGATTTTCAGCAGTTTTCTATCGTCGATTCGATTTAACTATCATCAACGATTTGACAGAGATGTTGGCCAACATCTCTGTAAAACATTCACTGTGATAGTTGAATGTGTGTGGTTGAGAAGATTGACGGAGGATGTTTGTGTCCGTTCAGACACCCCTACTCCTATTCTCACTGACAGGCAGAGCCTAATGGCAAAATTAGTCGTGCAGGTTTAGCATACATCATATAAAGGTAAAGAGAAGGTTGATGAGTCTCTTGGTATGCCTGACATTTCAGAAGGGCCCTCCTATGTTAATGTAGAGTCTAGTGGCTTAGAGCATAGCTTTGATGAGGAGTTTGGGATTCTAGCGATTAGGACACCTGGTGCAAGAAAGTCTAAAGTAGACACAACAACAAAGATAGATCTAGGACCATGCAAGTCAAATATGGTTAAAAACCTTGTTCAAAGATTGATGTATGATGGTTACGTAGCTCACCATTGTGCATACATGACAAAGGTTGTCTAGGTGGTTGAACCCACATGTTTTGAGGATGCTATTGGGCATGTACATTGGGAGAAAGCCATGGATGAAGAAATGGCTGCATTGCATGCAAATAAGATAGGGAAATTGGTGCCTTTGCCTGAGGGAAAAAAGGCTATTAGATGTAAGTGGGTCTACAAAGTGAAGCATAACTTAGATGAAAGCATTAGCAAGTACAATAGATGAGATTAATTTCCTAAGGTTATGCTCAAACCTACATCATTGATTATGATAAGACATTCAACCTTGTTGCCAAGATGGCAAATGTGAGAGCTATTATTGCAGTGGGCTGCATCAAAACATTGGGTTTTACATCAAATGGATGCAAGAATGTGTTCTTGCATCCATTTGGAACAACCACTTGGTTATGAGGATTTAAGTCACCCGAATTATGCATGCCAGCTACATAAAGCCGTGTATGGCTTGAAGTAGGCACCGAGAGCATGTCATGATAAGATTGCACAATATCTTATCACCATTGGCTTTCATATGGTAGATGCTATCATTCACTCCATGTGCCAAAGAGTGATAAGGGGATTGTGGTCATCACCATCTATGTGGATGACTTGATTGTTGGGGGTGACAATGAAGAGGAAATTGAGAATGCAAAGGGTCTCCTCAGGAAGAAGTTAGACATGAAGGATTTGGGTGAGCTGAGATACTTTCTTGGCATTGAAGTCATTAGGATGCTTGAGGGCATATGGCTGTGGTGAAGTTAGTATGCATTGGATATGTTGTCCAAATATGGTATGGCTGGCTGTAAGTCGATTTCTATACCGTTAGACCTGAATGGCAAGTTGAGTGCAAGCTCAGGTGAGATATTGGAGAATGCCACTATGTACAGGAAGATAGTAGGTAGCTTGATTTACATGATGATCACCAGGCCATACATGAACTACACAGTTAGGTTGGAGAGTCAGTTTATGTAGGTTCCTCGCTCGGAAGCCATATTTGGATAGTCTAAAGCACACACTATGCTACGTGAGGTCCACACTATGGATTATGGTCTCTTCTATGAGGCTAGCATATAGTTACAGGTGTATGGATACATTGATACATATTAGGCTAGTAGTATCTTGGACAAAAGATCTACTAGTAGCGATTATGGTCTCTTCTATGAGGCTAGCATATAGTTGCAGATGTATGGATCCATTGATACAGATTAGGCTAGTAGTATCTTGGACAGAAGATCTACTAGTGATATATGTTTTTCTTTGGGAGTGGTGCTATTACATAGATCAACAAGAAGTAGACAACAATTGCCTTATCAGAATATGATATTCGATTGAATTTTATGGTCTGAGGCTGAAAGAAAAAGAATTATTTCCAGATCACACGAGCAAATTAAAGTCCTTGACACAACAATTAGCCATCATTGAATCACTAGAGCAGAAGATGATGCTATGATAGTCCTTCTCTCAAGAGCATGGAAGGAGAAGAGTTCAAAACAGTTGTCACCACCTTGCGAAACTTACTAGACCTCACTAGAGAAGGTGTAAGCTACAATATTTGAAGAAGATAAAACAAGGCACTGAGGGAGTTCCTACATCAACATCCAGAGATCAAGCCCTCTTCACATCCAGGGGGTCTATGTAGGAAGAAGCAGAGGACAAGGAGGAGGCACCTACGAAAGAGGTGCATCCAGAGAAAAAAATATATATGTTACTACTATGGCAAGCTTGGTCACATGGCCAAGGACTCTGCAGAGTAAAAGGGTGCTGGCCATGGTGATAGGATGTGAGGTAGCCTAGTTACGTAAGCTACTTGGATATTTGGGGATACATGTGGACATATAGGTTGTCATCTATTGTTGCGACAACCTTAGTAGTAGCATATAGTTGGCTAAGAGCCTAGTATTTCATGTGCGGACCAAACATATAGAGGTCCATTATCACTTCCTCACAAAAGAGAGAAGGTCTTGGAAAGGAGATGTTGATCTCATGTATGTCAGCATAGAGGAGCAAGTAGCTGACATTTTCACCAAGGCCTTTAGAGAAGGAAAGCTTCATTAGTGATTCTACAATTGGACTACACTTACCTAGTCTAATCGAGTTATGGCATACTTATCTTGCCAGCTCACCTACTTAGTAAGTACACATTATGGACCACTTATACATAGTAATGTAGTACTTATGTTGGTTTTCACTTATCATTTATAGAACTCTTTGGAGAGCAATAAGAAGACAAAAATTTTAGCCTTCCATCTTTGTGTGTGTGTGTGTGTGTGTTATCCATTGTTATGTGAGTGTGTGTGTGCTTGCAGCTCAAGCGCTCTCTCTCCTCCCCCAATTTTTTCACATCCCTGATATGAGACAGGTAGCTTGTCAAGGTGACATGGAAAGTGATAGACGATGTAGAGGTGCTTTATGCTGACGAGCCTCTATTGGTTGCGGAAGTGGTGTGAACCCTTTAACATGAGATAGATGAGGTAGTTTTTAGAGGCAAAATGAGTGCCAAGTCCCCATGAAAATGATTGGTATGGATGGATCGAGGTTTAGGACATCGTGGTGTGATAGGGTCTTATATTTGGATCTCATATAGTGTAATGCTTGACATTGGGCTACTATACGTTGGTGGTGTTAGTGTTGATTTGGAGGCAAAGAAGAGGTTATATGCATTAAAATGCTTTGGAAGTACTTGCAAGGTCGAGGGTTTTCTAGGTGATGGATCAGACCATGGGCCAAGAATGTGCCTGTGCTGGTCTCCCCATCTAGAGATGTGCCTAAAGGGTTGGCATTAACGAGGTTAGGTGCAAGTGCATTTGTATGTGTGATGTAATGCGAGAAGTGGAAAAAATGTGGTGCCCATAGTGAAATATGTAGGTCTTGCTAGTTTCTTTGATAACCCATTTTGTGGGGATTCAAGAATGAGATTAGGTGCAGGTGCATTTGTATATGTGTGTCGTAATGCGAGAAGTGAAAAACAATGTGATGCCTATAGTGAAATATGCAGGTGATGAGTTGCCCGTGTGTGTACTTCTCCAACTCAACTTCTTTCTTCAACTCTCTAATAACCCATTTTGTGGGGAGTCAAGATCATTAGATTGTTGGAGGCATAGTAGCGGACTTATGCATGGCTATGCACATAGCCCGCAATGGAGTTGGATGGCCTCTTGCTATGGCGTCTTGAAAGATTTGGTGTTGTCACACTATGTGTGAAAATAGCCACACCATGTGCTGGGATGCTCTCTATGGCAAGCCGTACATCAACCCCAAACTGAAATCCAAGACCCTCAACACTCAAAAGTGGTAGAAAGTTCGAGTATGCCTCAACATCTCAAAGGTTCGGCGGAAGGGGGGGAGGGGGGGTCATAACCTACCGTACTCACCCAAGCAATCCCTACTACACCACCCTTAGGATGTGCGGTACTATAGTCCACCACTAATCCCAATACAAACTCTATATATAATTGATTTGCAAAGTAAAAGGGAATCTTGAAATGGTGAAGAATAATCCTCCCATAAGCAGCTACATATTGGCTCTAGATATGTGCCACCATAACTCTATATATAATTGCTTTGTAAAGTAAAAGGGAATGTGGCAATGGTGTGAAATCCTTCCGTAAGCAACATATTGGATCTAGATATGTGCCACCATAACTAGCAATGGTGTGGCATCCTCCCATAAGGTAGCTACATAATTGGCGATGGTGTGGCATCCTCTCATAAGTAGCTACATAATTGGCGATGGTGTGGCATCCTCTCATAAGTAGCTACATATTGGCTCTAGATATGTGCTACCATAACTGGGCGAGAGCACTTCGAAATAAGAAATGGTTTCCCAACCACAAGATGGACTCCTTGGCCATCTCTAAATAGATCTAAAATGGAATTCCTAATGCCAAGGAGCAAAGAAATAGGGGACATGATTAACATTGTACCCAAAATTGAGGCATTGGACAACAATGTCAAGGAGGTGCTCCATAGATCTCAACCCAGGACCATTGCAAGGCAAGCATAATAACCTCATAGATGTAGTGTTGAATTGGATAGAGTACTTTGATAATACAATATACAATGATAGAAGTAAGATGGATCTTGTTACTAGTGTTGTTGTGCCCGTAAGAAAATTGGAGGAACCACATTGAATCTAACCATCTCAACAAGGACTAACTGAGATGGGAATACATGTAGACTTTCCTCCATCTCAACTTGGACCAACTGAGATGGGAAGACAGTTTGGAGTAACCGCATTGAATCTAACCATCTCAACCAGGAGTAGCTAAGATGGGAAGACATGAAGACTTACCTCCACCAAATGTTTTGTCCCCCTAGATTTCAAGAAGAGAAGGTGAATGAGTTCCTAGAGTTATCTCAGGTAAGAAAACCTATCACAAAGCATATTGCAAGTCTTATGCAAGCCTAGTTTGATATGATCTTATAAAATGAATGATGAGACCCTTCTCCATTGGTTTATCAGTGGAGCCTTCCCCTCAATAGATTAGTAAAGAATGCAAAACCTTGTTTGATAATCGAAGTAGTAAGTATGGTTGAGGACTTTTTGTGTAAGCTTTTCCTATAAGGAGGCTGCGCAACAAAAGAACTTTTTCCCCCCTCTCGCTCCCACGAAGAGAGCTCCATCTAATTCTGGTTTGCTAAAGTAAAATATAAATAGGGGAAATGATGGAACCAAGCATCAAAATTTAGTAGGTCTAAAGGACATGATTCTTTTCCTAGAATGCCTTTGAATTTGTAGTTCCCAGCTTAGAAAGGAATGTAAGTGTTTAAGATGCCATCAACTAGGACATTTAATGAATGGTTGTCTACCTAAATGCACCTATTATTATCACCTTTTTGACTCCTTCTCCTCGAGGATCTTGTTACTAGAAACTTGCGATATTAGTCTAGAGCAGTCAAGAACCCAGTAGCACAAAGCTTGATTTGGCCTCTAGAGCCTTGGTAGCTAACAAAGTGTTGCTATCGATTGCCTGGTTCAGGAGGCATCGGCCATGAACTCCGATTGAGGAGCTTTCTTCGCGAGGGGAGTAGAGCTTCAGGGTAGCTGTGCTATCGTTTTGAGCGCGCCATGACCTCCGTTTTTGAGTTAGCAGGCGTTCGCATGTACTGCAGGTAAGTTTCGATACTCTGCACAGCAGAACTCTATTTTTAGAATTGTAGGAAGAAAATTTGGTTGTGTAGACACATTGTGTGTACTGTAAAGAGGTCTTACAGGTGTTATTGGGTGTATGTATGCAAATTGTGGTCACTGGTTGTGACAGAATGGGTGCACTATAGTACCACTGGCAGAGAATACATCAATTTGTGCAGGTTAAACAAGAGTGCTATCTTGGTGAATTTGTGTTGTAGATAAGATGTCAAATGATGGAATTAACTAGATTGTTGCAGAGAAGCTTGACAAGAATAACTTCCATGCTTGGAGGTTTAGATTAACAAATTTTTTGATGGGAAAAGGCTACTGGGTCTACATTGAAGGGTGAACAGGAGGAGGTTCTAGAAATACCTGGGATTAATCCAACTTCTGTAGATATAAAAGAATATAAGGATTGGAATCAAGGAGTAAGGAAAGCCATATATTGGCTTTCTATTAGTATACATGACACCATGATTGGGCATATACAAGCTGCCAAGTCACCCAAGGAGGCATGGGACACCTTGTTGAAGTTGTATGAAACTAATACCAAGGCATAAAAGATTTAGTTGAAGAATGAGCTTCATACTGTGGAGAAGAAAAACATGTCTGTGAATGATCATGCCTTGAAGATCAAGGACATTGTGGAATCACTTGCATTTATTGGTGTTTCTAGGCATTCAAGACGTATATTTAGACTTGGGAGGAGAACATTCCCAACTTTACAGATTTGGTGTCAATGCGGATCATTGAAGAAAAAAGTTTGGGTGAAGACTAGTCCTCACAAAACAAAGGCAGTTCGGAGAAGCAAGCCTTATAGTGCCATTGAAGTGTGTGTCATTTTTAAGTCAACATTTGATTGGTGTAGAAAAGAAGTTCCTTCAAATAACTAGAGTTTACAAAAGAAGCTTTGCTACTTTTTGGAGAATGTTTTGAAACTCAAAAAGGTAGAATATATGGCATTAGACAAAACTCCGAACTTTTTTGAAAGACTATTGTAAATTCACAAAGGTGTTTACATAAAAGAAGCCAAGTGCTTATTCAAAAAAGCATATATCAATAATCCTGATAATTATTTGAGGAAAACATGGATAATACTACATGGCACCAAGGGCCTCGCTCTATAGAAGTCTCTGTAATCACAAGGCAATAAAAAATAGGTCGTATTCACATGTTTTTGAAAATAATCCCAAGAAAAGTGTGCACACGTGTAAGATGAATTTTTGAACACTCTTGCCACAAGGCAAAACTTCCTATAACTTTGAAGATTATGATTATACCTAGCGAAAAAACCATCTCTTGTGTGGTCAAGACATATGATACTTTTGTATTAGTGATACCATAAGAAACACAAAAATTAGGGATCTTCTAAATGCATGTCTTTAGCTGTTTTGGACATATGTCACTTGTAATATTTTGGTCTTCCCATCAAATTTTACATGGAAATTAGCATTGAAATTTGTAACATTTATCCCTAGTGGCCTCTAATAAGGGTGTGTGCTCTTTCATGTTTGAAACTCAATGTGGATCCTATAGTCCTTTTGTGCATGATGTTTTGTATATGATAATTCATGACCTCTCCTTCTCACAAAGGACTTACAATTAAAGAAATTAATATAATAAGACCACTTTACGCATAATAACAAAAGTAAAGACCACTTTATGCATAGTAACAAAAGTAAAGACCACTTTACTTTATTTATGCATAATAACAAAAGTAACACACGATGTTGTGATATGAAAAGGCGAGCTAATATATGGAGAGTATCAAAAAAGAAAGGGAAAAATAAAGGAATATAAGGTTCATGATGGGAGGTTGAAGAAAAAAAATTACTCAGATGTGGTGTGGTTGCAACGTTCACAGTTTTTGGACAAGACAATCTATTTAGCATTAAAATAATGGGACTGAAACAATGTCAACAAGGAATATTAAAAATACTATTTAACTTCTCAAGGAATTTTGTATAATAGAAGTGTGAATAAAGTATTGCATAGGCTAACTACTCATAGGGCAACACATATGAAACTTTTCTTTTTCTTTTCTTTTGTTTAATGTAAAAAAAGGACATTGAGCTACCTTTATTTGTCTCCCACTTAGGCATGTTATCTCTTTCAAGTTCTCTTTTCTTTTTAGTTTTTCTCGATCACTTTTATGTATTCCCACTCTTGACAACAATGTTTATATGATACTAATAATTGTTATGTATATGTGACGTTAATATTCTAGCCTAATGTGCTAATGTGACATTAATATGATATTGGTAATTGTAATTTATACGTGACATTAATATTATATCCTAATGTGCTTGTTTAAATTATATTTCAAGTAATTTGTTGCTAATAAAAGTGGAGCTCGTGTGTAATAAGCTACCAAATAAAGTAATTCTAAAAAATTGCTTCAATTCTTGTATCCTTACAATTTCCCTATTTCAAGCTTTGATGTGTTTCCCATGTTTTTAGAAAGATCTAATGAACTTGTGAGAAAATCTTTTAATGAGATACCACTGAAATGAAATGGAATTATCATCTTTAAAAGTGACATTTTTGGCTTTAAAAACTATTTATCACCTTTACATACATTCTATATAGTTATTACACATAGTCTATATAGTTATTACACATATTTACACACATACACACATTCTATATAGTTACTACAAAACACTTTATCACCTTTTTACACATTCTATATAGTTACTACAAAACTCTTTATCACCTTTACACACATTCTATATGGCTATTATGTCATCCTTAATCTCAAGAGGCTCAAGACATTGCCCCATCATTGACATTTTATGTTACCATGTGTACACTATATGTTAAGTGGCTTTGGTAGTCTTCATTAAACCTAATCTCTTGGCTTTCAAAATTTCTTATAAAGTTAGAGACATTTAGGAACCTTATGTTTTTTATAAAGAGGCAAAAAGAAAGTCCAAAATTTTGTAATCTTCTATAGGCATGGGCTTTATCACATTCCTCCCTATCTTTTAATAATATTCACATGATCAAACCCCTATTGCTAGGTTTATCTTAATGTAAAAAACTTGTGATTGTATGTATGAGAGAGAGAGAGAGAGAGAGAGAGAGAGAGAGAGAGAGAGAGAGAGAGAGAGAGAGAGAGTAATTAACATATTATTATGCGAGTTTTATATTTTGAGTATTATTTTCTCTTACACACTTAGATACTATGAGTTATGTAGGAAAATAGAAGGTTAAAGCATTCAACATCTATTTCCTTTCTTGAGTTTTCATAGTATGGGTTTAGCGCAAGGAAGAGAGTACTAAAGATGCCATTGGATATTTAATAGAAATTGGCTTACCTAGATTACACCTGTACTTTTGAGAGAGGTTGCACATGCCAATTTAATGATGCATCAACTCTACACATGCTTTGTCTTATAAGGAGCTTCTTAGAATTAAGCATGCATGATATTATCTATTGCTACATTGAATCTCACAAGGCTTCACTTGGCCAACATAATTCTATTTGTTGAGGCTAAGGAAGAAGAAATAGAGGCTAAGCAAGAAGAAAAATTCCAATATTTGGAATCTCACTACTAACATATGAGCATGTATAGGAGGATAAAAAGATCAAGAAGGCCTAGGGCATATCAAGAGTTCCATAGATTAGATGATAACATTAGGAACTATGATAAAGAAATGGTTAGGATAACATAAGTAGGAGCTATGATGAAGGAATTGTGAGGACAAAAGAACGACCATAAATGTAGACGAGAATGGAGATGTTAAAGTTAGTACTGTTTACAGGCTACACCATCCCTCTTCTAATGCAATGGACAATGCTTGCGTTAACACGCCATGGGGAACTTGCCCTGATATCCAAGCGTGTATCTCTGGAGACTTCAAGCTATGATAGTGGTAGCTAGCTCCACTCTCTTGCCTCCTCCTCAAGTTATCACCATGAGATTATCTTTCTTTATACAAAGAAACCCACTCCTCTCTACTATCACACTTATGAACACAAGCATAAGAGGAACATGCACCAAGAATGAAGCTCTCTCTCTCCCTCCCATAAACACAAGAGAGAAAGGAGATAAGACTAGAATCAATTGGCACAAATAGGGATTGTGTCTTGCATTATGAGAATGTTGTTATCTATACAATTGGCTCTTATTCACACTTAGGAGCCCAAAACTTAATGCAAGATGAACTCAATGATTACAAGGAACATAGATTTATGGCATTACTAGCCATTCTCATAATTACAGTGTTTATAGTGCCGTTTCACGACATTTATTGTGCTATCTTCCTTATGTAAATGGAGAGATACTAGGTTAACCTCAAAATGGGGTTAACATCCCCCCTACTTGATGGAGATTTCATCCTCAGAATCTATTGCTGCAGGGCTTGCTGCCCTAGATACTCTTTGTAGGCTCTTCCTTGTTTGGAGGATATGAAGGGTTTGGTGAAGAAAATAGAGGACACAAAGAGTATGTAGGACCTGCTGCCCTAGATACTCTTTCTAGTAGCGGCTCTTCCTTGTTTGGAGGACACGAAGGGTTTGGTGAAGAAAATAGAGTGACCTCCAGAAGTTGGTATCAACAATCATATCTTTAAAAGTGGTATGCATTGTCACAGGACCTTTAGTACATGGAGATTTGAATATTCCACAAATTGAATAATAAAAGAAATAAACCATAGATACCATAGCATAACTCAAGAGCATGAATATCAAAGAACACAAAATTGGGTGCAATCCTCCCCCCGACGTGTGGCTCCACTCCCACACACGGTATTTAAATTATATTTCATAAATTTAACCCTTGGAGCCATAAATAGCATAGCTTTTTCAAAATTGGGCTTTTACAAAATTAAACCATAGTCCAATGCTTTTGAAGTATCTCATAAAAAATAAACCTTGCCCAACATATGTACAATGCGCCAAACCATATAAAATTAATTACTTTACACACATGTGCACGGCTAGATAATTCCATCTAATGTCCACCTTTGTTGTCCCAAGCTTATGATCTATACTAAAAGATAGTCCACATTGTTAGATCGCAATCACTCACAAAAGACAGTCCACAGTGTTAGATCACAATTACTTTGGAATCACAAAATAATACTGACAAGTGAAAATCATTATCTAAATTCACTATCATGCTTCACACATAAACCGTGCAACACACATAAACCATGCATCACACATAATTAATCAGATTCACTCACAATGTCTTCTCATAATAATTGGATTCACTCACAATGCCTTTGTATAATTAATTGGAAAATTTATTTAATGAGCTTTTAAAATTCCTTACAAGTCCTTGGTTTATTTTTTCCTTGCTTGACGGCATCCACCATAGAGATGCACTTTCAACTAAATGGTTGGTAGCACATTTGACTTGGTCTTTCTCCAAAAATTGTTCCCTAGAAAAATAGTCGTCAAGTTGACTAAGCCATGATAATACAATCTTTGGTTCCTTCTTACCATCAAAATTTTGAAAAGTGAAAGCTTTACGGCTAATCTTACTTTCCTTCTTCCTTGCATGTGCTTAAAGAGTAGCATGTATTGTCTCGCGTATGCGATGCCCCTCGAAATTTGAAGAATCGAATCCGGAAGACAACCTTCTTCTTTTCTTGTGTGAAATTCTTCTCTCAAGTTATTCTCTTTGACTACCCTCACTGACGAGTTGAGCTTGAAGTGCATTTAATTGATCTTGGATAGTTGGCGGTAGAGGATAGGTTGCCATTATAGTAGAAGCAAGCAAAATAATGCGGAAATAAAATAGGAAAATAACAAGCTTATCTGACTCCCGTGTATTCAAACAAAGGCTTGTTGAAGCGCTCGAAGTTGATGGCATCCAATGAACAATAAGAATAATAATCCAATATTGCCTTGATGTCGACAATTCGGAAAGAAGTTCGAGAACACTTGCTAGATTTTCCACCTTGAACAATTTGCAAAAATTCTGTTATGAGGTTTTTTTTCTTTCCAAAATCTGAAATTTTTGTTGCTGAGATTTGGAGCAAGGTGTAGTTGGTAATCCCTCTTGTTGTTATGTATAAGCTTTATTTTGTAAGCTTTTGTGTTAAGGCTTTAAAGAGAGACAAAAGCTTTAACTTTTAAAGATTTTAAACTAAGCTTTTGTGTTAAGGCCCTGTAGACTGTGCACAAACGAAAACCTGCCCTCGTGCGTAGTGCGAATTAGAGAAAATTAAGAAGTTTAGAAGGGCTTCCGTGGAGTGGAGGGAGAGGAGAGAAGGAACATATTTTTAAAGATTTGATCTTAAAACTTTAGACTTCTCCCTCTCTCTTGAAATTGATGCAGCGCTAAAATCTCCCATGACCAGTAATCTCCTCAAAGATCTGATTTCATCCATACAGATGGATTATGGAGAGGATTAGAATTAAAGAAGGTGGTTTTGGGAGAAGAAGGGTGGTTTCACTTCAAGAAAAAGTGGTTTTATGCATGAAGGTGAAAAAGTGGTTTTATGTATGCAGTGCTAAAATCTCCCATGAGGACATTTGGAAATTCATGGTATTTGCAGGATTAATAAGAGCCTTCCATTATACAAATTGAGCGGAGGGCAAGTTTAGCAATTCTGAAATTAGACCAATAATCTCCTCAAAGATCTGATCTCATCCATATAGATGGTCCATACAGATGGATTATGGAGAGGATTAGAATTAAAGAAGGTGGTTTTGGGAGAAGAAGGGTGGTTTCACTTCAAGAAAAAGTGGTTTTATGTATGAAGGTGGCTTTAAACCTCAACCCTTGATCCCTTGATCGAAGTCTTGATCCGACGGTCCAAAAATTTCCCATAAACCATTGACCAAAGGTCTTTTTGCTTTTTCCCCCTTTGCCCTTGGGATTTTTGAATGAACCCTATCTTTGTCCAAAGCTCTTGTACCCTTGCTGCATGCTTTTTGTAAATTCTCCTCTTCCCCGCAAGTATTTTGAATTTGTAGAAAAGCCTTCAAATTTGCTCCAACCCAATGACCTTTGAGAAAAAATAAATTTCTTGATTTTTCTTCAAGTCTCCATGACCCAAATTCAATACTTGAATTTGTTATGCTCTGGTATCACTGTTACAGGACCTTTAGTACATGGAGATTTGAATATTTCATAAATTGAATAATAAAGAAAATAAACCATAGACACCATATCACAACTCAAGAGCATGAAGATCAAATAACGTAAGATTGGGTGTAATCCTCCCCCTGACGTGTGTGGCTCCACTCCCACATGTGGTATTCAAATCATATTTCATAAATTTAGCCCTTGGAGCCATAAATAGAATAGCTTTTCCAAAATTGGGCTTTTACAAAATTGAACCATATTACAATGCTTTTAAAGTATCACATAAAAAATAAACCTTGCCCAACATATGCATAATGGGCCGAACCATATAAAATTAATCACGTTGCACACATGTGTACGGCTAGATAATTTTGTCCAATGTCCACCTTGGTTGTTCCAAACTTATGATCTCTACTCAAAGACAGTCCACACTGTTAGATCACAATTACTTTGGAATCACTTACAAAAATAATACTGACAAGTGGAAATAATTATCTAAATTCACTACATGCTTCACACATAAACCATGCATCACACATAATTAATCAGATTCACTCCCACATTAGATTCACTCACAATGTCTTCACATAATTAATCGGATTCACTCCCGCATTGGATTCACTCACAATGTCTTCACATAATTAATCGGATTCACTCCCGCATTGGATTCACTCACAATGTCTTCACATAATTAATTAGATTCACTCACAATGTCTTTGCATAATTAATTGGATTCACTCTCACATTGTCTTTGCACCCACCGCATGTATTCCTTAGAGTTGATCGAATTCACTCACAATCAAACTCACACACGTCTTCACATGTTCATAGATTTGATCGAATTCACTCACATCTTCACATGTTCATAGATTTGATCGAATTCACTCACAATCAACTTAGCCCAAGATATTCTTTTCACTTGTTGGGTAACCCAACAATAATAAATTAATTATCGTAACATGCATGTATGAGGGAAGATAGAGTAGCCGATGATAATAATACACGATGTCATTTTCAGGCCCTTTGTTGAGGTCAAAGCGCATCCCCTCGCGGTTTAGCTGTGGACATAGATGTCTTAAATTTCAATAAGAAGGATGATCAGCATGAAGAACTGCACATAGTGGAAGAGTCCCATGAATCACAACAACAACACACAGGTGGAAGAGGCCAGTTTAGAGGTAGGGGAGTCAAAGAGGTCGTGGAAATTGGCAAAGGCAGCAAAATGATACACGAGGCTGTTTTTATTGTGGGTGGCAAAGTTGGGCATTTGCAGGAAGATTGCTATACGAATCAAAATGACATGAGAAATGGAAAAGTGTAGCAAAATAAATATGCATCCTCTACCAGAAGTATTGAGGACAATGAAAGCTTGTTTGTTATGTGGCATGTACTTAATGGTGTGTTGGAAAATGATGCATCCGTATGCAATGATGAAGTATAGTATGTGGATTTGGGTACTTTGAACCACATGGCCGATTATAGGGAGTAGTTTAAGGATATGAAAAATCCTGAAAAGCCAAGTTTTGTTGAAACAAGGATGATATTGCTTATCCAATTGCCCATGTTCGAAATGTGGCATTGTCTATGTGCGATGGTAATGTGAAGTACCTTGTAGATGCTATTCACATTCCAAATAGTACAAAGAATCTGGTTTAAGCTGGTATGCTATTGAAAAAGATGCTGTTGGGCCTAATGTAAATGGAAATGTGATTGCACAGAATGCAAGCAGTCATTGAGTGGACTTGGAGAGTCCTCTTGTATTGGGTCTGCCATGGAGTTGTAGGTTGCTCAAAACACTACTCTTGAAATTGCACAGCTAGTACATCACATAAAGGCAAAGAGTATCACAAGTTTGGCATAGCAACCCACGAGAGAGAAGCTAGCAGCTGGATGATGTGCTAATGTATGTATGTGACATGGCATCTAATGAGGTGGAATGCCATGTCATCAATGATGAGATAATATAGTGAGGTGGTATGCCATGTCATCAACGATGTGATGCCATAGTGAGGTGGCATGCAATGTCATCAATGATGAGATGAAATAGCGAGGTGGTATGCCATGTTATCGATGATGAGGTGATATGCCATGTCATCAATAATGAGGTGGTGTAATGAAGAGGCACATTGAGGTGGAATGCATGCCATGTGTAGGTGACATGTCAGACATATGGGCACATGCATAGCTACCTAAGGGTCTCCACTTCCAGATACTCCAAAGTAGTCAACAAACTTCCTTTTGATGTAGAAAATCAAACTGATTGCATCCAAAATGAACTAGCATACGCAGTCCAAGGTACCCTATTTTGGCGCACTTTCCAAGGCTTCAAATTGCAATGTAGTGGTTCAATCAAGTGTGGATAACTTACATTGACACCTAAACAAGCTCAATGTTGCATATCAACACCAACCAAGGTGTGTACATACCAATTTTGTCAAACCCCTTCTCTGTTTTGAGAAAAACCAGAAAAACCAGTAGTAGAATTTGCTGTAATTTCTTCAATGCTTGTCCAAATTGAGAGACCAGGCATTCATTATCTTAGCAATGATGTCCACTAACTCCATGTAAAAGGAATTAGACCACTTGTTTAAGATGAGAGAGTAATTAGTCGATTAATCACACTCTATTTTACTAATCACAATAGACAGCCTGTTTAATCAGCTCATTTCCAGCTCCATAGATCATAATTGCTCCAACCAATCATGTAGCAACCTCCTTGAGTTTGTGTATTACCCAATTGCTAAGCAAAATTTGGAATTAATCAACCACACAAGTGGAATTTGGCCTCCACTTAAATTATCAAACAGTATGAAAAAGTGCTCTGTTTTCCTTGTATGAGCTGCGTCGCCTGCTGTAGAGGGGATTTGGGCTAATTGTAGTGTCAATTGAGAGTATGTGTAGTTGCCTAACACTCCAAGGCATGTGTGTAACCCATCAATTGTCTGATTTTTGCAAAAAACTTGCTCTAATTTCATCCGCCAAGTGACTCTTTTTTTCTGTTTTGTGAGAGCTTCAAAAATAGTAATTTTTTAATCATTCAAATGCATCATACTTGCTCCAAATTCAGTGTAGGCCTTGTACATGATTTGCCAATACATTCCCATTTGCCAGATCATGTTTCTTTGTCAGGCTCTGATACCATGATGAAAAACAGGTAGAGGGAGAGGAGACACACACACTGGAGCAAACCCTAATGTATATTGCAAACCCTAACCATAGAGGGAAGCCATCTCCCTTCTCACACAATGCATAAATCCATAATCCATAATACACAACTCACACTATGTGTTGTGTCCACACACAGCTAACCCTAGCTAATGTCCACACACTATGACCAGCTGGACGCGGTCATTTATGTCTCACACATGTTTCTACTTAACATGCCAGCACATGGTGTAGAGCTGGCACAAGCTAACATCGAGCTTGAATCTCAACAACAATGAGGAAGGTGTGCTACTACGAGGGTACCATTGTATTTGGATACTAAAACATAAATATATACCACTAGTCTCATTGTCACCACTTACAAATTCCCAAATCTCCTCATTAGTGATGGATAAAGACTTTAATAGCTCAAATGCTAACAAAGGGAAAACTATTGTTAAAGAACCTTCATCACACCAACACCCAAACAAGTCTGGATCCCAAAGAGAAACCCTATCACACAAGACATGGTAATTGATGGTGAAGCTTCTACATCACATCAGAACCATTGTTGGCTATCCAAGCCCTAGCCCCAGTGGTTTTCTTAGAGAAATACACTACGCAAATACAAATTGCCTTATCGTCGCTCGCAAGTGTCAACTCCATTGCTCTATAAGGGAGAACCCATAAGCTCCATCTGATCTTATGAGTGAGAATTTTACTACATTAAAGCTGGAAATTGACATGCCACAATAAGTACCAAAGGGCTCTCCTAGCAAACAAACACTAATGGAGCACAGTTGGAAGGGATGGTTACAA
The DNA here is from genome assembly GCF_041138505.1 of Cibotium barometz. NCBI lineage: Eukaryota > Viridiplantae > Streptophyta > Polypodiopsida > Cyatheales > Cibotiaceae > Cibotium > Cibotium barometz. Next base: position 18,374,874 of record NC_141059.1, read on the forward strand.
AAAGCCTACAATGTCTTTCGCAAGGTCAAGGCATGACAGAAAGAAAGAAGGGGGGTCTTATGCTAATATGATTACTTTTACCCTCCACATTTTGCTCCCCGAAAAAGTTCATGTCCATATCAAGAGGGAGCCTATTGGAAAAAGCTAACCCATGACAATATATCTTGCACCAACATGTACAACACTATAGCACCTATACACATACTAAAAATTGAAATTAAGAATTTGTAACAACCATGTATGTATGTATGGTATATATCCTGTGGAGTGTCTACAAAATCTATGTTCTCGCTCCCACAAGGATCCTAGTAATGTTGATGAGCCTGTTGACTACATGGAAATCTAGCCTGATACGATGCTACCAGATACTATTTTCAAGACGGGACATCGAACAAGGGAAAATAAACATATTAAAGGACTAAATCTTGCCAAAGGGAAATGAGATGCCGAGCTCTTGTGCGGAGGCCAAAAGATTGTTAATAAGTGCAATTGGCATGGACTAAAATTGTATCCATGCTTTTCCCAAAGCAGTTGTACCCTCTACCAGCACAAATACAGACATCTCGTATAGTGTCCAAGTTGTGGGGCACTTAGATATAGGTAAGATGTTCAGGGGAAAAATGTTCTTGTAAACGTTCCCAGATACTTCCCTATCATACCAAGGATAAAACATATGTTCAGGTGTAAATCTATGTAAGTTTAATGACATGGCATTGGTCTACTAGATCCATAGATAATGTCATGCATGTACCAACCGATTCCCTTGAGTGGAGACACATTGAGGAGAAATGGCCTATTTTCAAGGAAGAGCCTTGTAACATTTGTTTGGGCTAGCAATGGATAGTGTGAGTCCATTTGGTCTACAAAGTTCATGGAGAACACGACTTGTTTGCCTTGTGAAAATTATAACCTTCCATCATGGCTAGCAATAAAGAAGGGGAACCTCTTGCTATCATTAATATTCCCAGGAAAGTACAAAGTGAAGAACATGGACGTATACCCATTGATAGAGGAGCTTCAAACACTTTGGGATGGCATTCAAGTTCACGATATGTCCAAGCACGTGGGCAAAGAGTTACAATTGTGCAAGGTATACTTATGTGGATTATGCATGATTGGTGGCCAGGCTATAGAGAATGCTCGGGTAAGTAATTAATTAAACTTGTGAGCTATTACACATACTTTTTTGTTGGTTTATATTGTTTTTATTAAAGAGTTTACTGTATTTGAATATAATGCAAGCCCATTCTATGGACCTCGATTGGATGCTCGTTACTCTACATCACTCCGAAAGAGAGTAAGAGAGTGTACGAGGGTCATGTGCACTATCTCCCCATGGATCATGAATTGTGAGAGGGAAATCTAGGCTAACCACCTCTGTCTTTAAAGACAAGTGACTAGAAGAAAGCATGGAGGGATAATGGAAATTTTGCACCCAGGGGATGAAGAGGCTCTCCATTTTCCACAAACTTCCTTATTAGAGTAATCTTATAATTAATCATCTACTAGACCCAATGCACATATTCAAGAATATAGCTGATGTGCGTTGGAAAACCATAAGTGGTGCTAAAGAAAGCAAGGGCCAAAGGGATGATCTAAAGGTTGTTGGTCGCATGGAAGAATTTTGGCCACAACCACGACCTGATGGGAAGGTGGTACTCCCTCTAAAGCATCGTGGTAATTAGATAAATTCAACTTGTGTATTTGGCACTTATATGTGTCTTCTTCTTATCCCTCGGCACCTTTGAAATATCCCTGTTCACCTTATCCCTTGAGGATGTGGCAAAAATAAGATCATCCACATGCACATACTAAATATTGTCTAGGAGGATGACTACATCATTCAAAGTTGTCCCTTGGTATTTCTGCTCTTTCTCTTGGAGATATGTGCATCTAGACAAGATCATACTCTCGATGGAGATATTGTAAGAAAACATACATGAAATCTAAGGTTGGAGATGGTGCTGGCCGACTTTGTGAAGGAAATCGAACAATTTCTCATTAGGCATTTCTTTGAAACCAGTATTAGGTTCAACCTCGATCTCGAAAGGATGCATCTACAAGCTAGAAAAAGTTGGCAAAATGATTGTTAACTACACAACAATGAGAGAATAATGGAGATCTGCAGTTATAGTGCAAACGCCATTACAACACGATTCATCGTGGATGTTGGCGAAGCTTGATATCGCATTGTGCTGAACCAAAATATAAATGGTCTACATTGCACAAATATGCATCAGAAGCTAGCGATACAAAACAACTATGGGGGTTCCGAATTCAAGCTATACTAAGTCTACGTTGCTAAAATTTCAGTAAACACCACTATGAAACAAAGATATGGAAAAGGGTCCCATATTCGAGCTAAAAAGACCTTCTATATTGCAAGTCAGTACAAAACAATTTACGTTGGAAGTTGATGAGGGGAAGCCTTATATCGCGTTGTAATGACTTGCACTATACAAGGTTTAAATTGCACTAATATGTAACAAACGGGTCTCTAAAGCTCATGATACTCAGTTTTTTGTTAGTATACAATGACTGTATGGTTTCATGTTGCGTAAGTATGCAACATAGCCGATCGAACGTAGGCTTCTATATTCGTGCTATAATGAGAGCGTATATTGCAGGTCAGTATAACGTGATATAGGATGGATGTTGGCGAGTGAAGCCTTTTATCGTGTTGTAATGAATTATAATATCCTAGGTCTATATTGCACAAATATGTAGAAAACACTTTAAAAAAGTGGCTTCTAAAAATGAGAGTATGGCAGGTGATTGCCCATAGGGTTCCAAATTCACACTGTACTCTAACCTTGTATAATGAAAGTTAGTACAACACGATTTAGGGTGGACGTTCTTGAGTAAAGTGCTACATCGCGTTGTAATGAAGCTCAAAGTCATTTCTACTAAAAATGAGAGTATGGGCTGGGGATCTCTCATAGGGTTTCGAATTCACGCTATATTGACCTTGTATAACACAAGTTAGTAAGCCCTACATTGCGTTGTACTGAAGCTCAAAATTATTTATCAATTATACATGATTTGCATAGGAAAAGAAGAAATAACAATCACAATCATATGAGAACGAACATTTTTAAGACCAATAAGACTTGAGAACTCAACTCACCTTAAATTTGCCTTAGGGTTGGAGACTGTTCATCACACGGATGAGTGTCGAGAAGATCACTCAGGAGAATTACCAACACCGGCTGCATCGTCAGAGAGGAGCAAGCAAGAGCGAGAAAATAGTTGCACGGGAAAAAAAGACAAGAGTGTTTGAAAATCACACTATAAATAATGCATGTGAGAGTGCGTGCATTATCCTACGGTCTTTACACGTGGCAGGATTTCATTGGCAATCACCCACATTCGTTCACACAAGTGATACACACGTGTCACTCATCATTGCATGCCACGTGCACTTAACGCCAACGTCATCATGTGGCGTCACATCTACTTAAGGTGGGACCCCTTCTATTAAACCCTAAATTGTCGAATTAAATGTTAAGCTCTCCGTAAAATCTTTTAATCAATTTTTATCATCGGTGATCTGCTCTCTGTCGTCTACACCATCTCATCGCTTCGTCTTGTTGACGAGTAAGTGTCCATTTCTCAATATAATGTTTATTAACTTGCACCATGCCTTCTTCTTCCTTTTCTATGTGGACTCTCGAGTGAGGTTCTTTCATTGTGAAGTCAATACAACACGATATGGGGGTTTCAATGTGTTGGGACTGTTCCCATTGCGTTGTAGTGCATTGAATCCAAATATGTTGTTGCGTTTCTTTAATTGTGAATGCAACACAACGTGATTTATTGGTTTGAATATGTTGTTTATTTACATATCGCATTGTATTTGAGCTGATTTTTTGTGTTGGAGTTTGCTTCATTGTTGATTCAATACAACGCGATATGTAACATTCTATGTGTTTGATGTCCTCTTATCGCATTGTAGTGTTTTTTTTGTTCGTCTCACTTGACCCTATTTTGCGTGTTGGAGTTTCTTTGATTGTGAATGAAGTACAATGCGATATGGGGGATTTAATGTGTTGGAAGTCCTCTTATTGCGTTGTAGTGAGTTTTGTTAAAAATGTATCCTTATTGGTCCTTTGAGGTGATTTTGTGCGAGTTCCTTTAATTTTGAATGCAGTACAATGCAATATGGAGGATTCAGTGTGTTGGAAGTCCCCTTATCGTGTTGTAGGTGAGTTTTGTTCAAAAGTTTTCCTTATTGGTCCTTTGAGCCGATTTTATGTGTTCGAGTTTCCTTTAACATGAATTCAATACAACACGATATGGGGGGGCCAATGTGTTGGAACTCTTCCCATCGCATTGTAATGAATTTAATCCAAAACTTTTTCCTTGCTTTTAGTTTGAGCCTTTTTGGTGTGTTGTAGGTTCAGTACAATGCGATACTTGGGTTCAAGTGTGTTCCTTGTCTTCATATCACGTTGTAGTGATATTTATCCAAAAATTTCCTGGTTAGTTGTTTGAACCATCCATCTAATTTTTTTAATAGATGGCGCTGACCAAAGAGAACAGCAAGGGCCTCCTCATCTAAGGATCCTAAAATAGGGAAGAAAGCTTAGAAAGCTAGACCAGGGAATAATATTTCCAGCCTTTGCTCAATGGGGACTCAAAGGTACGAGCAACATACCTCCGTCTTACGTGAACTGCAAAAGATGTAGAGGCACATGTATTGCACCATTTCGAAGCTCCCATTCCAGCGCCTTGTTAGATCCATTTGTGAAAGGAATCGCTATGATGTGCATTGGCAGAGCTCGATGTTGGGTTGCATGCATGAGGCTGCCACAAGGATTGGCTCATTGAGCATTTCCAAGATAGCTACGTTCTAGCTGCTCATGCACACAGCGTAACAGTAATGTCAAAGGACATGTACTCGCTAACGGCTTCTTAGTTCATATATGACAAGACACTAGAGCCAGTAGGCCTCACTGATACAAGGATGAAAGATATCCTAGAGATCCCCCCTGAGGTAAAGACATACTACTATCACTGAAGAGACCAAGGGAAACCATTCGCGTGACACATGGCACACCGTACAAAAGACCAACAACGAAGCAAGAAATAGGGAGGGATGATACGGAGAGAATTGAAAGGGCAAGGAGAGAAGCTGAATTTCAAGAATTGCATAGTTCTAATGTCCAGGCTTTGAGGTATTTTCCCCCCTCCTTTGTTGTGAGGTTGCTAGCGAGACACTCCTCAATACTTCCCTTTCGAGGTGGAGGAGATTGAAGTGTTATGTAGAATGCACAAGGAGGTTAGTGTGACAGAGTTATGCAAGCTGTTTTAAGGTTTGTTATGTTCCATACTCTAAAATTTAATTTAAAGTGTTATTCTTTCTCGAAGTAATACGATTTTAATTATTTATGCATTCTGGTTTTATCAAATCTACCATGGGAAGCTTAGTGTAGGAGGGTATATATTTTGGATTCTCTTATATCCATGCTTTTGGTTTCAGAGGATGTTTCCTATGTGGATATCTGTCCATACTTTAGACACGTAGATTTGGACCATGCGCCTAGATCTTTGTATGAAGTGTAAGTGTCATGTGACCTAAATTGTACTTTTGGTATTTAGACATAAATACTAGATTTACCATCTTATACTGTTTATTGACTTTTGTAGTGGACATTGGAGTTTCATTATTATAGATACTGAGGCGAAGCGATGCTATCTTACCAATTCAACTACATGATTTCATGGCAACGTGAGGCAGTTAGTCCACCGATCATTTTTTACATTACTCTGAGAGAGAGAGAGAGAGAGAGAGAGAGAGAGAGAGAGAGAGAGAGAGAGAGAGAGAGAGAGAGAGAGAGAGAGAGAGAGAGAGAGAGAGAGAGAGATTAATGACAATTGAAAAATGTTGTGCAGATCTATTAGAAAGTTAATAGCTAGTATTGAGACCCTTACCTGAGGAGATTTTTGATTCAACAGGGATCATTAGATGCAAAGTCCTAGATCAACATGATGGATTTAATTTTGGGTGGTTGGAGAGTGTGCTACAATGCCATGTTGCTGCTGCACGCAATGTTGGCACTTTCCTTAGCAAATGTAAGCATGCACTTCTAATGATACCTTAGTTTCTTTGTACATTCACTGATAGCACATATGTAATTTTTCCTATGTGTAGAATCTACGACTATCAAATTATACAGATGTGGATGTACAACTATATAGGGCCACAATAATTGAAAATCTAATTAACAATATTGGGTAACGAGAGCCTAATATGCCATCATTTTGTCAAAATAATGGGGAGTATGCACAAGGAGGAAATAGTTGATGGCAAGATAAAGCAACATATATGAGAGAGAGCAAGAACACAAGATGTATAGAAAGCTTCTATATTACCTTCTATTTCAGCCACTCGAAAGTTGGCTTAACCTTCTATTTCAGCCACTCCAAAGTTGGCTTAACCTTCACCTTCAAGTATTGTGTTACTTGAGTTGTGTTATAGAAAGTGAAGTCTCTTGCCCTTTATATAGGGTTCACCAAGGGCTAGGGTTGTGGGCCAACCCTAGATCCCTTTTCCACCCACATGCCCATTTTATTTGGGATGTGTTCACACCTACATGACCTCTTTCTCTCACCCTTTATCACTTGTACATCATATATTTCAACACCCCCTGTCAATGCCACCATGGAACAATGCCAAACATGGAGCATGGTGAGCATTGAACATACAAGAACAAAATGACCCCCTCTCAAAACCATAGGATAGATGACAAGGTAGGTAGCCTTTATAGATTAGGCTTTTACAAAAGTGATGAGCTATAGAGAAATGTGGTTCACTCCCAATTCTAGCAAACATGCTTCACTCTTCAACTAGAAGAGTTGCTTATCTGGAACATTTGAGGAATTTACATAATTCCCCTCAACCTTAGTAACATCTTTGGTATCATCTCTTCCATAGTGGTTTCATGCACCACCCTTGTTAACTACTCCTTCGCTTTGATGAAGCCATCTTCTTGCAAAAGATAATCTTCAAGTGGGATTTGGATGTACCATTCTTCATTACATTGGCTTCATTGGTTGCATCTTCATGGTTCTCCAATTCTTTCTCATGTGGTAGACATGCTTCATGCATACATGTCTCCTTCTAATCATGCTAGCTTCCTTAGTCTAGCTGCCACATAGACTAACATATGGGTGCCACCCATGTTTCAATAGCTTATGCATGTGCTTCTCAATATGCTTCTTGCTTCCACCTTCCACTTCATCATGATGCATAAATACATACACCAATGTGAACATTGATTTAGGAGAGGTCTTACCACTTTTTTATCAACACAAGGGCAGTGGCTAACTCCATTACAATAAGATAGATGACTTCCATGCATATGAGTTCATCAAAAAAATTTAGGATCGGATTTCATGCTTGATGTGTTGATTTTTCTTGGTTTCAAAAATTGTGCATGCCTTACACTTCCCAAAGCGAGAATGGCAAAAATAATAATTTCTTCCTCCACTTGCCTCGAGCTTGAGAGAAATGCTTATTGAATCTTACTATTTGTCTTAGATCTTATACTTTCATTGTGGTGATGTAACATTATGTCCGTGTGCATATAATCATGCTGTACAAGGACCTCGATTGCACCATTTGGCCACCTCTGCAGAACTCCATGATCCTTCCCTTCCAATGCTTGTTAGGATCACCAATGTCTTTTCGTTTTACCTTGAATGCTCTTCGAGTGTTGGGTCTCATCTCATGATCCAGTCTGACTTCCTAAACCACACTGAGGGATCCAGCTGCCACCATCAGCATTCTTCCTATTGAAAGCTCCACACTTTCAATGCTGTGGATGTGTTTTCTCCTAGAGCTCATCTACAAAGGGAAAAGAGAACATTATTACCATTTCGTTGAGCTCAACAATCTAAATAACAAAAATAAAACTTTAAAGAAATGTTGTGAACCTTGCACTCTGTTTTCCTTTGTAGTCGAGTTGACAAATAACCCTGTAAGTTTTCACAAATGACATCATGGTCAGGAAGATTAATGAACATAACAAACAAAATAGAAATCATAACTAGCAAACATAGCTTAATGAAGTTTACTAGACTATTAAGATGGAATAAAAAAGTGGCTGAGAGAAGAAGAAGAAGAGATGAAGCAGATATGGTGAAAATAAGTGACGCTGTAATTAAGAGGCGAGAAACGAAGAGAACTAAGTTCAAATTATGGAGAAAGACTTTAATCAGACTAGCTTTTAATCCGTCTGGCCTCTTTTCCTAATATTCCTTCTGACATATGTTTTGGTAGGTGATATTCAGGCCTGACATTCTTCTATTTTTTAGTTTTATGCCAATATATTTTATTCCTCTTTTTTGAGCTCAAAATTTTGGGGACCACTCAGGAAAAAAAGATCCATGTTACATGGATCTAGAATCCAAGCACTCTCATTGTCTGGCCTTATATTATTTTAATGGGCTCTTAAAGGGCCCATTTGGAGCCCGAATTTCCCCTAATGAGTTCTATTGACAACCCATCCCGCCCAGGGGATTTCTCTTTCCCCAGATTTTGAAGAGCTACCCAACATTCTTCAACATCTATCTCTCTCTCAAGCCACTTGGTTGTATCAGGGTCTAGTCTGTTGTGAACTAGTCCTAACAGTTTGTTCTCAACTTGAAACCTTTCTGCATGAGAAGTCTTCTTTCGGACTAAGAGTGGAGCCCAAAAATTCTACCCACATTTCAATTCCCTCTAACCCTTGCCCATTTTCATCCAATACCCTTCCCATTATTTCCTTACAATTTTTCTCCTCAGCCATTTTGAAAAGGTACCTATCAGGTTTTATCCTATTATTGAAAGTTTTCCATTTATATCTGCTATACTCTCTCTTGACACATTTTTCATCCTCACTTCTCAAGCATGTTTGACACTTACGATACAAAGTGGCTAACATGTAGTTTATATAAGGCCTACTTTTGATTTGATACCCAAATTAGACAAGGACTACTTTTACTTTGAGACTCTCCATGGGAAATCAGGGGAGAATTCAAGGCAACCTCCATATCCAACAAAGGGAGCATCGAGTGTAGGATTGATTCAAATCTCACATGTTGGGAAGAGGACTTGCATGCTTGAATATTTACAAATGGAACTTTAAATTTGGTCCATGTTAGGAACAAGACTTGCATCGTTGAACATCCTCAAATCTTGCATGTTGGGAAGAAGACTTGCATATCTAAACATCCTCATATTTTATGGGATTCATGTTCATTGTTATCTACCTTGTCAAATCTTCTGGTTGGGAGTCTTGGGGGATGTTACTAATCATGGGTGAAGTCCATTGCCCCTACATACATGTACATGTGCTTGTGTTAGTGTTCCATTTTACACAAACCAAGGCATAACAAGAGAGTGATATGTAAACCCCTACCCTCTTATGTCCAAGCATGGGAAATCTAAGATTAAAGGAAGTTAGAAGACTAAGTTGTTTTTTTATGGTCGTGTGCTCTAAAAAAGTTGAACATTGTTGAATCTTGCATGTTGGGAAGAGGACTTCCATGTCAAAGCATCCTCATATCTGATGGGATTCATGTTCAGTGTTATTTACCTTGTCAAATCTTCTAGTTGGGAATCTTGGGTAATGTTACTAAGTCCTTGTTCAAAAATCATATGTCAAGTCCATTGTCAGTACATACATATACATGTGCTTTTGTGTGTGTTCCATTTTTCACAAACCAAGGCATAACAGGAGAGTGATATGTAAACCCCTACAAAGGCATAACAGGAGAGTGATATGTAAACCCCTACCCCCTTATGTCCAAGCATTGGAAATCTAAGATCAAAGGAAATTAGAAGACCAAGTTATTGTTTTATGTCATATGCTTTAAAAAGTTGACCATTTTAAGGTGATCTACAAGTATCGAAGAGTTCCAATTGAAAAGATGCAGGGAGAAGAGAGCTTAAGCTCTTACACACACTCACAAAACCCTAAAAGAGAACACACAAGGTGAGAGGCTGAAAATCTTCTTCTTCTTCACACAACACTCAACACACCATATACAAAGATAAGAGTACACACAATATGAAAAGGTACTCAATTAAATACATACTAGGGTTCTCTATAGTGTGAACCCAACTAAATGAGCTGGCACTATAACTATGCCACTCTCTAGAATGGCTGTCATACAGCCTATCATCCCACTGGCCGCATATCACCCATGATCTCACCAACAATGCAGTGGTGTAAGTGTGGGGCCTATCCCCCAGGTGGGTCATCAGTGTCCACCGCCTCACTAGATGAGCTCGATATCTCAACACCAATTTTGACATATAAGAAGAAGGAATCTTGTCTCAATTAGCCTCCAAGAGAACCTCACAATGGTTGCAATGTGACCTAGAGAACAATTGGTTTGCAAATCTTCATAGACCACATAAATATGTTTTAAAGATCTATGAGAGATTTTGATACTCGATTCTCTTGTGACATAATTTGTTGTAATTTGAAGCATTCCCTATGTAGTATAAGAGTGAGAGTGAGAGTGAGAGTGAGATAGATACCTAATGTGGTGTTAGGTATGGAATGACTCCATAATGTATGTTAGCTTCTATGGAAGCCTCTCTTGAAACTATGTAGAGTTCAATTGGGAATGAGAGTGTGACTGCTCATCTTTGGAGGAGCTAGGTATGGGAAGGATTCTATGGAACCTACTAGAACTTGAGAGTGGTTAGGTGGTACAAGCTTATACAGAGCTGCCCTTTGTAAATTGTTTACAAGTCTTAATATAGTTAACTATTGGGATCATCATGGATTATGTGTTTTGGAAACCATATCTTTGCATACAAGTTAACTATTGGTTTGAAATAAGTGAGAAAATGAGGCTTCAACAATGAGACATGTCATATATGAGCACAAGTTATATTATTATCTTTCATGTATTTCATTATGCACTACAAGGGGAGATAGAGGCCTATCAGCAAAATATACCACCGTTTCACTAACGGTTTATTTGCTAGATAATAATCCTAGTACAATTGCTAGATTACTAGCAAAAACATCTATGGTATTCAACAATAATTTTTTAATGGTAAGAGTGTTGGGATACCAATGATTACACTAGCGATCCTACTAGCGATTCTACTGGCGATCTAGAAAATAACCGCATTGTGTGAGTGGCGAATCTGTGTTTTCGATGATTCGGGGGTACTGCAAAATCTTTCTCTCCTTTCTTACACTCTTCCATGTTGTAGCCCAACTTGCTGCTCTGTAACCCTCTACTTTCCATCATTTCTCCATCACATCCAAGTCTCTTCCTTCTTCCATCTCACTTGCCTCTCTCCCCCCATTTGCCGATATGCATGCCAAGGTTCTCCCTCTCCCTCTTACACCCTCTCAATAGGGTTCTCCCTCCCTCAAGAGATATTTATCCCTCTTATCCTCCATGCACAAAACCCTAATGGTCAATATTAGGGTCTCACTAGCATGGTGTGGGGACTAAAGAGAGTTTGGAGGGTAGACTAATTAGTGTAGATTAATATTATCCCCCATGCACAAAAACCTAATGGTTAATATTAGGGTTTCACTAGTATGGTGTGATTATTCCTGATCATTCTCTTGTGCAGACTATTCTTGATGCTTTACCTGAGTCATATCACACTTTTGCTTCCACGTGGAGACTTGTTATACTAAGAGGACAGACCTGATGTTGTCAAGTATGATACTTTAGTCAACAAGCTCTTGTAAGAAGCGCAGTCCAGGCAAAATAGGGCTAGGCAGCGTGCAGTTGATCAGGCATTTGTTACTGCCCAGTAGAGAAGAATTGTCAAGGCAGCCCCTTCCACTGTTTCTTCTCCTATTAGTATGTATGCAACTTCTTTTCCTTCCATAGGTAGCAATAATAGGTCTGAGAAGGCTCTTGATAAAGGCAAGAAAAAGATCAGGTGCAACTATTGTAAGGCAACTGATCATGTCATTAAGAATTGCCCTAAGCTAAAGACTAAAGAGGCAAAGAAGAAAGAGTCAAATGCAGCCACAATAGCGGATGCTTCTACAAACGCAGATTTTGCAAATGTTGTACACAGGATACAAAATGTGGGCGTTTAGCGTGTATTGCCAGTATGACCCATCTGTACATGATGCATGTTTGGCAGTTTTTGTTGACATGCATCAGATTGTTATGCTTTGGCTGTGTCTAGTATGTGTGAAGAGGAAGATCCTCTTTCATTTGATGAGGTACAAAAATAAGAAAATTGGTTGGCTGCAATGCAAAGTGAATATGATGCTATAATGAAGAATGGTACATGGTCTTTGTGTGATTTGCCTATTGGTAAAAAGGTCATTGGATGTAAGTGGGTTTTTAAGTCGAAACGAAAGCCATATGGTAGTGTTGATTGCTATAAGGCTAGACTTGTTGCAAAGGGTTATGCTCAAGAAAAGGGCATTGATTTTGATGAGACCTTTGCTCCCACTTGTCGTATGACTACCATTCGTAACATTTGTGCATTGGCAGCTCATAATGGTTGGAATGTACATCAGTTGGATATAAAGACTGCGTTCTTGAATGGAGATTTGCATGAGGAGGTGTATGTATCGCAGCCTCGTGGTTTTATTCAAAGAGGGCAAGAAAACAAAGTGTGTAGGTTGAAAAAGGCTTTGTATGGTTTAAAGCAAGCTCCACGAGCTTGGTATGAAAAGATACATGCATATTTGACTGCACATGGTTTTCAGAATAGTCCAACAGAAAGCACTTTGTATGTTAAACGTGTGAATGATGTACATCTAATCATTGCTCTCTATGTCGATGACATGCTGCTCACAGGACCAAATGAGAGTCATATTGCTGATTTTAAGGCTGATTTGAATGCCTCTTTTGAGATGTCAGATTTGGGGCATTTGCATCATTATTTGGGGATACAATTTAAGCAGTGTGATGGAGGTATTGCTTTGTGTCAGACAAAGTATATTAAGACATTGTTGCAGAGATTTGGCCTTGAAGACTGCAAGCCTATTGCTACTCCAATGGAGACAGGTTTGAAGTTGAGTCTTCATGATGCTGGAGATCACTTTTATGTCACACTCTATCAGACAGTTGTTGGTTGCCTCATTTATGTATGCATTACGAGGCCAGACATTCAGTTTGCAGTCTCATAGGTGAGCAGGTTTATGCATAGCCCAGGGTCTCAGCATTGGAAGGCAGTTAAATGCATCTTTCGCTACTTGGACTATGCATCTTTATGCATAGCCCAGGGTCTCAGTAGTTAAACGCATCTTTCGCTACTTGAGTGGCACCATACATCTTGGGCTATTTTATCCCAAGGGGGGATCGTTGCCGCCAGATTTACATGCTTTTTCAGACTCAGATTGGGCCGGTTGCTATGACACAAGAGTGTCCACAAGTGGTTTTTGTTTCATGCTCGTCGGTCGCTCATGCATATCTTGGTTGAGCAAGAAGCAACCTACTGTGGCCACTTCTAGTTGTGAAGCTGAATACAAGGCAGCTTTCACAGCTACGGTTGAGTGTGTGTGGCTCAGACGGCTTATGGGGCTGACTTGGGTGTTGGACAGGAGTCTGCCACCTCTATCTACACTGACAGTCAGAGCGCATTGGCAGTTACGAGAAACCCAGTTTTTCATGCTCACACAAAGCACATTGAGGTGCATTATCACTATGTCAGGGAGAGACTCTCAGCAAAGGAGAGATCAGCTTGGCATATGTGCCAACACAGGACAACCTCACCGATCTTTTCACAAAGGCGCTTCCTTGTGAGAGAAGTTTGAAGCTTTCCGCAAAGCTTTGGGCTTGCTCCCCTTTGTGCACTGATCTACTTCGGGCATGGCACTTCCCTATACATGAGTGCTAGCTCTCGTTCACACCATCACTCCCAGGGGGATTTGTTGCCATATATATAGGCAGTGATGTGTGTGAACACACTTAGGACCGTCGGGGCACTTTTTCCCTCTTTAGAAGGTTTTTTCCCTCGGCTTGTATATACACCCATTATTCTAGGGCTAACTTATCTTTATACATTGACACAATCTAATAACTGTGTGTTGTGTGCATTCTTGATTCTTCTTCTCCAAGCTTTGTGTGCTTTCCTGCAACCCTAATTCCAACAATCGTCAGAGTTAGATGAAGATGATGCTCACAGTGCTAAAGTTGAAGGCTCACCAAGAGGTGGTGCATGATATAATGGTACTTATCCCATAAGAATTGGATTAAATTGAGAGGTGTGCACATATGTACTAGAGAGTCACTATCAAGCTGCACATGTTCAAAGAAAAGAACAATTAGAACTATTTATTTTTATACACAACCACAAATTAAAATCACAAGGTTAAGAGCTCTCTAATCACACCACATGACATCTAAATTAAATGGCATTACGAAATAACTCATATTGCTTATTTAAATTTAAAGTTTGTTTTTTAATCACATTTTTAATGTTTCCTTACTTGACATACTAGTTTAACTCTCACAACTTAATCTTGTCTTTGTCGAAAAATGTAAGAGGGAGGCTCAAAAAAAGAAGAGCACACGATCTCTTGACCTCCTCAATGCCGACATATGGAGTAATATGAGAAATGAGGTCAAGAGCAAGAAGAGGTGGTGGACACATCAGCAACAACAGGCGAATGGTGGAGGAGAGGTGTCATCACCCACCTCAACAAGGTGGCAAACGTGCCTTGATTACACCATTTATAAGTACAATAAAACAAATTCATATTTATAAAAGTAGCTTGTATACCTGAGGTATGTGGTTAAATAATGCAATGTTATTTATAATGTGATTATTCTTTGATCTTAGTAATGTAATAATTAAATAATTTCGTAGTAACAAGTGTTTGATTTGTAGGATTGCTGCAAGATCAGGGTGTCCAATTTCTACTGGAATGGACAATCCTTGGAGAATGATTTTTTTTTTTTTGGAGGGGAGGGGGGCAAGGTACTTCAAATGAGATTAGGCAACTAATAAAAAATAAACATGCACTCAAATGAACCCAATATAAAGTTTAAATTAATTTAAAATAGTCTAATTAATAAAAAAATATGATGACCTTTCCATCCTTAGAGTGATCCAAAAAATTTTCTCTCCCATAGATTCACCATGAGACAAGTACACTAGTCCTTACATGTTCTAGATGATTTACATCAAAAATGTAAATTTTCTAGTTAGATTATTAATATTAGCAGGTCTTCTGATAGCTTAAAAGAATTTTAAAAAGAAATCATTGAAAATCGAACCGTTGGATTTGTAATTTTGACCACATTCCATTAATGTCTCACTATCTACCACGTCTCTTTTGATCTACAAGATTGAGCATTTTTAAGTGGTAGGCTATTGCGGGTGTAGGTACCACTTTAATGGCCTTGGAATATTTGAAGAAAATAGAGAAATAACTTAAAAGTGTCTAAACAAAAATCAAGTTTTAAGCTCGATGTTATAAGGTCCAAAGTGGGAGGCTGGTATGAAAGGAGATGCGAGACATAGACGTAATGAAAGGCGAGTGAGTGAGGGTACACGCTTGGAAAGGGGAGCGAGTGGGAGTGAGGCCGCCGTGAAGCTCACGCTTGGTATGAAAGGAGATCCAAGACATAGACGTAACGAAAGGTGAGTGAGTGAGGGTACACGCTTGGAAAGGGGAGCGAGTGCGTCGGGGAGTGAGGCCACCGTGAAGTTCACGCTTGGAAAGTATCTCTTCTCTTCTCTTGTGTAAATAAGGAAGGAGGTAGTGCAGAACGAACCCACTGCAAATTAAGGAGGTCCATCAACAGGCAAAAGATGTGTATCACAGAGCAATGTGCTGATCCGACGGAGCCTGGGGTGTGGTGGAGGGACGATGCACGCTGGCGTCTCTACGACCCCAAGTCAATGCGAGCCATTTTGCTGGCTCTGCTCGAAGGCAAGGACTCGGTGGAGTTGGGAGGTGACGTGCTGCAGTCTGCTGCTGCTTCCCGCGGGGCTTCCTACATTGTAGACTTGAGAAAGATGGAGCAGACCAACAAGGCTTCACGGCACGTAAGGGCAATCAAGGTAATCATCATCCCGCCTGCTGCGAACCCTGCGCCTGCGCCTTCGCCTTCGAAGAAGCCAGCTCCTGTGGCGTGGTTTCGAATGCAGAACTCTTGCTTGCTTGCAATCCACCGGGGAGATATAACCAAATGGAAGGTGGACGGCCAAGCTGATGCGGTCGTGAACGCGACCAGTGGGCGCGGCTTGCTCGGAGGGCCATCTGGGCGGGCGCTCGCCGGCGTGGACGGGGCCATACGGCGGGCGGCCGGCCCGCAGCTGCAACAAGTTATAGACAAGACAGTCCGTTTGGCCGGCCCGCGCAGTGGCGACGCCACCATCGTCACCGACGGCTTTCAGCTCGCGGCCTCCAAGATCATCCACACTGTAGGGCCCAAGTACCGCAGCGAGGAGGCTTCGTCTGCTTTGCTGGAAAAGGCCTATGAGAGCGCCCTCTCCCTCGCAGCCCACGACAACTGCATCCGTTACCTGGCCTTCCCCGCCATCTCTTGCGGCGCGCGTGGCTTTCCCTGCCACCTCGCAGCTCAGGTGGCCCTGCGCACCGCTAGCAGCAGTGGAAAAGTCACCGAAAACGGATGCTTGAAGCTGAAGGAGATCCATTTTGTCCTCCTCGACGAGGTTGCTTGGTTGGAGTGGACTGCCCAGGCCAACGAAAGCTTCACCAAGCATCAACTGATCTAGTTTGCTTGCTGTTTCACGTGTGATAATAACATATGTGAACAAGTTATTCACATGTTCTCATATTATCGTTCACAAAATAACAGGTCACTTGTCATTTGGGAGTCTCTTAAAAGCTTGGCTACACATGGGAATAAGCTATTCACATGTTCTCATGTTACCATCTTCACATAATAGAGCAGGTCAGTGGCCACCTAAGAAGATTTTTTATGCCCGACAAAGATAATATATAGGCCCTTGTGAAAGCTTTGTGAATATAACTTGTGATCACAAGATTTTTTGTGTTATTAACATATGTTATTAACATGTTCTAACATGTTCACATGTTTTCGTTTACGTCAGTGAAATCCCTGGTTATGGAGATCCAGCTTTGTTTTGCCACCAGGGGACTCTCTACCTTTATGAAAGTTTGATAATGAATAATTTTGATAAAATCTCTTGTAGGCACATCGAATGCCATTTTTGTACTGTGAGGGGCATGAATTTGTTGTCCTACATGTGTCTGCTTTCACCCGTTACCCCTATGAAGTTGACCAATGTTTACCTACATGGATCTTCATTAATTTAGATCATGCCAAGATCCCATTAAGGTTATCACTCTCCCTTACCTACTTCCCTCATGCTTGCACCCCAATACACCAAGAGACACATCTACATAGGCTTGATAGTGCAAGAAAGTAACAAGAGTGATCACATTCTCCTTTTAATTTGAGAGACTACTTAAAGAATGGAGAAGTTGTCATCATGAAGGAAAGCGAGGAGGGAGAGAGGGAGGGAGGGAGCAAGTTTTGCATGATATTCAAATTTAACTATACATTAATTAAGGCATCTTGAGATGCCAAGTTAAAGTGGATCAAAAACAAGTAACAAGTTTTGCATTATATTCAAATTTGACTATACATTAAGGCATCGGGATGATATTCAAATTTGACTATACATTAATTAAGGCATCTTGAGATGCCAAGTTAAAGTGGATCAAAAATAAGTAACAAGTTTTGCATTAAGGCATCCTATAATTATTCTCCTCTCTGAAATAAAAGAAAGATCATGTTTTACCCTGTTTTGGCTTGGAGAGAGAAAATGTTTAGAGGGAGGTAATTCAAAATTGAGATAATTTTGTATATAAAAATCTTCTTAGTGTTTAAAATGGTTTCCCTTGAAAGAAAAATTCAAAAAGAACTTTTCAATGTGCAATTGGAATTAATTGAAAATAGGTATAAAGGACCTTAGCCTAAGGGTCCAGATTTTCAAAAAAAAAAGAAGATTATGATCCAATTAAGGTTCCTATAGGCCAATAGGATCAATCCAAGTGTAGGGAGGAGATAAATTGAAGAATAAAAGAAAAACCCTCCCAAAATGAGTAAATGCTCACATAAGATGAAAAGTGGACTAAGGACCAAAGAAAAGAATTAAAAAATTGAATTTTGACACCTCAGTGTGGGGATCTCCCCTCATGAAGTAGGTGCCTTTTTCTCATCATTACTTTCAATTTTGAATCAATAAAATGAGATATTTTCATCTCTCCTCTCTCTTGTTTCAAAACTAGATCCAAAAAGTAATCTGAGTTGATCCAAAAATGATAAAAAATTGACCAAACTGATCTGAAAAATTCTAGAATCAGTTTGCTTGGTTAGAGGCTCACTTTTTTCTATAAATAGAAGCCTCCTCCTTTGTAAAATCTTAATGGTGTTTATGCACTGTTACTCTACTCGTGTCCTGAGCCATCTACATTGAATTTTTTAATAACTCAATTATTTTTGGCCTAATCCTCTCCAAAGTGAATTGGTGGCCACTATTGCTTCAAACAATAGTAGAACCCTCAATCCCTCAAGCCAAAGGAAAGCTTACAAGCTCCATGTAAGCTAATTTTCTTACTTTATTTATAAATTTTAATGAAAAATCTATGGTTTTCTTGATTTTTATGTTTTACAAATGATTGAATTAAATTCAAATGCTATGCCTTTGATGAAAAGGCCACCTCCTTCTCTTCTTTACATTCCAACCTTTCTCAATCCTAGAAAGATTAACTAAGTGATCAATTAAACTCTTCTTATTGTTTACTCTCTTTTGAATTTAGAAAATTGTGTAGATTAGAGTTCTATAATTCTAAATTGGGTTAATTAAGTTAAAAGATAAAAATGAGAAATGGTCAGTCATATAAAGGAGGTTATGGAAAAATTTTCCAGAATTTTGTGAAAAAGAAAGTTTGTTTTTATGTTATTCCAAAAGAGAAATTCCCACCATTTTTGCATCTAGAAGAAATATTCTAATTACTTCATGTACATATTCACGTATAAATATGCATGGATATTACTGATATTCTTGTTAAATTTGATTTTTATGCATAGAAAGATGCATAAAGGAAATTTTTTATTATAAAAGTGTTATTCTTATTAAATTTAATTTTTATGCATAGAAAGATGCAGAAAGAAAATTTTTTATTATAAAAGTGTTATTCTTATTAAATTTGATTTCTATGCATAGAAAGATGCATAATGGAAATTTTTTTAATTATAAAAGTGTTATTCTTATTAAATTTGCTTTTTATGCATAGAAAGATGCATAAAGGAAATTTTTTTATCACAAAAGTGTTATTCTCATTAAAATTGATTTTTATGCATAGAGAGATGTATAAATGATTTTTTTAATTACAAAAGTGTTATTCTCATTAAATTTGATTTTTATGCATAGAAAGATGCATAAAGAAAATTTTTTATTACAAAAGTGTTATTCTCATTAAATTTTATTTTCATGCATAGAAAGATGCATAAAGGAATTTTTTTATTACAAAAGTGTTATTCTCATTAAATTTGATTTTTATGCATAGAAAGATGCATAAAGGAAATTTTTTATTACAAAAGTGTTATTCTTATTAAATTTGATTTTTATGCATAGAAAGATGCATAAAGAAAAATTTTTATTATAAAAGTGTTATTCTTATTAAATTTGATTTCTATACATAGAAAGATGCATAATAAAAATTTTTTAATTATAAAAGTGTTATTCTTATTAAATTTGATTTTTATGCATAGAAAGATGCATAAAGAAATTTTTTTATTACAAAAGTGTTATTCTTATTAAATTTTATTTTTATGCATAGAAAGATGCATAAATGATTTTTTTTAAAAATTACAAAAGTGTTATTCTTATTAAATTTAATTTTTATGCATAGAAAGATGCATAAAGAAATTTTTTTATTATAAAAGCGTTATTCTTATAAAAATTGATTTTTATGCATAAATAGATGCATAAAGAAATTCTTTTTATTTTGAAAGTGTTATTCCTATTAAATTTGATTTTATGCATAAAAGGATTTTTTTAATAAAAGTGTTATTCCCATTGAAGTTGATTTTTATGCATAAATAGATGCATAAAGAATTTTTATATCAAAATTAGAATTCTCTTAAATTCTATGTTTAAATTCTATGAGTATTTGACAAATGAATAATTAAATACTCTAAGAGAGAAATTTCTATCGGATTGTAAAAAGAAAATTCAAGAAATCCATCGAGATCAAAATATTCAAATAAATGATTAATTTATTCCTCATAGGAATTCGTAACTAATTTAGAAATCAATTAAGTGAATATTCGAAGAAAGAAATTCAGTAAAATAGTAACTGAATTATCAAACCTTTTCGAGAAAGATAGTTCAGAAAAAATCTTATTCGACTCGAACCTTGAATCAGCCTATGACCTAGACCAAACTCTTTCGGCAGTTTTGAGGAAAGAAGGTGTGACCAGTTTAGAAAAATACAGTCAACATTTCCGCCAAATCTGAAACTAAGTTTGAGACCCTTCGAATTGATATGTGGATCAAGGTTATAGAATTCGAGGAATTTTGGTATGAAATTCAGAATTCTGATCAAGAAATTTTGGGGATACTGATTCAAGAAATACTCTTGTATTCAAAAGAAAATCAAACTGAAAACTTGCATAGAAACCCTGTTTTCTTAAAGGACTATCTTACGCCAGAATGCTGGAGGGAGCATTTGGTATATGTTTTTCTAAGGGAAGTTCGGTTGCAATCAGTTGGCGGCAAGGAGTGTTCAAAGGACGGCTCACGCGGCAAAGCCTGCCCAGGTCTTGACCAACCTCGGTATGGTTGAAAAAGGGTGCTCTTCCGGTACGATGGACGAGGGCCGACACCCTGAGTGAATAGATGTGAATTAGATAGATGTGAATGAATGGATGAGATGTAATATGATGTGAATCAGATAGATGTGAATGAATGAATGGATGAGATGTAATGTGATGTGAATCAGATAGATGTGAATGAATGAATGGATGAGATGTAATGTGATGTTGTGAATCAGATAGATGTGAATGAATGAATGAATGGATGAGATGTAATGTGATGTGAATCGGGATGTGAATGTGTATGTGAAGAATGGATGTGGATGTGTATGTGGTGAAGAATGGATGTGTATGTGTATGTGAAGAATGGATGTGGATGTGGATATGAAAGAATGGATGTGAAGAATGGGTGTGGATGTATGTGAAAGAATGGATATGGATGTATGTGAAAGAATGGATGTGGATGTGTATGTGAAAGAATGTGATGTGATGTAAAGAGATGTGATGTGAGAGGAATATATGTGGATGTGAAGTAATAAATGTGAATGTATGGATAGATGTGGGTAGTCGTACATGTGAACGATTGGATGGATGTGGATGAATGAGATGAGACGTGTATGAATGAGATATGATGTGGATAGAAGTGATGTGATATAATGTGGATAGAATGTATGTGATGGGATGGTGATGAGAATGAATGTGATGGATATGAATGAATGTGATATAATGGATGTGATGTAAATGAATGTGATGTAATGGATGTAAATGGATATGATGTAAATGAATGTGATGTAATGGATGTGATGTAAATGAATGTGATAGAGGTGAATAGATGTGATGTGATGTGAATCGGGATGTGAGTGAATGAGATGTGATGTAAATTGGGATAGATGTGAATGGATGATATGTGATGTGAATGAATATGATGTGATGAGATCTGGATATGGGTAGATGCGAGTGGATGAGATCTGATGCGGATAAATGAGGAAAGATGTGATGAGATGTGGATATGGGTAGATGCGAGTGGATGAGATCTGATGCGGATAAATGAAGAAAGATGTGATGAGATAGAAAATGATGTGATGAGAATGGGAATACATTGAAATAAATGAGGATTGATGTGGAACAATGTGGAAAGATGAGAGTTCGTTATAGAAATTGTATTTATGACTTGTTTTTAAATGCTTGTTTTTAAATGAGAGTTCCTGTGGTGGTGAGAGGGTCTCTGGCGTCCAGAGAAAGAAAGAAAGTGTTTATTAATCTCTCTTAAAGATTCAATGAGTATATGAGACCAAAGAGTACACTTGTTCAATGTGTATATTACAAACATTAAAAAGTGCTAAAAGGAAAAAGGCTCACGTACTACGTGGGTCCTTCATGTACAATGAAAGGTGAGGCAAGTGAAACCAGTGTGTCTTATCATGTGTCGTTTTCTTCTAATAAAGTATACATGGGGTCAATGTCCACCACCAAGGGTGGTGCTGCTCTATGGTGCTGGAGTATATCCCAGATCTGGATCTGGTGGTTGGGCAGATGGGCTGGATCTTGGTGTTAAGCTCTCTAAAGTGACTGTGCCGAATCCCTGATGAGTCCATGTGTGCGAAGCGGGAGTAGATCTTGGGTCCCATGGGCCCTCTCTTGGCAAACTCGGGTGTGCCGTCCATGATCTCTGTGTGTGTGTGTGAGAGAGAGAGAGAGAGAGAGAAAGAGAGAGAGAGAGAAAGAAAGAAAAAAAGAAAGATATATTAAGCAAGAAAGAAAAAAAGAAAGATATATTAAGCGTCTACTAAAGACCCAATGGGCCTATGAGGCCAAAGTGATACAATAATGTCCATGTCATATCTCATCATGGAATGGAAAATAAAACAGAAAGAAAACATAAATAGAGAGAGAGAGAGAGAGAGAGAGAGAGAGAGAGAGAGAGAGAGAGAGTGTCTTAAAGCAGTTGCTCTTGTATAGGCTTCATGTAGGTGTGGAGCTCTTAACAACAATTGGAAGTGCGGAAGCAGTTGTGAAGAATTTTTTCTCTCTCAAGGAAGCCATCATTTGCTGCGTGTGGAAGGTTTGTATCAAATATTGTGGTTCATTTGAGAAAAAGTCTCATTCTGCTTCCTAATCACAACTTTGTTTGGTTCCATCATAGTTATTTTCTCTGTTTCGTGGTGTTGTGTGTATTTCCAAGGGCAGCCTTTTCCAGAGTTCCTACTTGCAAATTGTGCTGCCATGGAGATGTTGGAAACCAGTCCGTTGGGTTTGAGAGAAATGTCTTTACAAAGAATGCTCACTGACAATACAAGTACTGACTATTCAAAACCTCCCCCTTTCATGCATAACAAGGTTAGTGAACCTGACTTGGGTGCATTATATATGCTGTACACTTTCTGCACAAGCATGCTGTGGACTTGGATGATCCCCGCTCTCCCGCTCCGGCTCGTCGCCATATGCAATGCAGCTAGATCCAAAATTCTTGTGTGTTGTTAGTGAAAGAAACTGATCATATGTGTTAATGTTTGCAGCAGGGCTACATGCATCTACAAGCAGGGATGTGCATTACTAGCAAAGGCCGAGGTGTTTCTTTTCAGCATGCTATTGGATGGAAGGTGTTGGTAGGTGATGGAAAAATGCAAGTTGCAGCCTTTATGTTTAATAACTGGTCTTTCACAAGGTCTTGTTGATGTTGTATATGATTCTTTTATGCTAGCAGTTGTCATTTGACTATTTGGAGAAGAGCTCTTTAGATGAAAGGTTTCTCATGTAGTAGGCAAGGCTTTATTTAATTAAGCTTCTTTTAAATTGATAAATAACATGGATGGAGGAGAATAGAGATTTTCAGAATTTGCTTTAATGCTGCCTTGCTTAAAGGTACATTTAGTAGCACCGGGAATGAAGGCAAGTGCGCATAGAAAATAGTAGCTTGTCTAAAAATTAGCTATTTTTGCAGTCCTGCAAATTTTTTGTACTAAAACATAATTAAGATGGAAATAAATTGAAGGCACATTTTCTACAAACACTAAATGCTATACACTGTCTTTTCCCATAAAAAGTCAAACATCATTGCCATCATGTGCAGTGAGGCAGTGTTACAGAAAGTGGTGCCTTAGCTTATCCTTCAGCCCGTTGAAATTTCAAAAGAATTGGATGGGATTCTCTCTAAGAAGATTTGACATAGTTGAACAAAATGTGATATTAGTGTGAATCTTCACAACATATGGCTGTTTCTTCGAATTTCCCGGTTTCATAATCAAGAGAGGAAGCGTGTATGTTTTCAACAGAAAAGTTTACTGACTTCTGGATTGAGGTCCTTCTGGTCTGAGGTCTTTGAGAGGGCACTACCATAGCTTGGACCTTTGCCTTACTTGCACCTGGGCAAGCAAGGCAAAGGTCCAAGCTATGGTAATGCCCTCTCAATAGAAAAGTTTACTGACTTCTGGATGGAGGTCCTTCTGGTCTGAGGTCTTTGAGAGGGCACTAACATGGCTTGGACCTTTGCCTTACTTGCACCTGGGCAGGGTATCCTTCATGTTGAGCTGTAGGGTGGGATGGAAGCTGCTCTTTGCCATCGACCAACAGAGCTGACTGGCTCGACACCTACTGCTATGGGTGGCACAAGCTATGGGAAGAAGGGTGGCCATGTGAGTGGCTCAAGTGGCAAGAAACCTTGAAGCTAACCGACAAGGCTAATGACCAGAAGGAGGCAACAGAGGAGGCCAATTACCACACCAGAAGCTCTAGTCTTTGGGCATACACTACACTAGATTTTCAGCAGTTTTCTATCGTCGATTCGATTTAACTATCATCAACGATTTGACAAAGATGTTGGCCAACATCTCTGTAAAACATTCACTGTGATAGTTGAATGTGTGTGGTTGAGAAGATTGATGGAGGATGTTTGTGTCCGTTCAGACACCCCTACTCCTATTCTCACTGACAGGCAGAGCCTAATGGCAAAATTAGTCGTGCAGGTTTAGCATACATCATATAAAGGTAAAGAGAAGGTTGATGAGTCTCTTGGTATGCCTGACATTTCAGAAGGGCCCTCCTATGTTAATGTAGAGTCTAGTGGCTTAGAGCATAGCGTTGATGAGGAGTTTGGGATTCTAGCGATTAGGACACCTGGTGCAAGAAAGTCTAAAGTAGACACAACAACAAAGATAGATCTAGGACCATGCAAGTCAAATATGGTTAAAAACCTTGTTCAAAGATTGATGTATGATGGTTATGTAGCTCACCATTGTGCATACATGACAAAGGTTGTCTAGGTGGTTGAACCCACATGTTTTGAGGATGCTATTGGGCATGTACATTGGGAGAAAGCCATGGATGAAGAAATGGCTGCATTGCATGCAAATAAGATAGGGAAATTGGTGCCTTTGCCTGAGGGAAAAAAGGCTATTAGATGTAAGTGGGTCTACAAAGTGAAGCATAACTTAGATGAAAGCATTAGCAAGTACAATAGATGAGATTAATTTCCTAAGGTTATGCTCAAACCTACATCATTGATTATGATAAGACATTCAACCTTGTTGCCAAGATGGCAAATGTGAGAGCTATTATTGCAGTGGGCTGCATCAAAACATTGGGTTTTACATCAAATGGATGCAAGAATGTGTTCTTGCATCCATTTGGAACAACCACTTGGTTATGAGGATTTAAGTCACTCGAATTATGCATGCCAGCTACATAAAGCCGTGTATGGCTTGAAGTAGGCACCGAGAGCATGTCATGATAAGATTGCACAATATCTTATCACCATTGGCTTTCATATGGTAGATGCTATCATTCACTCCATGTGCCAAGGAGTGATAAGGGGATTGTGGTCATCACCATCTATGTGGATGACTTGATTGTTGGGGGTGACAATGAAGAGGAAATTGAGAATGCAAAGGGTCTCCTCAGGAAGAAGTTAGACATGAAGGATTTGGGTAAGCTGAGATACTTTCTTGGCATTGAAGTCATTAGGATGCTTGAGGGCATATGGCTGTGGTGAAGTTAGTATGCATTGGATATGTTGTCCAAATATGGTATGGCTGGCTGTAAGTCCATTTCTATACCGTTAGATCTGAATGGCAAGTTGAGTGCAAGCTCAGGTGAGATTTTGGAGAATGCCACTATGTACAGGAAGATAGTAGGTAGCTTGATTTACATGATGATCACCAGGCCATACATGAACTACACAGTTAGGTTGGAGAGTCAGTTTATGTAGGTTCCTCGCTCGAAAGCCATATTTGGATAGTCTAAAGCGCACACTATGCTACGTGAGGTCCACACTATGGATTATGGTCTCTTCTATGAGGCTAGCATATAGTTACAGGTGTATGGATACATTGATACATATTAGGCTAGTAGTATCTTGGACAAAAGATCTACTAGTAGCGATTATGGTCTCTTCTATGAGGCTAGCATATAGTTGCAGATGTATGGATCCATTGATACAGATTAGGCTAGTAGTATCTTGGACAGAAGATCTACTAGTGATATATGTTTTTCTTTGGGAGTGGTGCTATTACATAGATCAACAAGAAGTAGACAACAATTGCCTTATCAGAATATGATATTCGATTGAATTTTATGGTCTGAGGCTGAAAGAAAAAGAATTATTTTCAGATCACACGAGCAAATTAAATTCCTTGACACAACAATTAGCCATCATTGAATCACTAGAGCAGAAGATGATGCTATGATAGTCCTTCTCTCAAGAGCATGGAAGGAGAAGAGTTCAAAACAGTTGTCACCACCTTGCGAAACTTACTAGACCTCACTAGAGAAGGTGTAAGCTACAATATTTGAAGAAGATAAAACAAGGCACTGAGGGAGTTCCTACATCAACATCCAGAGATCAAGCCCTCTTCACATCCAGGGGGTCTATGTAGGAAGAAGCAGAGGACAAGGAGGAGGCACCTACGAAAGAGGTGCATCCAGAGAAAAAAATATATATGTTACTACTATGGCAAGCTTGGTCACATGGCCAAGGACTCTGCAGAGTAAAAGGGTGCTGCGCCATGGTGATAGGATGTGAGGTAGCCTAGTTACGTAAGCTACTTGGATATTTGGGGATACATGTGGACATATAGGTTGTCATCTATTGTTGCGACAACCTTAGTAGTAGCATATAGTTGGCTAAGAGCCTAGTATTTCATGTGCGGACCAAACATATAGAGGTCCATTATCACTTCATCACAAAAGAGAGAAGGTCTTGGAAAGGAGATGTTGATCTCATGTATGTCAGCATAGAGGAGCAAGTAGCTGACATTTTCACCAAGGCCTTTAGAGAAGGAAAGCTTCATTAGTGATTCTACAATTGGACTACACTTACCTAGTCTAATCGAGTTATGGCATACTTATCTTGCCAGCTCACCTACTTAGTAAGTACACATTATGGACCACTTATACATAGTAATGTAGTACTTATGTTGGTTTTCACTTATCATTTATAGAACTCTTTGGAGAGCAATAAGAAGACAAAAATTTTAGCCTTCCATCTTTGTGTGTGTGTGTGTGTGTGTGTGTGTGTGTGTGTTATCCATTGTTATGTGAGTGTGTGTGTGCTTGCAGCTCAAGCGCTCTCTCTCCTCCCCCAATTTTTTCACATCCCTGATATGAGACAGGTAGCTTGTCAAGGTGACATGGAAAGTGATAGACGATGTAGAGGTGCTTTATGCTGACGAGCCTCTATTGGTTGCGGAAGTGGTGTGAACCCTTTAACATGAGATAGATGAGGTAGTTTTTAGAGGCAAAATGAGTGCCAAGTCCCCATGAAAATGATTGGTATGGATGGATCGAGGTTTAGGACATCGTGGTGTGATAGGGTCTTATATTTGGATCTCATATAGTGTAATGCTTGACATTGGGCTACTATACGTTGGTGGTGTTAGTGTTGATTTGGAGGCAAAGAAGAGGTTATATGCATTAAAATGCTTTGGAAGTACTTGCAAGGTCGAGGGTTTTCTAGGTGATGGATCAGACCATGGGCCAAGAATGTGCCTGTGCTGGTCTCCCCATCTAGAGATGTGCCTAAAGGGTTGGCATTAACGAGGTTAGGTGCAAGTGCATTTGTATGTGTGATGTAATGCGAGAAGTGGAAAAAATGTGGTGCCCATAGTGAAATATGTAGGTCTTGCTAGTTTCTTTGATAACCCATTTTGTGGGGATTCAAGAATGAGATTAGGTGCAGGTGCATTTGTATATGTGTGTCGTAATGCGAGAAGTGAAAAACAATGTGATGCCTATAGTGAAATATGCAGGTGATGAGTTGCCCGTGTGTGTACTTCTCCAACTCAACTTCTTTCTTCAACTCTCTAATAACCCATTTTGTGGGGAGTCAAGATCATTAGATTGTTGGAGGCATAGTAGCGGACTTATGCATGGCTATGCACATAGCCCGCAATGGAGTTGGATGGCCTCTTGCTATGGCGTCTTGAAAGATTTGGTGTTGTCACACTATGTGTGAAAATAGCCACACCATGTGCTGGGATGCTCTCTATGGCAAGCCGTACATCAACCCCAAACTGAAATCCAAGACCCTCAACACTCAAAAGTGGTAGAAAGTTCGAGTATGCCTCAACATCTCAAAGGTTCGGCGGAAGGGGGGGAGGGGGGGTCATAACCTACCGTACTCACCCAAGCAATCCCTACTACACCACCCTTAGGATGTGCGGTACTATAGTCCACCACTAATCCCAATACAAACTCTATATATAATTGATTTGCAAAGTAAAAGGGAATCTTGAAATGGTGAAGAATAATCCTCCCATAAGCAGCTACATATTGGCTCTAGATATGTGCCACCATAACTCTATATATAATTGCTTTGTAAAGTAAAAGGGAATGTGGCAATGGTGTGAAATCCTTCCGTAAGCAACATATTGGATCTAGATATGTGCCACCATAACTAGCAATGGTGTGGCATCCTCCCATAAGGTAGCTACATAATTGGCGATGGTGTGGCATCCTCTCATAAGTAGCTACATAATTGGCGATGGTGTGGCATCCTCTCATAAGTAGCTACATATTGGCTCTAGATATGTGCTACCATAACTGGGCGAGAGCACTTCGAAATAAGAAATGGTTTCCCAACCACAAGATGGACTCCTTGGCCATCTCTAAATAGATCTAAAATGGAATTCCTAATGCCAAGGAGCAAAGAAATAGGGGACATGATTAACATTGTACCCAAAATTGAGGCATTGGACAACAATGTCAAGGAGGTGCTCCATAGATCTCAACCCAGGACCATTGCAAGGCAAGCATAATAACCTCATAGATGTAGTGTTGAATTGGATAGAGTACTTTGATAATACAATATACAATGATAGAAGTAAGATGGATCTTGTTACTAGTGTTGTTGTGCCCGTAAAACAATTGGAGGAACCACATTGAATCTAACCATCTCAACAAGGACTAACTGAGATGGGAATACATGTAGACTTTCCTCCATCTCAACTTGGACCAACTGAGATGGGAAGACAGTTTGGAGTAACCGCATTGAATCTAACCATCTCAACCAGGAGTAGCTAAGATGGGAAGACATGAAGACTTACCTCCACCAAATGTTTTGTCCCCCTAGATTTCAAGAAGAGAAGGTGAATGAGTTCCTAGAGTTATCTCAGGTAAGAAAACCTATCACAAAGCATATTGCAAGTCTTATGCAAGCCTAGTTTGATATGATCTTATAAAATGAATGATGAGACCCTTCTCCATTGGTTTATCAGTGGAGCCTTCCCCTCAATAGATTAGTAAAGAATGCAAAACCTTGTTTGATAATCGAAGTAGTAAGTATGGTTGAGGACTTTTTGTGTAAGCTTTTCCTATAAGGAGGCTGCGCAACAAAAGAACTTTTTCCCCCCTCTCGCTCCCACGAAGAGAGCTCCATCTAATTCTGGTTTGCTAAAGTAAAATATAAATAGGGGAAATGATGGAACCAAGCATCAAAATTTAGTAGGTCTAAAGGACATGATTCTTTTCCTAGAATGCCTTTGAATTTGTAGTTCCCAGCTTAGAAAGGAATGTAAGTGTTTAAGATGCCATCAACTAGGACATTTAATGAATGGTTGTCTACCTAAATGCACCTATTATTATCACCTTTTTGACTCCTTCTCCTCGAGGATCTTGTTACTAGAAACTTGCGATATTAGTCTAGAGCAGTCAAGAACCCAGTAGCACAAAGCTTGATTTGGCCTCTAGAGCCTTGGTAGCTAACAAAGTGTTGCTATCGATTGCCTGGTTCAGGAGGCATCGGCCATGAACTCCGATTGAGGAGCTTTCTTCGCGAGGGGAGTAGAGCTTCAGGGTAGCTGTGCTATCGTTTGGAGCGCGCCATGACCTCCATTTTTGAGTTAGCAGGCGTTCGCATGTACTGCAGGCAAGTTTCGATACTCTGCAGCAGAACTCTATTTTTAGAATTGTAGGAAGAAAATTTGGTTGTGTAGACACATTGTGTGTACTGTAAAGAGGTCTTACAGGTGTTATTGGGTGTATGTATGCAAATTGTGGTCACTGGTTGTGACAGAATGGGTGCACTATAGTACCACTGCAGAGAATACATCAATTTGTGCAGGTTAAACAAGAGTGCTATCTTGGTGAATTTGTGTTGTAGATAAGATGTCAAATGATGGAATTAACTAGATTGTTGCAGAGAAGCTTGACAAGAATAACTTCCATGCTTGGAGGTTTAGATTAACAAATTTTTTGATGGGAAAAGGCTACTGGGTCTACATTGAAGGGTGAACAGGAGGAGGTTCTAGAAATACCTGGGATTAATCCAACTTCTGTAGATATAAAAGAATATAAGGATTGGAATCAAGGAGTAAGGAAAGCCATATATTGGCTTTCTATTAGTATACATGACACCATGATTGGGCATATACAAGCTGCCAAGTCACCCAAGGAGGCATGGGACACCTTGTTGAAGTTGTATGAAACTAATACCAAGGCATAAAAGATTTAGTTGAGAATGAGCTTCATACTGTGGAGAAGAAAAACAATGTCTGTGAATGATCATGCCTTGAAGATCAAGGACATTGTGGAATCACTTGCATTTATTGGTGTTTCTAGGCATTCAAGACGTATATTTAGACTTGGGAGGAGAACATTCCCAACTTTACAGATTTGGTGTCAATGCGGATCATTGAAGAAAAAAGTTTGGGTGAAGACCAGTCCTCACAAAACAAAGGCAGTTCGGAGAAGCAAGCCTTATAGTGCCATTGAAGTGTGTGTCATTTTTAAGTCAACATTTGATTGGTGTAGAAAAGAAGTTCCTTCAAATGACTAGAGTTTACAAAAGAAGCTTTGCTACTTTCTGGAGAATGTTTTGAAACTCAAAAAGGTAGAATATATGGCATTAGACAAAACTCCGAACTTTTTTGAAAGACTATTGTAAATTCACAAAGGTGTTTACATAAAAGAAGCCAAGTGCTTATTCAAAAAAGCATATATCAATAATCCTGATAATTATTTGAGGAAAACATGGATAATACTACATGGCACCAAGGGCCTCGCTCTATAGAAGTCTCTATAATCACAAGGCAATAAAAAATAGGTCGTATTCACATGTTTTTGAAAATAATCCCAAGAAAAGTGTGCACACGTGTAAGATGAATTTTTGAACACTCTTGCCACAAGGCAAAACTTCCTATAACTTTGAAGATTATGATTATACCTAGCCAAAAAACCATCTCTTGTGTGGTCAAGACATATGATACTTTTGTATTAGTGATACCATAAGAAACACAAAAATTAGGGATCTTCTAAATGCATGTCTTTAGCTGTTTTGGACATATGTCACTTGTAATATTTTGGTCTTCCCATCAAATTTTACATGGAAATTAGCATTGAAATTTGTAACATTTATCCCTAGTGGCCTCTAATAAGGGTGTGTGCTCTTTCATGTTTGAAACTCAATGTGGATCCTATAGTCCTTTTGTGCATGATGTTTTGTATATGATAATTCATGACCTCTCCTTCTCACAAAGGACTTACAATTAAAGAAATTAATATAATAAGACCACTTTACGCATAATAACAAAAGTAAAGACCACTTTATGCATAGTAACAAAAGTAAAGACCACTTTACTTTATTTATGCATAATAACAAAAGTAACACACGATGTTGTGATATGAAAAGGCGAGCTAATATATGGAGAGTATCAAAAAAGAAAGGGAAAAATAAAGGAATATAAGGTTCATGATGGGAGGTTGAAGAAAAAAAATTACTCAGATGTGGTGTGGTTGCAACGTTCACAGTTTTTGGACAAGACAATCTATTTAGCATTAAAATAATGGGACTGAAACAATGTCAACAAGGAATATTAAAAATACTATTTAACTTCTCAAGGAATTTTGTATGATAGAAGTGTGAATAAAGTATTGCATAGGCTAACTACTCATAGGGCAACACATATGAAACTTTTCTTTTTCTTTTCTTTTGTTTAATGTAAAAAAAGGACATTGAGCTACCTTTATTTGTCTCCCACTTAGGCATGTTATCTCTTTCAAGTTCTCTTTTCTTTTTAGTTTTTCTCGATCACTTTTATGTATTCCCACTCTTGACAACAATGTTTATATGATACTAATAATTGTTATGTATATGTGACGTTAATATTCTAGCCTAATGTGCTAATGTGACATTAATATGATATTGGTAATTGTAATTTATACATGACATTAATATTATATCCTAATGTGCTTGTTTAAATTATATTTCAAGTAATTTTGTTGCTAATAAAAGTGGAGCTCGTGTGTAATAAGCTACCAAATAAAGTAATTCTAAAAAATTGCTTCAATTCTTGTATCCTTACAATTTTCCTATTTCAAGCTTTGATGTGTTTCCCATGTTTTTAGAAAGATCTAATGAACTTGTGAGAAAATCTTTTAATGAGATACCACTGAAATGAAATGGAATTATCATCTTTAAAAGTGACATTTTTGGCTTTAAAAACTATTTATCACCTTTACATACATTCTATATAGTTATTACACATAGTCTATATAGTTATTACACATATTTACACACATACACACATTCTATATAGTTACTACAAAACACTTTATCACCTTTTTACACATTCTATATAGTTACTACAAAACTCTTTATCACCTTTACACACATTCTATATGGCTATTATGTTATCCTTAATCTCAAGAGGCTCAAGACATTGCCCCATCATTGACATTTTATGTTGCCATGTGTACACTATATGTTAAGTGGCTTTGGTAGTCTTCATTAAACCTAATCTCTTGGCTTTCAAAATTTCTTATAAAGTTAGAGACATTTAGGAACCTTATGTTTTTTATAAAGAGGCAAAAAGAAAGTCCAAAATTTTGTAATCTTCTATAGGCATGGGCTTTATCACATTCCTCCCTATCTTTTAATAATATTCACATGATCAAACCCCTATTGCTAGGTTTATCTTAATGTAAAAAACTTGTGATTGTATGTATGAGAGAGAGAGAGAGAGAGAGAGAGAGAGAGAGAGAGAGAGAGAGAGAGAGAGAGAGAGAGAGAGAGAGAGAGAGTAATTAACATATTATTATGCGAGTTTTATATTTTGAGTATTATTTTCTCTTACACACTTAGATACTATGAGTTATGTAGGAAAATAGAAGGTTAAAGCATTCAACATCTATTTCCTTTCTTGAGTTTTCATAGTATGGGTTTAGCGCAAGGAAGAGAGTACTAAAGATGCCATTGGATATTTAATAGAAATTGGCTTACCTAGATTACACCTGTACTTTTGAGAGAGGTTGCACATGCCAATTTAATGATGCATCAACTCTACACATGCTTTGTCTTATAAGGAGCTTCTTAGAATTAAGCATGCATGATATTATCTATTGCTACATTGAATCTCACAAGGCTTCACTTGGCCAACATAATTCTATTTGTTGAGGCTAAGGAAGAAGAAATAGAGGCTAAGCAAGAAGAAAAATTCCAATATTTGGAATCTCACTACTAACATATGAGCATGTATAGGAGGATAAAAAGATCAAGAAGGCCTAGGGCATATCAAGAGTTCCATAGATTAGATGATAACATTAGGAACTATGATAAAGAAATGGTTAGGATAACATAAGTAGGAGCTATGATGAAGGAATTGTGAGGACAAAAGAACGACCATAAATGTAGACGAGAATGGAGATGTTAAAGTTAGTACTGTTTACAGGCTACACCATCCCTCTTCTAATGCAATGGACAATGCTTGCGTTAACACGCCATGGGGAACTTGCCCTGATATCCAAGCGTGTATCTCTGGAGACTTCAAGCTATGATAGTGGTAGCTAGCTCCACTCTCTTGCCTCCTCCTCAAGTTATCACCATGAGGTTATCTTTCTTTATACAAAGAAACCCACTCCTCTCTACTATCACACTTATGAACACAAGCATAAGAGGAACATGCACCAAGAATGAAGCTCTCTCTCTCCCTCCCATAAACACAAGAGAGAAAGGAGATAAGACTAGAATCAATTGGCACAAATAGGGATTGTGTCTTGCATTATGAGAATGTTGTTATTTATACAATTGGCTCTTATTCACACTTAGGAGCCCAAAACTTAATGCAAGATGAACTCAATGATTACAAGGAACATAGATTTATGGCATTACTAGCCATTCTCATAATTACAATGTTTATAGTGCCGTTTCACGACATTTATTGTGCTATCTTCCTTATGTAAATGGAGAGATACTAGGTTAACCTCAAAATGGGGTTAACATCCCCCCTACTTGATGGAGATTTCATCCTCAGAATCTATTGCTGCAGGGCTTGCTGCCCTAGATACTCTTTGTAGGCTCTTCCTTGTTTGGAGGATATGAAGGGTTTGGTGAAGAAAATAGAGGACACAAAGAGTATGTAGGACCTGCTGCCCTAGATACTCTTTCTAGTAGCGGCTCTTCCTTGTTTGGAGGACACGAAGGGTTTGGTGAAGAAAATAGAGTGACCTCCAGAAGTTGGTATCAACAATCATATCTTTAAAAGTGGTATGCATTGTCACAGGACCTTTAGTACATGGAGATTTGAATATTCCACAAATTGAATAATAAAAGAAATAAACCATAGATACCATAGCATAACTCAAGAGCATGAATATCAAAGAACACAAAATTGGGTGCAATCCTCCCCCCGACGTGTGGCTCCACTCCCACACACGGTATTTAAATTATATTTCATAAATTTAACCCTTGGATCCATAAATAGCATAGCTTTTCCAAAATTGGGCTTTTACAAAATTAAACCATAGTCCAATGCTTTTGAAGTATCTCATAAAAAATAAACCTTGCCCAACATATGTACAATGCGCCAAACCATATAAAATTAATTACTTTACACACATGTGCACGGCTAGATAATTCCATCTAATGTCCACCTTTGTTGTCCCAAGCTTATGATCTATACTAAAAGACAGTCCACATTGTTAGATCGCAATCACTCACAAAAGACAGTCCACAGTGTTAGATCACAATTACTTTGGAATCACAAAATAATACTGACAAGTGAAAATCATTATCTAAATTCACTATCATGCTTCACACATAAACCGTGCAACACACATAAACCATGCATCACACATAATTAATCAGATTCACTCACAATGTCTTCTCATAATAATTGGATTCACTCACAATGCCTTTGTATAATTAATTGGAAAATTTATTTAATGAGCTTTTAAAATTCCTTACAAGTCCTTGGTTTATTTTTTCCTTGCTTGACGGCATCCACCATAGAGATGCACTTTCAACTAAATGGTTGGTAGCACATTTGACTTGGTCTTTCTCCAAAAATTATTCCCTAGAAAAATAGTCGTCAAGTTGACTAAGCCATGATAATACAATCTTTGGTTCCTTCTTACCATCAAAATTTTGAAAAGTGAAAGCTTTACGGCTAATCTTACTTTCCTTCTTCCTTGCATGTGCTTAAAGAGTAGCATGTATTGTCTCGCGTATGCGATGCCCCTCGAAATTTGAAGAATCGAATCCGGAAGACAACCTTCTTCTTTTCTTGTGTGAAATTCTTCTCTCAAGTTATTCTCTTTGACTACCCTCACTGACGAGTTGAGCTTGAAGTACATTTAATTGATCTTGGATAGTTGGCGGTAGAGGATAGGTTGCCATTATAGTAGAAGCAAGCAAAATAATGCGGAAATAAAATAGGAAAATAACAAGCTTATCTGACTCCCGTGTATTCAAACGAAGGCTTGTTGAAGCGCTCGAAGTTGATGGCATCCAATGAACAATAAGAATAATAATCCAATATTGCCTTGATGTCGACAATTCGGAAAGAAGTTCGAGAACACTTGCTAGATTTTCCACCTTGAACAATTTGCAAAAATTCTGTTATGAGGTTTTTTTTCTTTCCAAAATCTGAAATTTTTGTTGCTGAGATTTGGAGCAAGGTGTAGTTGGTAATCCCTCTTGTTGTTATGTATAAGCTTTATTTTGTAAGCTTTTGTGTTAAGGCTTTAAAGAGAGACAAAAGCTTTAACTTTTAAAGATTTTAAACTAAGCTTTTGTGTTAAGGCCCTGTAGACTGTGCACAAACGAAAACCTGCCCTCGTGCGTAGTGCGAATTAGAGAAAATTAAGAAGTTTAGAAGGGCTTCCGTGGAGTGGAGGGAGAGGAGAGAAGGAACATATTTTTAAAGATTTGATCTTAAAACTTTAGACTTCTCCCTCTCTCTTGAAATTGATGCAGCGCTAAAATCTCCCATGACCAGTAATCTCCTCAAAGATCTGATTTCATCCATACAGATGGATTATGGAGAGGATTAGAATTAAAGAAGGTGGTTTTGGGAGAAGAAGGGTGGTTTCACTTCAAGAAAAAGTGGTTTTATGCATGAAGGTGAAAAAGTGGTTTTATGTATGCAGTGCTAAAATCTCCCATGAGGACATTTGGAAATTCATGGTATTTGCAGGATTAATAAGAGCCTTCCATTATACAAATTGAGCGGAGGGCAAGTTTAGCAATTCTGAAATTAGACCAATAATCTCCTCAAAGATCTGATCTCATCCATATAGATGGTCCATACAGATGGATTATGGAGAGGATTAGAATTAAAGAAGGTGGTTTTGGGAGAAGAAGGGTGGTTTCACTTCAAGAAAAAGTGGTTTTATGTATGAAGGTGGCTTTAAACCTCAACCCTTGATCCCTTGATCGAAGTCTTGATCCGACGGTCCAAAAATTTCCCATAAACCATTGACCAAAGGTCTTTTTGCTTTTTCCCCCTTTGCCCTTGGGATTTTTGAATGAACCCTATCTTTGTCCAAAGCTCTTGTACCCTTGCTGCATGCTTTTTGTAAATTCTCCTCTTCCCCGCAAGTATTTTGAATTTGTAGAAAAGCCTTCAAATTTGCTCCAACCCAATGACCTTTGAGAAAAAATAAATTTCTTGATTTTTCTTCAAGTCTCCATGACCCAAATTCAATACTTGAATTTGTTATGCTCTGATATCACTGTTACAGGACCTTTAGTACATGGAGATTTGAATATTTCATAAATTGAATAATAAAGAAAATAAACCATAGACACCATATCACAACTCAAGAGCATGAAGATCAAATAACATAAGATTGGGTGTAATCCTCCCCCTGACGTGTGTGGCTCCACTCCCACATGTGGTATTCAAATCATATTTCATAAATTTAGCCCTTGGAGCCATAAATAGAATAGCTTTTCCAAAATTGGGCTTTTACAAAATTGAACCATATTACAATGCTTTTAAAGTATCGCATAAAAAATAAACCTTGCCCAACATATGCATAATGGGCCGAACCATATAAAATTAATCACGTTGCACACATGTGTACGGCTAGATAATTTTGTCCAATGTCCACCTTCGTTGTTCCAAACTTATGATCTCTACTCAAAGACAGTCCACACTGTTAGATCACAATTACTTTGGAATCACTTACAAAAATAATACTGACAAGTGGAAATAATTATCTAAATTCACTACATGCTTCACACATAAACCATGCATCACACATAATTAATCAGATTCACTCCCACATTAGATTCACTCACAATGTCTTCACATAATTAATCGGATTCACTCCCGCATTGGATTCACTCACAATGTCTTCACATAATTAATCGGATTCACTCCCGCATTGGATTCACTCACAATGTCTTCACATAATTAATTAGATTCACTCACAATGTCTTTGCATAATTAATTGGATTCACTCTCACATTGTCTTTTCACCCACCGCATGTATTCCTTAGAGTTGATCGAATTCACTCACAATCAAACTCACACACGTCTTCACATGTTCATAGATTTGATCGAATTCACTCACATCTTCACATGTTCATAGATTTGATCGAATTCACTCACAATCAACTTAGCCCAAGATATTCTTTTCACTTGTTGGGTAACCCAACAATAATAAATTAATTATCGTAACATGCATGTATGAGGGAAGATAGAGTAGCCGATGATAATAATACACGATGTCATTTTCAGGCCCTTTGTTGAGGTCAAAGCGCATCCCCTCGCGGTTTAGCTGTGGACATAGATGTCTTAAATTTCAATAAGAAGGATGATCAGCATGAAGAACTGCACATAGTGGAAGAGTCCCATGAATCACAAAAACAACACACAGGTGGAAGAGGCCAGTTTAGAGGTAGGGGAGTCAAAGAGGTCGTGGAAATTGGCAAAGGTAGCAAAATGATACACGAGGCTGTTTTTATTGTGGGTGGCAAAGTTGGGCATTTGCAGGAAGATTGCTATACGAATCAAAATGACATGAGAAATGGAAAAGTGTAGCAAAATAAATATGCATCCTCTACCAGAAGTATTGAGGACAATGAAAGCTTGTTTGTTATGTGGCATGTACTTAATGGTGTGTTGGAAAATGATGCATCCGTATGCAATGATGAAGTATAGTATGTGGATTTGGGTACTTTGAACCACATGGCCGATTATAGGGAGTAGTTTAAGGATATGAAAAATCCTGAAAAGCCAAGTTTTGTTGAAACAAGGATGATATTGCTTATCCAATTGCCCATGTTCGAAATGTGGCATTGTCTATGTGCGATGGTAATGTGAAGTACCTTGTAGATGCTATTCACATTCCAAATAGTACAAAGAATCTGGTTTAAGCTGGTATGCTATTGAAAAAGATGCTGTTGGGCCTAATGTAAATGGAAATGTGATTGCACAGAATGCAAGCAGTCATTGAGTGGACTTGGAGAGTCCTCTTGTATTGGGTCTGCCATGGAGTTGTAGGTTGCTCAAAACACTACTCTTGAAATTGCACAGCTAGTACATCACATAAAGGCAAAGAGTATCACAAGTTTGGCATAGCAACCCACGAGAGAGAAGCTAGCAGCTGGATGATGTGCTAATGTATGTATGTGACATGGCATCTAATGAGGTGGAATGCCATGTCATCAATGATGAGATAATATAGTGAGGTGGTATGCCATGTCATCAATGATGTGATGCCATAGTGAGGTGGCATGCAATGTCATCAATGATGAGATGAAATAGCGAGGTGGTATGCCATGTTATCGATGATGAGGTGATATGCCATGTCATCAATAATGAGGTGGTGTAATGAAGAGGCACATTGAGGTGGAATGCATGCCATGTGTAGGTGACATGTCAGACATATGGGCACATGCATAGCTACCTAAGGGTCTCCACTTCCAGATACTCCAAAGTAGTCAACAAACTTCCTTTTGATGTAGAAAATCAAACTGATTGCATCCAAAATGAACTAGCATACGCAGTCCAAGGTACCCTATTTTGGCGCACTTTCCAAGGCTTCAAATTGCAATGTAGTGGTTCAATCAAGTGTGGATAACTTACATTGACACCTAAACAAGCTCAATGTTGCATATCAACACCAACCAAGGTGTGTACATACCAATTTTGTCAAACCCCCTTCTCTGTTTTGAGAAAAACTAGAAAAACCAGTAGTAGAATTTGCTGTAATTTCTTCAATGCTTGTCCAAATTGAGAGACCAGGCATTCATTATCTTAGCAATGATGTCCACTAACTCCATGTAAAAGGAATTAGACCACTTGTTTAAGATGAGAGAGTAATTAGTCAATTAATCACACTCTATTTTACTAATCACAATAGACAGCCTGTTTAATCAGCTCATTTCCAGCTCCATAGATCATAATTGCTCCAACCAATCATGTAGCAACCTCCTTGAGTTTGTGTATTACCCAATTGCTAAGCAAAATTTGGAATTAATCAACCACACAAGTGGAATTTGGCCTCCACTTAAATTATCAAACAGTATGAAAAAGTGCTCTGTTTTCCTTGTATGAGCTGCGTCGCCTGCTGTAGAGGGGATTTGGGCTGATTGTAGTGTCAATTGAGAGTATGTGTAGTTGCCTAACACTCCAAGGCATGTGTGTAACCCATCAATTGTCTGATTTTTGCAAAAAACTTGCTCTAATTTCATCCGCCAAGTGACTCTTTTTTTCTGTTTTGTGAGAGCTTCAAAAATAGTAATTTTTTAATCATTCAAATGCATCATACTTGCTCCAAATTCAGTGTAGGCCTTGTACATGATTTGCCAATACATTCCCATTTGCCAGATCATGTTTCTTTGTCAGGCTCTGATACCATGATGAAAAACAGGTAGAGGGAGAGGAGACACACACACTGGAGCAAACCCTAATGTATATTGCAAACCCTAACCATAGAGGGAAGACATCTCCCTTCTCACACAATGCATAAATCCATAATCCATAATACAGAACTCACACTGTGTTGTGTCCACACACAGCTAACCCTAGCTAATGTCCACACACTATGACCAGCTGGACGCGGTCATTTATGTCTCACACATGTTTCTACTTAACATGCCAGCACATGGTGTAGCTGGCACAAGCTAACATCGAGCTTGAATCTCAACAACAATGAGGAAGGTGTGCTACTACGAGGGTACCATTGTATTTGGATACTAAAACATAAATATATACCACTAGTCTCATTGTCACCACTTACAAATTCCCAAATCTCCTCATTAGTGATGGATAAAGACTTTAATAGCTCAAATGCTAACAAAGGGAAAACTATTGTTAAAGAACCTTCATCACACCAACACCCAAACAAGTCTGGATCCCAAAGAGAAACCCTATCACACAAGACATGGTAATTGATGGTGAAGCTTCTACATCACATCAGAACCATTGTTGGCTATCCAAGCCCTAGCCCCAGTGGTTTTCTTAGAGAAATACACTACGCAAATACAAATTGCCTTATCGTCGCTCGCAAGTGTCAACTCCATTGCTCTATAAGGGAGAACCCATAAGCTCCATCTGATCTTATGAGTGAGAGAATTTTACTACATTAAAGCTGGAAATTGACATGCCACAATAAGTACCAAAGGGCTCTCCTAGCAAACAAACACTAATGGAGCACAGTTGGAAGGGATGGTTACAAAAAGCCTACAATATCTTTCGCAAGGTCAAGGCGTGATAGAAAGAAAGAAGGGGGGTCTTATGCTAATATGATTACTTTTACCCTCCACATTTTGCTCCCCGAAAAAGTTCATGTCCATATCAAGAGGGAGCCTATTGGAAAAAGCTAACCCATGATAATATATCTTGCACCAACATGTACAACACTATAGCACCTATATACATACTAAAAATTGAAATTAAGAATTTGTAACAACCATGTATGTATGTATGGTATATATCCTATGGAATGTCTACAAAATCTATGTTCTCGCTCCCACAAGGATCCTAGTAATGTTGATGAGCCTGTTGACTACATGGAAATCTAGCCTGATACGATGCTACCAGATACTATTTTCAAGACGGGACATCGAACAAGGGAAAATAAACATATTAAAGGACTAAATCTTGCCAAAGGGAAATGAGATGCCGAGCTCTTGTGCGGAGGCCAAAAGATTGTTAATAAGTGCAATTGGCATGGACTAAAATTGTATCCATGCTTTTCCCAAAACAGTTGTACCCTCTACCAGCACAAATACACACATCTCGTATAGTGTCCAAGTTGTGGGGCACTTAGATATAGGTAAGATGTTCAGGGGAAAAATGTTCTTGTAAACGTTCCCAGATACTTCCCTATCATACCAAGGATAAAACACATGTTCAGGTGTAAATCTATGTAAGTTTAATGACATGGCATTGGTCTACTAGATCCATAGATAATGTCATGCATGTACCAACCGATTCCCTTGAGTGGAGACACATTGAGGAGAAATGGCCTATTTTCAAGGAAGAGCCTTGTAACATTTGTTTGGGCTAGCAATGGATAGTGTGAGTCCATTTGGTCTACAAAGTTCATGGAGAACACGACTTGTTTGCCTTGTGAAAATTATAACCTTCCATCATGGCTAGCAATAAAGAAGGGGAACCTCTTGCTATCATTAATATTCCCAAGAAAGTACAAAGTGAAGAACATGGACGTATACCCATTGATAGAGGAGCTTCAAACACTTTGGGATGGCATTCAAGTTCACAATATGTCCAAGCACGTGGGCAAAGAGTTACAATTGTGCAAGGTATACTTATGTGGATTATGCATGATTGGTGGCCAGGCTATAGAGAATGCTCGGGTAAGTAATTAATTAAACTTGTGAGCTATTACACATACTTTTTTTGTTGGTTTATATTGTTTTTATTAAAGAGTTTACTGTATTTGAATATAATGCAAGCCCATTCTATGGACCTCGATTGGATGCTCGTTACTCTACATCACTCCGAAAGAGAGTAAGAGAGTGTACGAGGGTCATGTGCACTATCTCCCCATGGATCATGAATTGTGAGAGGGAAATCTAGGCTAACCACCTCTGTCTTTAAAGACAAGTGACTAGAAGAAAGCATGGAGGGATAATGGAAATTTTGCACCCAGGGGATGAAGAGGCTCTCCATTTTCCACAAACTTCCTTATTAGAGTAATCTTATAATTAATCATCTACTAGACCCAATGCACATATTCAAGAATATAGCTGATGTGCGTTGGAAAACCATAAGTGGTGCTAAAGAAAGCAAGGGCCAAAGGGATGATCTAAAGGTTGTTGGTCACATGGAAGAATTTTGGCCACAACCACGACCTGATGGGAAGGTGGTACTCCCTCTAAAGCATCGTGGTAATTAGATAAATTCAACTTGTGTATTTGGCACTTATATGTGTCTTCTTCTTATCCCTCGGCACCTTTGAAATATCCCTGTTCACCTTATCCCTTGAGGATGTGGCAAAAATAAGATCATCCACATGCACATACTAAATATTGTCTAGGAGGATGACTACATCATTCAAAGTTGTCCCTTGGTATTTCTGCTCTTTCTCTTGGAGATATGTGCATCTAGACAAGATCATACTCTCGATGGAGATATTGTAAGAAAACATACGTGAAATCTGAGGTTGGAGATGGTGCTGGCCGACTTTGTGAAGGAAATCGAACAATTTCTCATTAGGCATTTCTTTGAAACCAGTATTAGGTTCAACCTCGATCTCAAAAGGATGCATCTACAAGCTAGAAAAAGTTGGCAAAATGATTGTTAACTACACAACAATGAGAGAATAATGGAGATCTGCAGTTATAGTGCAAACGCCATTACAACACGATTCATCGTGGATGTTGGCGAAGCTTGATATCGCATTGTGCTGAACCAAAATATAAATGGTCTACATTGCACAAATATGCATCAGAAGCTAGCGATACAAAACAACTATGGGGGTTCCGAATTCAAGCTATACTAAGTCTACGTTGCTAAAATTTCAGTAAACACCACTATGAAACAAAGATATGAAAAAGGGTCCCATATTCGAGCTAAAAAGACCTTCTATATTGCAAGTCAGTACAAAACAATTTACGTTGGAAGTTGATGAGGGGAAGCCTTATATCGCGTTGTAATGACTTGCACTATACAAGGTTTAAATTGCACTAATATGTAACAAACGGGTCTCTAAAGCTCATGATACTCAGTTTTTTGTTAGTATACAATGACTGTATGGTTTCATGTTGCGTAAGTATGCAACATAGCCGATCGAACGTAGGCTTCTATATTCGTGCTATAATGAGAGCGTATATTGCAGGTCAGTATAACGTGATATAGGATGGATGTTGGCGAGTGAAGCCTTTTATCATGTTGTAATGAATTATAATATCCTAGGTCTATATTGCGCAAATATGTAGAAAACACTTTA
Organism: Cibotium barometz; assembly: GCF_041138505.1. Taxonomy (NCBI): domain Eukaryota; kingdom Viridiplantae; phylum Streptophyta; class Polypodiopsida; order Cyatheales; family Cibotiaceae; genus Cibotium; species Cibotium barometz. Next base: position 18,418,764 of record NC_141059.1, read on the forward strand.
AAAAAGTGGCTTCTAAAAATGAGAGCCTGGCAGGTGATTGCCCATAGGGTTCCAAATTCACACTGTACTCTAACCTTGTATAATGAAAGTTAGTACAACACGATTTAGGGTGGACGTTCTTGAGTAAAGTGCTACATTGCGTTGTAATGAAGCTCAAAGTCATTTCTACTAAAAATGAGAGTATGGGCTGGGGATCTCTCATAGGGTTTCGAATTCACGCTATATTGACCTTGTATAACACAAGTTAGTAAGCCCTACATTGCGTTGTACTGAAGCTCAAAATTATTTATCAATTATACATGATTTGCATAGGAAAAGAAGAAATAACAATCACAATCATATGAGAACGAACATTTTTAAGACCAATAAGACTTGAGAACTCAACTCACCTTAAATTTGCCTTAGGGTTGGAGACTGTTCATCACACGGATGAGTGTCGAGAAGATCACTCAGGAGAATTACCAACACCGGCTGCATCGTCAGAGAGGAGCAAGCAAGAGCGAGAAAATAGTTGCACGGGAAAAAAAGACAAGAGTGTTTGAAAATCACACTATAAATAATGCATGTGAGAGTGCGTGCATTATCCTACGGTCTTTACACGTGGCAAGATTTCATTGGCAATCACCCACATTCGTTCACACAAGTGATACACACGTGTCACTCATCATTGCATGCCACGTGCACTTAACGCCAACGTCATCATGTGGCGTCACATCTACTTAAGGTGGGACCCCTTCTATTAAACCCTAAATTGTCGAATTAAATGTTAAGCTCTCCGTAAAATCTTTTAATCAATTTTTATCATCGGTGATCTGCTCTCTGTCGTCTACACCATCTCATCGCTTCGTCTTGTTGACGAGTAAGTGTCCATTTCTCAATATAATGTTTATTAACTTGCACCATGCCTTCTTCTTCCTTTTCTATGTGGACTCTCGAGTGAGGTTCTTTCATTGTGAAGTCAATACAACACGATATGGGGGTTTCAATGTGTTGGGACTCTTCCCATTGCGTTGTAGTGCATTGAATCCAAATATGTTGTTGCGTTTCTTTAATTGTGAATGCAACACAACGTGATTTATTGGTTTGAATATGTTGTTTATTTACATATCGCATTGTATTTGAGCTGATTTTTTGTGTTGGAGTTTGCTTCATTGTTGATTCAATACAACGCGATATGTAACATTCTATGTGTTTGATGTCCTCTTATCGCATTGTAGTGTTTTTTTTGTTCGTCTCACTTGACCCTATTTTGCGTGTTGGAGTTTCTTTGATTGTGAATGAAGTACAATGCGATATGGGGGATTTAATGTGTTGGAAGTCCTCTTATTGCGTTGTAGTGAGTTTTGTTAAAAATGTATCCTTATTGGTCCTTTGAGGTGATTTTGTGCGAGTTCCTTTAATTTTGAATGCAGTACAATGCAATATGGAGGATTCAGTGTGTTGGAAGTCCCCTTATCGTGTTGTAGGTGAGTTTTGTTCAAAAGTTTTCCTTATTGGTCCTTTGAGCCGATTTTATGTGTTCGAGTTTCCTTTAACATGAATTCAATACAACACGATATGGGGGGGCCAATGTGTTGGAACTCTTCCCATCGCATTGTAGTGAATTTAATCCAAAACTTTTTCCTTGCTTTTAGTTTGAGCCTTTTTGGTGTGTTGTAGGTTCAGTACAATGCGATACTTGGGTTCAAGTGTGTTCCTTGTCTTCATATCACGTTGTAGTGATATTTATCCAAAAATTTCCTGGTTAGTTGTTTGAACCATCCATCTAATTTTTTTAATAGATGGCGCTAACCAAAGAGAACAGCAAGGGCCTCCTCATCTAAGGATCCTAAAATAGGGAAGAAAGCTTAGAAAGCTAGACCAGGGAATAATATTTCCAGCCTTTGCTCAATGGGGACTCGAAGGTACGAGCAACATACCTCCGTCTTACGTGAACTGCAAAAGATGTAGAGGCACATGTACTGCACCATTTCGAAGCTCCCATTCCAGCGCCTTGTTAGATCCATTTGTGAAAGGAATCGCTATGATGTGCATTGGCAGAGCTCGATGTTGGGTTGCATGCATGAGGCTGCCACAAGGATTGGCTCATTGAGCATTTCCAAGATAGCTACGTTCTAGCTGCTCATGCACACAGAGTAACAGTAATGTCAAAGGACATGTACTCGCTAACGGCTTCTTAGTTCATATATGACAAGACACTAGAGCCAGTAGGCCTCACTGATACAAGGATGAAAGATATCCTAGAGATCCCCCCTGAGGTAAAGACATACTACTATCACTGAAGAGACCAAGGGAAACCATTCGCGTGACACATGGCACACCGTACAAAAGACCAACAACGAAGCAAGAAATAGGGAGGGATGATACGGAGAGAATTGAAAGGGCAAGGAGAGAAGCTGAATTTCAAGAATTGCATAGTTCTAATGTCCAGGCTTTGAGGTATTTTCCCCCCTCCTTTGTTGTGAGGTTGCTAGCAAGACACTCCTCAATACTTCCCTTTCGAGGTGGAGGAGATTGAAGTGTTATGTAGAATGCACAAGGAGGTTAGTTAATTATTTCCCTCTCTAAAATAAAAGAACGATCTTGTTTTACCCTGTTTTTGGCCTGGAGAGAGAAAATGTCTAGAGGGAGGTAATTCAAAATTGAGATAATTTTGTATATAAAAATCTTCCTAGTGTCTAAAATGGTTTCCCTTGAAAGAAAAATTCAAAAAGAACCTTTCAATGTGCAATTGGAATTAATTGAAAATAGGTATAAAGGGCCTTAGCCTAAGGGTCCTGATTTTTTAAAAAAAAAGATTATGATCCAATTAAGGTTCCTATGGGCCAATAGGATCAATCCAAGTGTAGGGAGGAGATAAATTGAAGAATAAAAGAAAAACCCTCCCAAAAATGAGTAAATGCTCACATAAGATGAAGAGTGGACTAAGGACCAAAGAAAAGAAATAAAAAACTAAATTTTGACACCTCAGTGTGGGGATCTCTCCTCATGAAGTAGGTGCCTTTTTCTCATCATTACTCCCAATTTTCAATCAATAAAATGAGATATTTTCATCTCTCCTCTCTCCTGTTTCAAAACTAGATCCAAAAAGTAAGCTGAGTTTATTAAATTTGATTTTTATGCATAGAAAGATGCATAAAGGAAATTTGTTATTATAAAAGTGTTATTCTTATTAAATTTGATTTTAATGCATAGAAAGGTGCAGAAAGAAAATTTTTTATTATAAAAGTGTTATTCTTATTAAATTTGATTTCTATGCATAGAAAGATGCATAATGAAAATTTTTTTAATTATAAAAGTGTTATTCTTATTAAATTTGATTTTTATGCATAGAAAGATGCATAAAGAAAATTTTTTATCACAAAAGTGTTATTCTCATTAAAATTGATTTTTATGCATAGAAAGATGTATAAAGGATTTTTTTTATTACAAAAGTGTTATTCTCATTAAATTTGATTTTTATGCATAGAAAGATGCATAAAGAAAATTTTTTATTACAAAAGTGTTATTCTCATTAAATTTTATTTTTATGCATAGAAAGATGCATAAAGGAAATTTTTTATTACAAAAGTGTTATTCTTATTAAATTTGATTTTTATGCATAGAAAGATGCATAAAGAAAATTTTTTATTATAAAAGTGTTATTCTTATTAAATTTGATTTCTATGCATAGAAAGATGCATAATGAAATTTTTTTAATTATAAAAGTGTTATTCTTATTAAATTTGATTTTTATGCATAGAAAGATGCATAAAGAAATTTTTTTATTACAAAAGTGTTATTCTTATTAAATTTGATTTTTATGCATAGAAAGATGCATAAATGATTTTTTTTAAATTACAAAAGTGTTATTCTTATTAAATTTAATTTTTATGCATAGAAAGATGCATAAAGGAATTTTTTTATTATAAAAGTGTTATTCTTATAAAAATTGATTTTTATGCATAAATAGATGCATAAAGAAATTCTTTTTATTTTGAAAGTGTTATTCCTATTAAATTTGATTTTATGCATAAAAGGATTTTTTTTATAAAAGTGTTATTCCCATTGAAGTTGATTTTTATGCATAAATAGATGCATAAAGAATTTTTATATCAAAATTAGAATTCTCTTAAATTCTATGTTTAAATTTTATGAGTATTTGACAAATGAATAATTAAATACTCTAAGAGAGAAATTTCTATCGGATTGTAAAAAGAAAATTCAAGAAATCTATCGAGATCAAAATATTCAAATAAATGATTAATTTATTCCTCATAGGAATTCGTAACTAATTTAGAAATCAGTTCAGTGAATATTCGAAGAAAGAAATTCAGTAAAATAGTAACTGAATTATCAAACCTTTTCGAGAAAGATAGTTCGGAAAAAATCTTATCCGACTCGAACCTTGAATCAGCCTATGACCTAGACCAAACTCTTTCGTCAGTTTTGAGGAAAGAAGGTGTGACTAGTTTAAAAAAATACACTCAACATTTCCGCCAAATCTGAAACTAAGTTTGAGACCCTTCGAATTGATATGTGGATCAAGGCTATAGAATTCGAGGAATTTTGGTATGAAATTCAGAATTCTGATCAAGAAATTTTGGGGATACTGATTCAAGAAATACTCTTGTATTCAAAAGAAAATCAAACTGAAAACTTGCATAGAAATCCTGTTTTCTTAAAGGACTGTCTTACGCCAGAATGCTGGAGGGAGCATTTGGTATATGTTTTTCTAAGGGAAGTTCGGTTGCAATCAGTTGGCGGCAAGGAGTGTTCAAAGGACGGCTCACGCGGCAAAGCCTACCCAGGTCTTGACCAACCTCGGTATGGTTGAAAAAGGGTGCGCTTCTGATACGATGGACGAGGGCCGACACCCTGAGTGAATAGATGTGAATTAGAATGAATGGATGAGATGTAATATGATGTGAATGAGATAGATGTGAATGAATGAATGGATGAGATGTAATGTGATGTGAATCAGATAGATGTGAATGAATGAATGGATGAGATGTAATGTGATGTTGTGAATCAGATAGATGTGAATGAATGAATGAATGGATGAGATGTAATGTGATGTGAATCGGGATGTGAATGTGTATGTGAAGAATGGATGTGGATGTGTATGTGGTGAAGGATGGATGTGTATGTGTATGTGAAGAATGGATGTGGATGTGTATATGAAAGAATGGATGTGAAGAATTGGTGTGGATGTATGTGAAAGAATGGATATGGATGTATGTGAAAGAATGGATGTGGATGTGTATGTGAAAGAATGTGATGTGATGTAAAGAGATGTGATGTGAGAGGAATATATATGGATGTGAAGTAATAAATGTGAATGTATGGATAGATGTGGGTAGTCGTACATGTGAACGATTGGATGGATGTGGATGAATGAGATGAGACGTGTATGAATGAGATATGATGTGGATAGAAGTGATGTGATATAATGTGGATAGAATGTATGTGATGGGATGGTGATGAGAATGAATGTGATGGATATAAATGAATGTGATATAATGGATGTGATGTAAATGAATGTGATGTAATGGATGTAAATGGATATGATGTAAATGAATGTGATGGAGGTGAATAGATGTGATGTGATGTGAATCGGGATGTGAGTGAATGAGATGTGATGTAAATTGGGATAGATGTGAATGGATGATATGTGATGTGAATGAATATGATGTGATGAGATGTGGATATGGGTAGATGCGAGTGGATGAGATCTGATGCGGATAAATGAGGAAAGATGTGATGAGATGTGGATATGGGTAGATGGGAGTGGATGAGATCTGATGCGGATAAATGAAGAAAGATGTGATGAGATAGAAAATGATGTGATGAGAATGGGAATACATTGAAATAAATGAGGATTGATGTGGAACAATGTAGAAAGATGAGAGTTCGTTATAGAAACTGTATTTATGACTTGTTTTTAAATGCTTGTTTTTAGATGAGAGTTCCTGTGGTGGTGAGAGGGTCTCTAGCGTCCAGAGAAAGAAAGAAAGTGTTTATTAATCTCTCTTAAAGATTCAATGAGTATATGAGACCAAAAAGTACACTTGTTCAATGTGTATATTACAAACATTAAAAAGTGCTAAAAGGAAAAAGGCTCACGTACTACGTGGGTTCTTCATGTACAATGAAAGGTGAGGCAAGTGAAACCAGTGTGTCTTATCATGTGTCGTTTTCTTCTAATAAAGTATACATGGGGTCAATGTCCAGCACCAAGGGTGGTGCTGCTCTATGGTGCTGGAGTATATCCCAGATCTGGATCTGGTGGTTGGGCAGATGGGCTGGATCTTGGTGTTAAGCTCTCTAAAGTGACTGTGCCCAATCCCTGATGAGTCCATGTGTGCGAAGCGGGAGTAGATCTTGGGTCCCATGGGCCCTCTCTTGGCAAACTCGGGTGTGCTGTCCATGATCTGTGTGTGTGTGTGTTTGTATGTGTGTGTGTGTGTGTGTGTGTGTGTGAGAGAGAGAGAGAGAGAGAGAGAGAGAAAGAAAGAAAAAAAAGAAAGATATATTAAGCGTCTACTAAAGACCCAATGGGCCTATGAGACCAAAGTGATACAATAATGTCCATGGCATATCTCATCATGGAATGGAAAATAAAACAGAAAGAAAACATAAATAGAGAGAGAGAGAGAGAGAGAGAGAGTCTTAAAGCAGTTGCTCTTGTATAGGCTTCATGTAGGTGTGGAGCTCTTAACAACAATTGGAAGTGCGGAAGCAGTTGTGAAGAATTTTTTTTCTCTCAAGGAAGCCATCATTTGCTGCGTGTGGAAGGTTTGTATCAAATATTGTGGTTCATTTGAGAAAAAGTCTCGTTCTGCTTCCTAATCACAACTTTGTTTGGTTCCATCATAGTTATTTTCTCTGTTTCGTGGTGTTGTGTGTATGCCGTTTCCAGAGTTCCTACTTGCAAATTGTGCTGCCATGGAGATGTTGGAAACCAGTCCGTTGGGTTTGAGAGAAATGTCTTTACAAAGAATGCTCACTAACAATACAAGTACTGACTATTCAAAACCTCCCCCTTTCATGCATAACAAGGTTAGTGAACCTGACTTGGGCGCATTATATATGCTGTACACTTTCTGCACAAGCATGCTGTGGACTTGGATGATCCCCGCTCTCCCGCTCCTGCTCTTCGCCATATGCATTGCAGCTTAAACACAATCTAGATCCAAAATTCTTGTGTGTTGTTAGTGAAAGAAACTGATCATATGTGTTAATGTTTGCAGCAGGGCTACATGCATCTACAAGCAGGGATGTGCATTACTAGCAAAGGCCGAGGTGTTTCTTTTTCAGCATGCTATTGGATGGAAGGTGTTGGTAGATGATGGAAAAATGCAAGTTGCAGCCTTTATGTTTAATAACTGGTCTTTCACAAGGTGTTGGTAGATGATGGAAAAATGCAAGTTGCAGCCTTTATGTTTAATAACTGGTCTTTCACAAGGTCTTGTTGATGTTGTATATGATTCTTTTATGCTAGCAGTTGTCATTTGACTATTTGGAGAAGAGCTCTTTAGATGAAAGGTTTCTCATGTAGTAGGCAAGGCTTTATTTAATTAAGCTTCTTTTAAATTGATAAATAACATGGATGGAGGAGAATAGAGATTTTCAGAATTTGCTTTAATGCCATGTGCAGTGAGGCAGTGTTGCAGAAAGTGGTGCCTTAGCTTATCCTTCAGCCCGTTGAAATTTCAAAAGAATTGGATGGGATTCTCTCTAAGAAGATTTGACATAGTTGAACAAAATGTGATATTAGTGTGAATCTTCACAACATATGGCTGTTTCTTCGAATTTCCCGGTTTCATAATCAAGAGAGGAAGCGTGTATGTTTTCAACAGAAAAGTTTACTGACTTCTGGATTGAGGTCCTTCTGGTCTGAGGTCTTTGAGAGGGCACTACCATAGCTTGGACCTTTGCCTTACTTGCACCTGGGCAAGCAAGGCAAAGGTCCAAGCTATGGTAATGCCCTCTCAATAGAAAAGTTTACTGACTTCTGGATGGAGGTCCTTCTGGTCTGAGGTCTTTGAGAGGGCACTAACATGGCTTGGACCTTTGCCTTACTTGCACCTGGGCAGGGTATCCTTCATGTTGAGCTGTAGGGTGGGATGGAAGCTGCTCTTTGCCATCAACCAACAGAGCTGACTGGCTCGACACCTACTGCTATGGGTGGCCAATCGTACTTACCACACCAGAAGGAGGCAACAGAGGAGGCCCATTACCACACCAGAAGCTCTAGTCTTTGGGCATACACTACACTAGATTTTCAGTAGTTTTCTATCGTCGATTCGATTTAACTTTCATCAACGATTTGACAGAGATGTTGGCCAACATCTCTGTAAAACATTCACTGTGATAGTTGAATGTGTGTGGTTGAGAAGATTGATGGAGGATGTTTGTGTCCGTTCAGACACCCCTACTCCTATTCTCACTGACAGGCAGAGCCTAATGGCAAAATTAGTCGTGCAGGTTTAGCATACATCATATAAAGGTAAAGAGAAGGTTGATGAGTCTCTTGGTATGCCTGACATTTCAGAAGGGCCCTCCTATGTTAATGTAGAGTCTAGTGGCTTAGAGCATAGCTTTGATGAGGAGTTTGGGATTCTAGCGATTAGGACACCTGGTGCAAGAAAGTCTAAAGTAGACACAACAACAAAGATAGATCTAGGACCATGCAAGTCAAATATGGTTAAAAACCTTGTTCAAAGATTGATGTATGATGGTTATGTAGCTCACCATTGTGCATACATGACAAAGGTTGTCTAGGTGGTTGAACCCACATGTTTTGAGGATGCTATTGGGCATGTACATTGGGAGAAAGCCATGGATGAAGAAATGGCTGCATTGCATGCAAATAAGATAGGGAAATTGGTGCCTTTGCCTGAGGGAAAAAAGGCTATTAGATGTAAGTGGGTCTACAAAGTGAAGCATAACTTAGATGAAAGCATTAGCAAGTACAATAGATGAGATTAATTTCCTAAGGTTATGCTCAAACCTACATCATTGATTATGATAAGACATTCAACCTTGTTGCCAAGATGGCAAATGTGAGAGCTATTATTGCAGTGGGCTGCATCAAAACATTGGGTTTTACATCAAATGGATGCAAGAATGTGTTCTTGCATCCATTTGGAACAACCACTTGGTTATGAGGATTTAAGTCACCCGAATTATGCATGCCAGCTACATAAAGCCGTATATGGCTTGAAGTAGGCATCGAGAGCATGTCATGATAAGATTGCACAATATCTTATCACCATTGGCTTTCATATGGTAGATGCTATCATTCACTCCATGTGCCAAAGAGTGATAAGGGGATTGTGGTCATCACCATCTATGTGGATGACTTGATTGTTGGGGGTGACAACAATGAAGAGGAAATTGAGAATGCAAATGGTCTCCTCAGGAAGAAGTTAGACATGAAGGATTTGGGTGAGTTGAGATACTTTCTTGGCATTGAAGTCATTAGGATGCTTGAGGGCATATGGCTGTGGTGAAGTTAGTATGCATTGGATATGTTGTCCAAATATGGTATGGCTGGCTGTAAGTCGATTTCTATACCGTTAGATCTGAATGGCAAGCTGAGTGCAAGCTCAGGTGAGATTTTGGAGAATTCCACTATGTACAGGAAGATAGTAGGTAGCTTGATTTACATGACGATCACCAGGCCATACATGAACTACACAGTTAGGTTGGAGAGTCAGTTTATGTAGGTTCCTCGTTTGGAAGCCATATTTGGATAGTCTAAAGCGCACACTATGCTACGTGACGTCCACACTGTGGATTATGGTCTCTTCTATGAGGCTAGCATATAGTTACAGGTGTATGGATACATTGATACATATTAGGCTAGTAGTATCTTGGACAAAAGATCTACTAGTAGCGATTATGGTCGCTTCTATGAGGCTAGCATATAGTTGCAGATGTATGGATCCATTGATACAGATTAGGCTAGTAGTATCTTGGATAGAAGATCTACTAGTGATATATGTTTTTCTTTGGGAGTGGTGCTATTACATAGAGCAACAAGAAGTAGCCAACAATTGCCTTATCAGAATATGATATTCGATTGAATTTTATGGTCTGAGGGTGAAAGAAAAAGAATTATTTCCAGGTCCTTCTCAAGAGCATGGAAGGAGAAGAGTTCAAAACAGTTGTCACCACCTTGCGAAACTTACTAGACCTCACTAGAGAAGGTGTAAGCTACAATATTTGAAGAAGATAAAACAAGGCACTGAGGGAGTTTCTACATCAACATCTAGAGATCAAGCCCTCTTCACATCCAGGGGTCTATGCAGGAAGAAGCAGAGGACAAGGAGGAGTACGAAAGAGGTGCATCTAGAGAGAAAAAAATATATGTTACTACTATGGCAACCTTGGTCACATGGCCAAGGACTCTGTAGAGTAAAAGGGTGCTGCGCCATGGTGATAGGATGTGAGGTAGCCTAGTTACGTAAGCTACTTGGATATTTGGGGATACATGTGGACATATAGGTTGTCATCTATTGTTGCGACAACCTTAGTAGCATATAGTTGGCTAAGAGCCTAGTATTTCATGTGCGGACCAAACATATAGAGGTCCATTATCACTTCATCACTCACAAAAGAGAGAAGGTCTTGGAAAGGAGATGTTGATCTCATGTACGTCAGCATAGAGGAGCAAGTAGCTGACATTTTCACCAAGGCCTTTAGAGAAGGAAAGCTTCATTAGTGATTCTACAATTGGACTACACTTACCTAGTCTAATCGAGTTATGGCATACTTATCTTGCCAGCTCACCTACTTAGTAAGTTCACATTATGGACCACTTATACATAGTAATGTAGTACTTATGTTGGTTTTTACTTATCATTTATAGAACTCTTTTGAGAGCAATAAGAAGACAAAAATTTTAGCCTTCCATCTTTGTGTGTGTGTGTGTGTGTGTGTGTGTGTGTGTGTGTGTGTGTGTTATCCATTGTTATGTGAGTGTGTGTGTGCTTGCAGCTCAAGCGATCTCTCTCCTCCCCCAATTTTTTCACATCCCTGATGGCAGGTAGCTTGTCAAGGTGACATGGAAAGTGATAGACGATGTAGAGGTGCTTTATGCCGACGAGCCTCTATTGGTTGCAGAAGTGGTGTGAACCCTTTAACATGAGATAGATGAGGTAGTTTTTAGAGGCAAAATGAGTGCCAAGTCCCCATGAAAATGATTGGTATGGATGGATCGAGGTTTAGGACATCATGGTGTGATAGGGTCTTATATTTGGATCTCATATAGTGTAATGCTTGACATTGGGCTACTATACGTTATTGGTGTTAGTGTTGATTTGGAGGCAAAGAAGAGGTTATATGCATTAAAATGCTTTGGAAGTACTTGCAAGGTCGAGGGTTTTCTAGGCGATGGATCAGACCATGGGCCAAGAATGTGCCTGTGCTGGTCTCCCCATCTAGAGATGTGCCTAAAGGGTTGGCATTAACGAGGTTAGGTGCAAGTGCATTTGTATGTGTGTGATGTAATGCGAGAAGTGGAAAAAATGTGGTGCCCAGAGTGAAATATGTAGGTGACACATGCTCGTGTGTGTGTACTTCTCCAACTCATCTTCTTTCTTAAACTCTCTTGCTATTTTCTTTGATAACCCATTTTGTGGGGATTCAAGAATGAGATTAGGTGCAAGTGCAGGTGTATATGTGTGTCATAATGCGAGAAGTGAAAAACAATGTGATGCCTGTAGTGAAATATGCAGGTGATGAGTTGCCCGTGTGTGTACTTCTCCAACTCAACTTCTTTCTTCAACTCTCTAATAACCCATTTTGTGGGGAGTCAAGATCATTAGATTTTTGGAGGCATAGTAGCGGACTTATGCATGGCTATGCACATAGCCCGCAATGGAGTTGGACGGCCTCTTGCTATGGCGTCTTGAAAGATTTGGTGTTGTCACACTATGTGTGAAAATATCCACACCATGTGCTGGGATGCTCTCTATGTGCTGGCTATTTTCACACTATGTGTGAAAATAGCCACACCATGTGCTGGGATGCTCTCTATGGCAAGCCGTACATCAACCCCAAACTGAGATCCAAGACCCTCAACACTCAAAAGTGGTAGAAAGTTTGAGTATGCCTCAACATCTCAAAGGTTCAGTGGAAGGGGGGGAGGGGGGGTCATAACCTACCGTACTCACCCAAGCAATCCCTACTGCACCACCCTTAGGATGTGCGGTACTATAGTCCACCACTAATCCCAATACAAACTCTATATATAATTGATTTGCAAAGTAAAAGGGAATCTTGAAATGGTGCAGAATAATCCTCCCATAAGCAGCTATATATTGGCTCTAGATATGTGCCACCATAACTCTATATATAATTGCTTTGTAAAGTAAAAGGGAATGTGGCAATGGTGGGAAATCCTTCCGTAAGCAGCATATTGGATCTAGATATGTGCCACCATAACTAGCAATGGTGTGGCATCCTCCCATAAGGTAGCTACATAATTGGCGATGGTGTGGCATCCTCTCAAAAGTAGCTACATAATTGGCGATGGTGTGGCATCCTCTCATAAGTAGCTACATATTGGCTCTAGATATGTGCTACCATAACTGGGTGAGAGCACTTCGAAATAAGAAATGGTTTCCCAACCACAAGATGGACTCCTTGGCCATCTCTAAATAGATCTAAAATGGAATTCCTAATGCCAAGGAGCAAAGAAATAGGGGACATGATTGAAACCAAGCTCAAAACATTGTACCCAAAATTGAGGCATTGGACAACAATGTCAAGGAGGTGCTCCATAGATCTCAACCCAGGACCATTGCAAGGCAAGCATAATAACCTCGTAGATGTAGTGTTGAATTGGATAGAGTACTTTGATAATACAATATACAATGATAGAAGTAAGATGGATCTTGTTACCAGTGTTGTTGTGCTCGTAAAACAATTGGAGGAACCACATTGAATCTAACCATCTCAACAAGAACTAACTGAGATGGGAATACATGTAGACTTACCTCCATCTCAACTTGGACCAACTGAGATGGGAAGAGAGTTTGAGTAACCGCATTGAATCTAACCATCTCAACCAGGAGTAGCTAAGATGGGAAGACATGGTTTGCCAAAGTAGAATATAAATAGGGCAAATGATGGAACCAAGCATCAAAGTTAGTAGGTCTAAAGGACATGATTCTTTTCCTAGAATGCCTTTGAATTTGTAGTTCCCAGCTTAGAAAGGAATGTAAGTGTTTAAGATGCCGTCAACTAGGACATTTAATGAATGATTGTCTACCTAAATGCACCTATTATTATCACCTTTTTGACTCCTTCTCCTCGAGGATCTTGTTACTAGAAACTTGCGATATTAGTCTAGAGCAGTCAAGAACCCAGTAGCACAAAGCTTGATTTGGCCTCTAGAGCCTTGGTAGCTAACAAAGTGTTGCTATCGATTGCCTGGTTTGGGAAGCATCGGCAATGAACTCCGATTGAGGAGCTTTCTTCACAGGGGGAGTAGAGCTGCAGGGTAGCTGTGCTATTGTTTGGAGCGCGTCATGACCTCCGTGTTTGAGTTAGCAGGCGTTCGCATGTACTGCAGGTAAGTTTCGATACTCTGCAGAACTCTATTTTTAGAATTGTAGGAAGGGAATTTGGCTGTGTAGACACATTGTGTGTACTATAAAGAGGTCTTACAGGTGTTATTGGGTGTATGTATGCAAATTGTGGTCACTGGTTGTGACAGAATGGGTGCACTATAGTACCACTGTAGAGAATATATCAATTTGTGCAGGTTAAACAAGAGTGCTATCTTGGTGAATTTGTGTTGTAGATAAGATGTCAAATGATGAAATTAACTAAATTGTTGCAGATAAGCTTGACAAGAATAACTTCCATGCTTGGAGGTTTAGATTAACAAATTTTTTGATGGGAAAAGGCTACTGGGTCTACATTGAAGGAACAGGAGGAGGCTCTAGAAATATCTGGGATTAATCCAACTTCTGTAGATATAAAAGAATATAAGGATTGGAATCAAGGAGTAAGGAAAGCCATATATTGGCTTTCTATTAGTATACATGACACCATGATTGGGCATATACAAGATGCCAAGTCACCCAAGGAGGCATGGGACACCTTGGTGAAGTTGTATGGTGAAGTTGTATGAAACTAACACCAAGGTACAAAAGATTTAGTTGAAGAATGAGCTTCATACTGTGGATAAGAAAAACATGTCTGTGAATGATCATGCCTTGAAGATCAAGGACATTGTAGAATCACTTGCATTTATTGGTGTTTCTAGGCATTCAAGACGTATATTTAGACTTGGGAGGAGAACATTCCCAACTTTACAGATTTGGTGTCAATGCGGATCATTGAAGAAAAAAGTTTGGGTGAAGACCAGTCCTCACAAAACAAAGGCAGTTTGGAGAAGCAAGCCTTATATGCACAAGTGCAGGTAGAGGACGAGGTAGAGATCAAGGCCGTGGCCGAATAGGTAATCAAAATTTTGGTCAACAAAACAAGAGTCCCATGAATCACAACAACAACACACGGGTGAAAGAGGCCAGTTTAGAGGTAGGGGAGTCAAAGAGGTCGTGGAAATTGGCAAAGGCAGCAAAATGATACACGAGGCTGTTTTTATTGTGGGTGGCAAAGCTGGGCATTTGCAGGTAGATTGCTATACGAAGCAAAATGACATGAGAAATGGAAAAGTGCAGCAAAATAAATATGCATCCTCTACCAGAAGTATTGAGGACAATGAAAGGTTGTTTGTTATGTGACATGTGCTTAATGGTGTGTTGGGAAATGATGCATCCGTATGCAATGATGATATATAGTATGTGGATTTGGGTACTTTGAACCACATGTGCTTAATGGTGTGTTGGGAAATGATGCATCCGTATGCAATGATGATATATAGTATGTGGATTTGGGTACTTTGAACCACATGGCCAATTATAGGGAGTAGTTTAAGGATATGAAAAATCGTGAAAAGCCAAGTTTTGTTGAAACAAGGATGATATTGCTCATCCAATTGCCCATGTTAGAAATGTGGCATTGTCTATGTGCGATGGTAATGTGAAGTACCTTGCAGATGCTATTCACATTCCAAATAGTACAAAGAATCTGGTTTAAGTAGCTGGTATGCTGTTGGGACTGATGTAACTGGAAATGTGATTGCACATGGAGTTGTAGGTTGCATCAAAATACTACTCCTGAAATTACAGCTGGTACATCACGTAAAGGCAAAGAGTATCACAAGTTTGGCATAGCAACCACGAGAGAGAAGCTAGCAGCTGGATGATGTGCTAATGTATGTGACATGGCATCTAATGAGGTGGAATGCCATGTCATCAATGATGAGATGATCTAGTGAGGTGGTATGCCATGTCATCAATGATGTGATGCCATAGTGAGGTGGCATGCAATGTCATCAATGATGAGATGAAATAGCGAGGTGGTATGCCATGTTATCGATGATGAGGTGATATGCCATGTCATCAATAATGAGGTGGTGTAATGAAGAGGCACATTGAGGTGGAATGCATGCCATGTGTAGGTGACATGTCAGACATATGGGCACATGCATAGCTACCTAAGGGTCTCCACACCTAGGCTTGGTATATTACCTAACCTAGCTTTATCAAGCCCAGCTAGGCTTGGGTTTACGCTTATGGAAGGGAAGAAACTACTCACATAGAGATATTTTCACATAAAATGGAACAAATATACATTTTCTTACTTAAATTAAACCTATTTTTTGATAGATTCACCATGATTAGCACTACGTTCTCACATAAAATTATTGCATGATCATATAATTTTTTAAAATAATTGATTTACTAATTATGTTCAATTTCTCTACGACTTTGAAGTAAATTTCCAATAGAGATCTTGAAAAATCTATAACTTTAAAAAATGAAATTGAACCATAGGGCCACATTATCCGCATAATTACATGTCCTCGGGTCATTCAATCAAGTAAAAATAAATAATTTTTGTTATAAAGATATGTGTACAAAAAGTACTCTTTTTGTATACCATCAAAACATATAATAATTCATTTAAAGTAAAAAATTACATACAAAAATTACTTTCAATAAATCAAGTTAAGATCAACATATATACCTTTCTTGGGTACAAAAATTACTTTCAATAAATCAAGTTAAGATCAACATATATACCTTTCTTGGGTACAAAGTGAGGATGGAATTGGAGTTAAAACAAGGAAGTTATCAACATTTTATGATCGTACTATCTACGTATTCAAGTTTGGGACATGCCATATATACTATATTTGTGATGCAAAAAATTTAGCATTTGAAATTTTTGATTTTTTATCGAACCATATGTTTAAGTGTACGACTAAGGGTGTGATGTTTCATTAGAAGAGATTAATGTTAAATTCCTTTTCCAAGTGGATGAGATTAGCAAATTTTAGTGAAAAAATGGATGAGATTAGCAAATTTTAGTGAAAAAATGGACGTTTTTTGCTACAAAAAACTTGGAAGGTGAACCAAGTGAGGACCCTTATTATATAACCATCTAGATAAGAAAAGGATTGTTGGGATCACACTTGGTCTTGCACTAGTGTGGTGCACTAGTTACAGGGGCTTTGATAAATCAAACACTAAAAATGGCATACGACATGTTGGCTTTGATGAATCAGCTCATCTATGCCTACTACATGGAGTGCAACCTTCACCTCCATGGGAAACTTGGGGTGGATGACCCGATGAACTTAAATGGTAAGTAACTAGCCAATTCTTGAAGTATTGTCTTGAAATATGGTGTCAATGGAAAAATGATAATAGTATAGAAAAAATGAAGCATGAGAGGGTTGAGGAGATGCTTAGTTGGGATACTACTGAGACGCTTGTAAGTCCATGAGAAGGCATGAGGTCCGGAGGAAGCCTAGTGAGGTCCCGACCGGGTCGAGGAGACGCTTAGCTGGGATACTACTGAGACGCTTGTAAGTCTGTGAGAAGGCATGAGGTCCTCGGAGGAAGCCCAGCGAGGTCCCGATTGAGGGTCGAGGAGACACTTAGTTGGGATACTACCGAGTTGCTTAATAAGACTCACAGTGAGAAGGCATGAGCACCGAAGGAAGCCCAACGAGGTCCTGAGATACCTACCGAGATGCCCGTAAGACCCATTGAAAAGACGTAAGGTCCAAATAAAAGGTTCACTGAGGTCCCTATTGAGTTGCATGTAAGGAAAAGAAACAAACAAAAACCAAAATGGAAATATTAAAAGCATAAGAAAATGATGTATTGATTTCTAGAATGCAGTTACTTCTTGGGTGTTGTAATTTCATGATCCAAGGGAGGACTCACCTTGTGGACTTCCAGAGATGAAGCTGACTTCCAAGACACATGGAGTAGAAGCAGGTGGCTACATCGACACATATGGTAGCACACTTGAGTACTCATGGACAAGATTCTTCACCAACATATCTTCATTAGATTGTTGGAAATCATCTTCCCACCATCTCCTTGTTCTACCCCATCAATTTTCGTGGTTCTATGATATATTGTATAACTTGAAGTGGCTTGCATTGTACCTTTGGGCAGCCACTTATTCACAGATTTTTATGATGTACTTGGCATTCATAGGAGATAGTGCACTCCAACTAAATAAAGGGGAAGAGAGGTGTTGATGGGTATGTACACTCATTTTGGTAGTGGTGTAGTTCGCCTCTACATCATTCAATTGATGACTAGCAAAGCAAGCTGGATAGTCTAACTTGAATTCACTAGGTTGGGCTAGCACACGCAACCAATTGCAAAATTTGACGCATCGATGTGTACGTGGAGTATAAGATCCCAATTGGAGGGTCGCAAAATGGGTGCGCTTGCCAAGGCTTGCTTCAGACGATCATAAGCCTCTTGACACTCCTTGGTCCACTCAAAGATAATGAGCAGTTTATACAAGGGTCTGGCTATCTCCACAAAAAATACGATGAAGCATCGATAATAACCTACATGACCCATAAACCTTTGCACACCTTTGTAGTTGGTAGGCGGTGGTAGTTCCAAGATCAACTTGACCTTGCTATCATCAGTGGATATGCCATTTTTTGAGACTATATGTCCTAGTATCATACCACCATGCTTGACCTAGAATTGGCACTTCAAAGGGTTTAGTGATATCCGATCTAATCGGCAACGTTCAAACACCTTCCTCAAATAGTTCAAATGATCTTCCCATTGAGAATGTGCACATAGATCATCAATATACACTTCCAACCACTTTTGCAAGTAGTCCTTAAATGCTGTGCACATCAATCTTTGAAAGGTTGCTGGGGCATTTGTAAGACCGAATGGCATGACCTTGTAAGCGAATGTTCCCCACATGGTATTGAAGGCAGTCTTATATTGGTCTTTTGGTGCTATGGACACCTGATTGTACCCTGAAAACCCATCCAAGAAGCTATACGCTTCCCTTCCAGTCACTCTTTCCAAGACATGTTTGGTATATGGTAATGAGTAATGATCCCTTCGAGTGGCTGCATTTACTTTCTTAAGATTGACAGATACTCTCAATTTTCCATTCTTTTTAGGCACTATCACAATGGGTGATAACCAATCCATATGTTTGATCTCATAGATAAAGTCAGCAGCAATGAGCTTATCAATTTCCTCCTTTACAATTGCTGCATATTTTGGATTCATCTGGTATGGTTTCTACCTACTAGAGCAAGCCGTGATCCTTCCATAATTGGAATTGTATGTTGTACCACCTCGGGCGGTACCGCTTTCATTTCCTCATAGTTCCAGGTGAAACAATCCTTGTATTCCTTGAGAAGAGCAATAAGCTCTACTTCCTCTATAGAGGTCAAATCCTTGGCAATATATACGTGCCTTGCTTCTTCCCCTGATTCCACAATATCAACCTCCTTGACTTCTTCCGGGCCATCGTATGATGTCGACGGCCCTTCTTCTTTTACCCTAGTGGCTGTTAATATATACGTGCCTTGCTTCTTCCCCTGGTTCCACAATATCAACCTCCTTGACTTCTGTCGGGCCATCGTATGATGTCGACAGCCCTTCTTCTTTTACCCTAGTGGCTGTTAATTGGACCACTCTTCAATCATCAATTGTATCGTTCTTGAAATGGTTAGAGCACTGAGAGTACATGCGTTTTGTCCTCATTGTCTTTTTTGGTTTTTTCCATGATTTTCTTGGCCTCACGTTCTGCCTCTGCCAAGGCTTTGTTGCATTTTTTACGTCCCATTTTTGTAAGTTTGGGTGTATCGGTTTTCATAAGGGTGCTTTTCTCTAGATTCCTCCCTTCTAATGATATTTTACTCAACTCTTCGTCCCAATCCTTGGAGAATTCATCATGTACCCTTGTAGCCTCAAGGTATCTCAACCATTGGGCATCCGTTGGTTTGCTTTGCAGCAATGCGTTTCGTCGGGCTAGGTACCATTTTTGTCTCCGCCCCACCATCACCTGATGCACTGACTACTATTGGTTCGAATTCGCGCCACGGTACCTTCTGTACTTGTTGATGTCTCCTCCACTAACTCCCCATCCATAGTTTGCCAATCAACCATGCAAATAGAAGTCGTAGGGATGTTTCAAGATTCCAAATACTGGGTTCCCTTAGGTTGCATCACATCAATTGTGGCCAACACATGCATCCAATTCTCACAGAAATCCAAGGGAGGTAGTGATGCATACATCTCTGTATCCTCCTCATCCTTGGTTTCCCCCTATGTGGGCTAGCATATCTATAGGGATGTGGTTCGCTCTGTTGTGATCGAGTCATTACCGAGACGAACAATTGCCCCTCCATGGGATGTGCCTTCCATGCTCTTAGATCAATCTTCAATGTTTGTGTCCCTGCGTACATATACATGATCCAAAGTCAAATCATGCACCAATTTGGATTCCGTCACATGAAAGGTCGTCCCAATATTATGTCATATGTATTAGGTTGGCATAGGAAATCCATGACCACCAATGTATGAAGATGTTGAAACATAAAGAGTTTGAACTTCACATTTTCCAAGAGCCCAATGGGTCTCAAAGATGTTCAATCAGCCATCTTAACGATTAGATATGCTCTCTTTAGATCCGGCTTCCCTCAATTTTCCTAGCAATGTTTGGTAATGATGCTGACACCTGCCCCACCATCCAGGATGCATTAGGACCTCAATGGAAGGCTTCTTGGGCCCTTTTATTTGGCAGTTTAAGGAGTCAAACCTTTTCTCTTAAGAAGAAACGTTTTTAGAAGCTTCAAAACGGCTACTTTATTCGAAATTGAATTTTGGAGAGAAAATGGAATTTAAAATCTAGCGGACAAAACCATATCATGTAACATATCTATGGAAAGCTCTTGATGCGTAGATCAGGGATCTATAATCTCCGCTCAAATCGGAGCTTGTATGTAGAAGTTATGGAGGTCCTAAAATTGTAAAATTGCCCCCCCCCCCCCCCCCCCCCTTTTTGGGGTGAAAAGTGCACCCTTTGACCACTCTTACAAACCCAACATTTCAGTCCACATGGCAACCCCCCATTTGGCTATTCCTTAATCACCTTGATTAGGCTTGGGCAAATTAAAGGGCCCAAGAAGACCCCATTCACTTCCTAATGGGCCAACGTCTGGTATCCATTATGATGAATCGAAATGGTAGAGTTTGTGTCGTCACTCTCATAGTAGCATCCCAATTGGTTAACTGGTATCTTAACCACCCGCGTTTCCTTTGTATGCCTCAAGGGTCTTTCTACCAAGGGTGGCAAAACCTCATCCATAGTCTCTGCTGGCCTTAGACCTCCTTTGATCCATTCTTTTACATCTGTCCATAGGGTAGGTGAATGTGTAACAATTGACCCAAGGGAATCTGGGCAGGCATGGATAACATAGCTGCTAGGCTTCCTATATCCCTGGGTTCCTTAGATATGGAGTGTTCTTCCCATCGAGGTGTCTCGTATTCTTCCACGGGGAAAGAATGAATGGACCCCCCCAACTCATTTTCCTCAAACATCCTAGTCATTGTGTTTGTTTGGGAGTCTGCTTCAGTTCCTTCCGGAATCGGGGTGGGTAGGTTCAAAGCCCTATTGTGGGGTGGTACATCCAATGGATAGATGGTATCCCTTACTCAGCTGGTCCTAGGCTTAGTTTCATGAATTTGTTTGGTACTTTTCAACTAGGGCCTTGGCATCTTCTAACTTCCTTATTTCTTCGTCTCAGCATTAGGATATTCACCAACCCCCTTTAGGGTTGCTGGTTGTTCTCCTTGTTTTTCCAGGTCTAACCCTTCCAGATTAATCCCTTGACCCCCCTCTTCCTTCTTTGATTGCGTGGATCCGGTATCAATTGTATCTTCTTCGGATCCATCTTGGATTGTAACCCGCATGTCCCCCTTTCCTAATTTCTTCACTCTTCTCTTGCGCCAAATTTGGAAATAGTAGCATCCACCCGGTTTCATCCTTTGTCACCTAACTGAGCTTGAGCTCGTGTTAGGACATTGAGCGGTGTGATCTTCCTAGATTGTACACTAATGGTATGAATGGTGGCCTGATTAAGCAGTAGAAGAAGCTGAACCACTTGCTCGGGACAATCTTTGATCAGAGGATCAATTCCACACTTAGTGCAAGTGAGCATTGACATGTCATTGGGTGTGGCTGGTGTGTATGAGTCATATTCTTATTGGGCATTCGACTACTTGCTTTGGTGTGACCTCACCCATATCCTCATAGTATTCCCCACTAAATTCTAGTGCCCGCGCCAGTTCAATATCTTCTGATGGCTCTTCAATCACTACTTGATTGGCCTGTGGTGGCGGTAGAACTAGTGGTGGAAAGGGTGAAGTGTCTTGTACCTGGAACATCCCCCTAGGTAAGTAAGAAGGGTTGGGTTGTATAGCAGTGGTAGTGGTTTGCACAGGTGGTGCCGGCAAGGCCAATGGGACTCTATTTGGTTGTAGTTGTGCTATATTTTGAAACCTTGGAAATCTACACGATGATGTGTCATGATTGCCCAATTTTACACAATGTGCACAATACAGTAATGGTCTTGCCCTTAACGGACATTCAGTGGGTGGTATGGTTTAGTCTGCACATGGAGCACCACACCAGTTCCCTGCAGGGGTAAAGGTGACTATGCCCATAGCCCGACATCTCTCTTCCTTCCCTTACCTTTAATTTCTCCAATATGGCATTACTGAGCTCATCCACAGTCTTATGTCCGACTTGTTTGCTTCGAGTTCCAATTTCTTGATGACTTGAGACACGCAAAGTCGTGTTGCTGTCAATGTTCTAACATCCTCAGGTTGTGGCAATTATAACATGTTATCTTCATATTCGATTGCCAATCTGCAGCATGCATCAAGGGTAGCTATCCGGGCTAGTACCAAGTAATCATGTATTTTATGGTCTCTAACCCCTCTCCTGAAACAAGGTAACAATTGATCATCTGTCAATCTATCCTGAATTTTGCATCTTGAATTCAAGTGTTTTAGGTGAGAAATATAGTCTCTCATAGACTCATCTTCCTTCTGTTTGATGTTATGTAGTTGGGGCCACAGGGCTCCACCTGTCACCACTATGTGCAAAGCTGGGCACAAAAACATTTTTTAACCTGGTGAAGTTAACCTTGTTCTCAGGCTTAAGGCTCGCTTAAGGGTTCTGAACCACTGATGATATTTTCCTTCTAAGGTCAGCGAAAAAGCATGTATCATGGTCACATCACTGACTGGTCTGCAGGTTTCACATGTAGATTATGCTGGATAGGATCTCCATCCTCCCCATAGAATTTTTGGACAAGTTTTGAGATGATATGGGGTTTCATCTAGGAAGGTCGAGGTTCTAGAGTAGAACCTAACTCCCTGACTATCCCCCTACCCATCTCAGCTACAATATTTAACAAGTCTGTCCTTGTGGCTCCATTAAGGTCCATGGCTAGATCATTTCTAGGTCTCTTGGGAATCGCTCCCCCCCTTCCTAGACCTCGTCCCCTACCCATATTGGCTCGTCTTGGTATCTTAGGTTCGTGGACTTGTCCGATTGTGGTATCCTAGTGGGATTCCCCAATAGTAGCCTTTAGGTAATTAAGAGCTCCATATCTTGTAATAAGAATGTAGGTTGATTGATCATTAGCTCTTTGTTCTTCTTGGTATAGAGTCGGTTCTCAACTTCTACAGCCAAGTTGGCTATGTTACCCTCGCCTTCCCTGGTTGTAACCCCTTCCTCCATTTTGGATTCCGCATTGATGGGTTCCAGGTTCGAAATATCCCCATCGCCTCTACTTGTAGCAATTTCAGATTCCTTTCCTCGTGATTGGAGATGGTTAATGTTATTTGTCTCCTTTCTCTCAGCTCTTGTCCTATGAGTATCAAGCTCTTGTTTCCTTAAGCTCAATTCTCAGAGTTGTCGCTCCACCTCACTTTGTTTTGGAAGTCCAATTCCATTTCCTCGATGGTGGGAAAGAATATTTCATGGCAACGTGAGACAGTAAGTCCACGCGATCATTTTTTACATTACTCTGAGAGAGAGAGAGAGAGAGAGAGAGAGAGAGAGAGAGAGAGAGAGAGAGATTATTGACAATTGAAAAATGTTGTGCAGATCTATTAGAAAGTTAATAGCTAGTATTGAGACCCTTACCTGAGGAGATTTTTGATTCAACAGGGATCATTAGATACAAAGTCCTAGATCAACATGATGGATTTCATTTTGGGTTGTTGGAGAGTGTGCTACAATGCCATGTTGTTGTTGCACGCAATGTTGGCAGCACTGCCCTTAGCAAATGTAAGCATGCACTTCTTCTAATGATACCTTAGTTTCTTTGTACATTCACTGATAGCACATATGTAATTTTTCCTATGTGTAGAATCTACGACTATCAAATTATATAGATGTGGATGTACAACTATATAGGGCCATAACAATTGAAAATCTAATTAACAATATTGGGCAACGAGAGCCTAATATGCCGTATGCATTTTGTCAAAATAATGGGGAGTATGCACAATGGAGGAAATAGTTGATGGCAAGATAAAGCAACATATATGAGAGAGAGCAAGAACACAAGATGTATAAAAAGCTTTTATATTACCTTCTATTTCAGCCACTCGAAAGTTGGCTTAACCTTCTATTTCAGCCACTCCAAAGCTGGCTTAACCTTCACCTTCAAGTATTGTGTTACTTGAGTTGTGTTACAGAAAGTGAAGTCTCTTGCCCTTTATATAGGGTTCACCAAGGGCTAGGGTTGGGGGCCAACCCTAGATCCCTTTTCCACCCACATGCCCATTTTATTTGGGATGTGTTCACACCTACATGACCTCTTTCTCTCACCCTTTATCACTTGTACATCATATATTTCAACACCCCTTGTCAATGCCACCATGGAATAATGCCAAACATGGAGCATGGTGAGCATTGAACATACAAGAACAAAATGACCCCCTCTCAAAACCATAGGATAGATGACAAGGTAGGTAGCCTTTATAGATTAGGCTTTTAGAAAAGTGATGAGCTATAGAGAAATGTGGTTCACTCCCAATTCTAGCAAACTCTTGAAGGCAACTGATCATGTCATTAAGACTTGCCCTAAGCTAAAGGCTAAAGAGGCAAAGAAGAAAGAGTCAAATGCAGCCACAATAGTGGATGCTTCTACAAATGCAGATTCTGCAAATGTTGCGCAGGATACAGAATGAGCGTTTAGCATGTATTGCGAGTATGACCCATCTGTACATGATGCATGTTTGGCAGTTTCTGTTGACATGCATCAGATTGTTATGCTTTGGCTGTGTTTAGTATGTGTGAAGAGGAAGAACCTCTTTCATTTGATGAGGCACAAAAATAAGAAAATTGGTTGGCTGCAATGCAAAGTGAATATGATGCTATAATAAAGAATGGTACATGGTCTTTGTGTGATTTGCCTATTGGTAAAAAGGTCATTGGATGTAAGTGGGTTTTTAAGTTAAAACGAAAGCTAGATGGCAGTGTTGATCTCGCCTATAAGGCTAGACTTGCTGCAAAGGGTTATGCTCAAGAAAAGGGCATTGATTTTGATGATACCTTTGCTCCCACTTGTCGTATGACTACCATTCGTAGCATTTGTGCATTGGCAGCTCATAATGGTTGGAATGTACATCAGTTGGATATAAAGACTGCGTTCTTGAATGGAGATTTGCATGAGGAGGTGTATGTATTATAGCCTCGTGGTTTTATTCAAAGAGGGAAAGAAAACAAAGTGTGTAGGTTGAAAAAGGCTTTGTATGGTTTAAAGCAACTCCACGAGCTTGGTATGAAAAGATACATGCATATTTGACTGCACATGGTTTTCATAATAGTCCAACAGAAAGCACTTTGTATGTTAAACGTGTGGATGATGTACATCTAATCATTGCTCTCTATGTCGATGACATGCTGCTCACATGACCAAATGAGTGTCATATTGCTGATTTTAAGGCTGATTTGAATGCCTCTTTTGAGATGTCAGATTTGGGACATTTGCATCATTATTTGGGGATTATTATTACAATTTAAGCAGTGTGATGGAGGTATTGCTTTGTGTCAGACAAAGTATATTGAGACATTGTTGCGGAGATTTGGCCTTGAAGACTGCAAGCCTATTGCTACTCCAATGGAGACAGGTTTGAAGTTGAGTCTTCATGATGCTGGAGATCACTTTGATGTCACACTCTATCAGACAGCTGTTGGTTGCCTCATTTATGTATGCATTACGAGGCCGGACATTCAGTTTGCAGTCTCCGTTTATGCATAGCCCAAGGTCTCAGCATTGGAAGGCAGTTAAACGCATCTTTCGCTACTTGGACTATGCATCTTTATGCATAGCCCAGGGTCTTAGCAGTTAAACGCATCTTTCGCTACTTGAGTGACACCATACATCTTGGGCTGTTTTATCCCAAGGGGGGATCGTTGCCGCCAGATTTACATGCTTTTTTGGACTCAGATTGGGCTAGTTGCTATGACACAAGAGTGTCCACAAGTGGTTTTTGTTTCATGCTCGTCGGTAGCTCATGCATATCTTGGTTGAGCAAGAAGCAACCTACTGTGGCCACTTCTAGTTATGAAGCTGAGTACAGGGCAGCTTTCATAGTAGCTACGGTTGAGTGTGTGTGGCTCAGACGGCTTATGGCTGACTTGGGTGTTGGACAGGAGTCTGCTGCCACCTCTATCTACACTGACAGTCAGAGCACATTGGCAGTTGCGAGAAACCCAATTTTTCATGCTCACACAGAGCACATTGAGGTGCATTATCACTATGTCAGGAAGAGACTCTCAGCAGGAGAGATCAACTTGGCATATATGCCAACACAGGACAACCTCGCCGATCTTTTCACAAAGGCGCTTCCTTGTGAGAGAAGTTTGAAGCTTTCCGTAAAGCTTTGGGCTTGCTTCCCTTTGTGCACTGATCTACTTCGGGCATGGCACTTCCCTATACATGAGTGCTAGCTCTCGTTCACACCATCACTCCCAGGGGGATTTGTTGCCATATATATAGGCAGTGATGTGTGTGAACACACTTAGGACCGTCAGGGCACTTTTTCCCTCTTTAGAAGGTTTTTTATGGTTGAAAAAGGCTTTGTATGGTTTAAAGCAAGCTCCACGAGTTTGGTATGAAAAGATACATGCATATTTGACTGCACATGGTTTTTAGAACAGTCCAGCAGAAAGCACTTTGTATGTTAAACGTGTGAATGATGTACATCTAATCATTGCTCTCTATGTCGATGACATGCTACTCACAGGACCAAATGAAAGTCATATTGCTGATTTTAAGGCTGATTTGAATGCCTCTTTTGAGATGTCAGATTTGGGACATTTGCATCATTATTTGGGGATACAATTTAAGCAGTGTGATGGAGGTATTGCTTTGTGTCAGACAAAGTATATTGAGACATTGTTGTAGAGATTTGGCCTTGAAGAATGCAAGCCTATTGCTACTCCAATGGAGACAGGTTTGAAGTTGAGTCTTCATGATGCTGGAGATCACTTTTATGTCACACTCTATCAGACAGCTGTTGGTTGCCTCATTTATGTATGCATTACGAGGCCAGACATTCAGTTTGCAGTCTCACAGGTGAGCAGGTTTATGCATAGCCCAGGGTCTCAGCATTGGGGGAAGGCAGTTAAATGCATCTTTCGCTACTTGGACTATGCATCTTTATGCATAGCCCAGGGTCTCAGTAGTTAAACACATCTTTCGCTACTTGAGTGGCACCATACATCTTGGGCTATTTTATCCCAAGGGGGGATCGTTGCCGCCAGATTTACATGCTTTTTCGAACTCAGATTGGGCCAGTTGCTATGACACAAGAGTGTCCACAAGTGGTTTTTGTTTCATGCTCGTCGGTCGCTCATGCATATCTTGGTTGAGCAAGAAGCAACCTACTGTGGCCACTTCTAGTTGTGAAGCTGAATACAAGGCAGCTTTCACAGCTACGGTTGAGTGTGTGTGGCTCAGACGGCTTATGGCTGACTTGGGTGTTGGACAGGAGTCTGCCACCTCTATCTACACTGACAGTCAGAGCGCATTGGCAGTTACGAGAAACCCAGTTTTTCATGCTCACACAAAGCACATTGAGGTGCATTATCACTATGTCAGGGAGAGACTCTCAGCAAAGGAGAGATCAGCTTGGCATATGTGCCAACACAAGACAACCTCACCGATCTTTTCACAAAGGCGCTTCCTCGTGAGAGAAGTTTGAAGCTTTCCGCAAAGCTTTGGGCTTACTCCCCTTTGTGGACTGATCTACTTCGGGCATGGCACTTCCCTATACATGAGTGCTAGCTCTTGTTCACACCATTACTCTCACGGGGGATTTGTTGCCATATATATAGGCAGTGATGTGTGTGAACACACTTAGGACCGCCGAGGTACTTTTTTCCTCTTTAGGAGGTTTTTTCCCCCGGCTTGTATATACGCCCATTATTCTAGGGCTAACTTATCTTTGTACATTGACACAATCTAATAAACTGTGTGTTGTGTGCATTCTTGCTTCTTCTTCTCCAAGCTTTGTGTGCTTTCTTGCAACCCTAATTCCAACAATCGTCGGAGTTAGATGAAGATGATGCTCACAGTGCTAAAGTTGAAGGCTCACCAAGAGGTGGTGCATGATATAATGGTACTTATCCCATAAGAATTGGATTAAATTGAGAGGTGTGCACATATGTACTAGAGAGTCACTATCAAGCTGCACATGTTCAAAGAGAAGAACAATTAGAACTATTTATTTTTATACACAACCACAAATTAAAATCACAAGGTTAAGAGCTCTCTAATCACACCACATGACATCTAAATTAAATGGCATTACGAAATGACTCATATTGCTTATTTAAATTTAAAGTTTGTTTTTTAATCACATTTTTAATGTTTCCTTACTTGACATACTAGTTTAACTCTCACAACTTAATCTTGTCTTTGTCGAAAAATGTAAGAGGGAGGCTCAAAAAAAGAAGAGCACACGATCTCTTGCCCTCAATGCCGACATATGGAGTAATATAAGAAATGAGGTCAAGAGCAAGAAGAGGTGGTGGACACATCAGCAACAGGCAAATGGTGGAGGAGAGGTGTCATCACCCACCTCAACAAGGTGGCAAACGTGCCTTGATTGCACCATTTATAAGTACAATAAAACAAATTTATATTTATAAAAGTAGCTTGTATACCTGAGGTATGTGGTTAAATAATGCAATGTTATTTATAATGTGATTATTCTTTGATCTTAGTAATGTAATAATTAAATAATTTCGTAGTAACAAGTGTTTGATTTGTAGGGTTGCTGCAAGATTAGGGTGTCCAGTTTCTACTAGAATGGACAATCCTTGGAGAGTGAATTTTTTTTTTTGGGTGGGGGGGGCAAGGTACTTCAAATGAGATCAGGCAACTAATAGAAAATAAACATGCACTCAAATGAACACAATATAAAGTTTAAATTAATATAAAATAGTCTAATTAATAAAAAAATATGATGATCTTTCCATCCTTATAGTGATCCAAAATTTTTTCTCTCCCATAGATTCACCATGAGACAAGTACACTAGTCCTTACATGTTCTAGATGATTTACATCAAAAATGTAAATTTCCTAATTAGATTATTAATATTAGCAGGTCTTCTGATAGCTTGAAAGAATTTTAGAAAGGAATCATTGAAAATCAAACCGTTGGATTTGTAATTTTGACCACATTCCATTAATGTCTCACTATCTACCACGTCTCTTTTGATCTACAAGATTGAGCATTTTTAAGTGGTAGCTATTGTGGGTGTAGGTAGCACTTTAAAGGCCTTGGAATATTTGAAGAAAATAGAGAAATAACTTAAAAGTGTCCCAACAAAAATCAAGTTTTAAGCTCGATGTTATAAGGTCCAAAGTGGGAGGCTGGTATGAAAGGAGATGCGAGACATAGACGTAATGAAAGGTGAGTGAGTGAGGGTACACGCTTGGAAAGGGGAGCGAGTGGGAGTGAGGCCACCGTGAAGTTCACGCTTGGTATGAAAGGAGATCCGAGACATAGACGTAACGAAAGGTGAGTGAGTGAGGGTACACGCTTGGAAAGGGGAGCGAGTGCGTCGGGGAGTGAGGCCACCGTGAAGTTCACGCTTGGAAAGTATCTCTTCTCTTCTCTTGTATAAATAAGGAAGGATGGGGGCGGGGGGGCGGTAGTGCAGAACGAACCCACTGCAAATTAAGGAGGTCCATCAACAGGCAAAAGATGTGTATCACAGAGCAATGTGCTGATCCGACGGAGCCTGGGGTGTGGTGGAGGGACGATGCACGCTGGCGTCTCTACGACCCCGAGTCAATGCGAGCCATTTTGCTGGCTCTGCTCGAAGGCAAGGACTCGGTGGAGTTGGGAGGTGACGTGCTGCAGTCTGCTGCTGTTGCTTCCCGCGGGGCTTCCTACATTGTAGACTTGAGAAAGATGGAGCAGACCAACAAGGCTTCACGGCACGTAAGGGCAATCAAGGTAATAATCATCCCGCCAACCCTGCGCCTGCGCCTTCGCCTTCGAAGAAGCCAGCTACTGTGGCGTGGTTTCGAATGCAGAACTCTTGCTTGCTTGCAATCCACCGGGGAGATATACCCAAATGGAAGGTGGACGGCCAAGCTGATGCGGTCGTGAACGCGACCAGTGGGCGCGGCTTGCTCGGAGGGCCATCTGGGCGGGCGCTCGTCGACGTGGACGGGGCCATACGATAGGCGGCCGGCCCGCAGCTGCAACAAGTTATAGACAAGACAGTCCGTTTGGCCGGCCCGCGCAGTGGCGGCGCCACCATCATCACCAACGGCTTTCAGCTCCCGGCCTCCAAGATCATCCACACTATAGGGCCCAAGTACCGCAGCGAGGAGGCTTCGTCTGCTTTGCTTGAAAAGGCCTATGAGAGTGCCCTCTGCCTCGCAGCCCACGACAACTGCATCCGTTACCTAGCCTTCCCCGCCATCTCTTGCGGCACGCGTGGCTTTCCCTGCCACCTCGCAGCTCAGGTGGCCCTGTGCACCACTAGCAGCAGTGGAAAAGTCACCAAAAACGGATGCTTGAAGCTTAAGGAGATCCATTTTGTCCTCCTCGACGAGGTTGCTTGGTTGGAGTGGACTGCCCAGGCGAACAAAAGCTTCACCAAGCATCAACTGATCTAGTTTGCTTGCTGTTTCACGTGTGCATGAGGCACAAAAATCAAAAAAATGGTTGGCTGTAATGCAAAGTAAATATGATGCTATAATGAAGAATGGTACATGGTCTTTGTGTGATTTGCCTATTGGTAAAAAGGCCATTGGATGTAAGTGGGTTTTTAAGTTGAAACGAAAGCCAGATGGCAGTGTTGATCGCTATAAGTCTAGACTTGTTGCAAAGGGTTATGCTCAAGAAAAGGGCATTGATTTTGATGAGACCTTTGCTCCCACTTGTCGTATGACTACCATTCATAGCATTTGTGCATTGGCAACTCATAATGGTTGGAATGTACATCAGTTGGACATAAAGACTGCGTTCTTGAATGGAGATTTGCATGAGGAGGTGTATGTATCGCAGCCTCGTGGTTTTGTTCAAAAAGGGCAAGAAAACAAAGTGTGCAGGTTGAAAAAGGCTTTATATGGTTTAAAGCAAGCTCCACGAGCTTGGTATGAAAAGATACATGCATATTTGACTGCACATGGTTTTCAGAATAGTCTAACAGAAAGCACTTTATATGTTAAATGTATGAATGATGTACATCTAATCATTGCTCTCTATGTCGATGACATGCTGCTCACAGGACCAAATGAAAGTCATATTGCTGATTTTAAGGCTGATTTAAATGCCTCTTTTAAGATGTCAGATTTGGGGCATTTGCATCATTATTTGGGGATACAATTTAAGCAGTGTGATGGAGGTATTGCTTTGTGTCAGACAAAGTATATTGAGACATTGTTGTGGAGATTTGGCCTTGAAGACTACAAGCCTATTGCTACTCCAATGGAGACAGGTTTGAAGTTAAGTCTTCATGATGCTGGAGATCACTTTGATGTCACACTCTATCAAATAGCTGTTGGTTGTCTCATTTATGTAATTACGAGGTCGGACATTCAGTTTGCAGTCTCACAGGTGAGCAAGTTTATGCATAGCCCAGGGTCTCAACATTGGAAGGCAGTTAAACGCATCTTTCGCTACTTGAGTGGCACCATACATCTTGAGTTGTTTTATCCCAAGGGGGGATCGTTGCCGCCAGATTTACATGCTTTTTTGGACTCAGATTGGGCTGGTTGCTATGACACAAGAGTGGTTGCTATGACACAAGAGTGTCCACAAGTGGTTTTTGTTTCATGCTCGGTAGCTCATGCATATCTTGGTTGAGCAAGAAGCAACCTACTGTGGCCACTTCTAGTTGTGAAACTGAGTATAGGGCAGCTTTCACAGCTACGGTTGAGTGTGTGTGGCTCAGATGGCGTATGGGACTGACTTGGGTGTTGGACAAGAGTCTGCCACCTCTATCTTCATTGACAGTCAAAGTGCATTGGTAGTTGCGAGAAACCCAGTTTTTCATGCTCGCACAAAGCACATTGGGGTGCATTATCACTATGTCAGGGAGAGACTCTCAGTAGGAGAGATCAGCTTGGCCTATGTGCCAACACAGGACAACCTCGCCGATCTTTTCACAAAGGCGCTTCCTCGTGAGAAGTTCGAAGCTTTCCGTAAATCTTTGGGCTTGCTCCCCTTTGTGGACTGATCTACTTCGGGCATGGCACTCCCCTATACATGAGTGCCAGCTCTCGTTCACACCATCACTCCCAGGGGGGATTTGTTGCCATATATATATAGGCAGTGATGTGTGTGAACACACTTAGGACCGCCAGGGTACTTTTTTCCTCTTTAGGAGGTTTTTTTCCCCGGCTTGTATATACGCCCATCCTTCTAGGGCTAACTTATCTTTTGTACATTGACACAATCTAATACATTGTGTGTTGTGTGCATTCTTGCTTCTTCTTCTCCAAGCTTTGTGTGCTTTCCTGCAACCCTAATTCCAACATAGTGCACCAAACCAAGCTCATACATACTTAATGGGCTTCTTGGGCTTCTGAATTTTGAGCAGTGCACCTTCATATTAAAAAGGGCATATTCCATAGAAATGTTCTAGGGGGGCAAATTCAAGCAACCTAAACGTGTTACTTCATTTTATTGTACATATTCAACTCCTAAATACGTAGCATTATGGTTTTGTTTTTAATAATAAGCACCACTATCTCATGTTGCACTATTTCTTACATGCAGTACCCAATGTTATGGACATCCAGCTTTGTTTTGCCACCAGGGGACTCTCTACCTTTATGAAAGTTTGACAATGAATAATTTTGATAAAATCTCTTGTAGGCACATCGAATGCCATTTTTGTACTGTGAGGGGCATGAATTTGTTGTCCTACATGTGTCTGCTTTCACCCGTTACCCCTATGAAGTTGACCAATGTTTACCTACATGGATCTTCATTAATTTAGGTCATGCCAAGATCCCATTAAGGTTATCACTCTCCCTTGCCTACTTCCCTCATGCTTGCACCCCAATACACCAAGAGACACATCTACATAGGCTTGATAGTACAAGGAAGTAACACAAGAGTGATCACATTCTCCTTTTAATTTGAGAGTCTACTTAAAGAATGGAGAAGTCGTCATCATGAAGGAAAGCGAGGAGGGGGGGAGGGAGGGAGGGAGGGAGCAAGTTTTGCATGATATTCAACTTTGACTATACATTAATTAAGGCATTTTGAGATGCCAAGTTAAAGTGGATCAAAAACAAGTAACAAGTTTTGCATTATATTCATATTTGAGTATACATTAAGGCATCGGGATGATATTCAAATTTGACTATACATTAATTAAGGCATCTTGAGATGCCAAGTTAAAGTGGATCAAAAACAAGTAACAAGTTTTGCATTATATTCAAATTTGACTATACATTAAGGCATCCTAAGATGCCACTTTAAAGTGGATTTCCAAGTAAGGACAGTTAACCACAAGGTCAAGAATGGCATGCAAAGTAAATGCAAAGACACAAAAGCACAAGGGCCAAAACATTGCACAAGGGGAAAAACAGAGTGGTTGATGGCTCATCACCATAGCTACTCGACCTCATTCTCGTCATCATCCTCATTATCGTCACTCTACATGTCAAGAAAACAATCAAATATCAATAGCTATCACGTGGCAAGAAAAGATATACCAATGATATGAATTAGAATGTGTGATCAAACAAAACAATATATCTATACCTCATCATGCAATGTTCATGCGTTCATTAAGCTTCACACCATTCTCATGGAGCCATTGCCATAAATTGGGTTGATTATAATTAAACCCAGACGTATACTCATCCTTTGTTGGTGGACTAACAACCTCTTTCTACATATCAAGTAAATGAAGACATTTTTTAACTTAATAAACTAAAAACATAACAGACTTAACATAAAAGAATTGGAGGCCAGAGTGAGGTTGTGGAAACTCATTTCTTAATATATCTAGCATGTATCTCTTAGACATCTCATCCACCTTTCTCCAACTCTTAAAACAATAGGAGATCTCTAAATTAACTAAGTTGTCCATCCTTGCCATTACTTACTTCCTCTTAGTAGTATCAGAAATTATCTCCCCTTTAGTATCCAAACAGTAAGATAAGTGCCTAGGCTCATAATGGGGAGTGTGCCTCCTTGTTTCTGTCTCTTGAGAGGGCTCACTTAACTCTAACGGATGATACCTATCAGAGGCAAGTGTTTGTGTCTAAGCTAATTAATTGTGGAGATCTAGTAGAAGACCCACCAAAACATGAAATGCCACATCCACCATGTAATATTCCTCCCTCCAGCTTTTGAGGTGTGCAAGTGTAAGAACCTCCCTTTCTGATCTTATAATTATTCCCCTCTCTAAAATAAAAGAAAGATCCTATTTTACCCTGTTTTGGCTTGGAGAGAGAAAATGTCTAGAGGGAGGTAATTCAAAATTGAGATAATTTTGTATATAAAAATCTTCCTAGTGTCTAAAATGGTTTCCCTTGAAACAAAAATTCAAAAAGAACTTTCCAATGTGCAATTGGAATTAATTGAAAATAGGTATAAAGGACCTTAGCCTAAGAGTCCAGATTTTTAAAAAATTGGATTATGGTCCAATTAAGGTTCCTATGGGGCCAATAGGATCAATCCAAGTGTAGGGAGGAGATAAATTGACGAATAAAAGAAAAATCCCTCAAAAAATAAGTAAATGCTCACATAAGATGAAGAGTGGACTAAGGACCAAAGAACAGAATTAAAAAACTGAATTTTGACACCTCAGTGTGGGGATCTCCCCTCATGAAGTAGGTGCCTTTTTCTCATCATTACTCCCAATTTTTAATCAATAAAATGAGATATTTTCATCTCTCCTCTCTCCTGTTTCAAAACTAGATCCAAAAAGTAAGCTGAACTGACCCAAAAATGGTCAAAAATTGACCAAACTGGTCTGAAAAATCCTAGAATCAGTTTGCTTGGTTAGAGGCTCACTTTTTCCTATAAATAGAAGCCTCCCTCTTTGTAAAAGCTTAATGGTGTTTATGCACTGTTACTCTACTCCTTTCCTGAGTCATCTACATTGAATTTTTTTAATAATTCAATTATTTTTGGCCTAATCCTCTCCAAAGTGAATTGGTGGCCACTATTGCTTCAAACAATAGTAGAACCCTCAATCCCTCAAGCCAAAAGAGAGCTTAGAAGCTCCATGTAAGCTAATTTTCTTACTTTATTTACAAATTTTAATGAAAAATCTATGGTTTTCTTGATTTTTATGTTTTACAAATTATTGAATTAAATTCAAATGCTATGCATTTGATAAAAAGGCCACCTCCTTCTCTTCTTTACATTCCAACCTTTCTCAATCCTAGAAAGATTAACTAAGTGATCAATTAAACTCTTCTTATTGTTTACTCTCTTTTGAATTTAGAAAATTGTGTAGATTAGAGTTCTATAATTCTAAATTAGGTTAATTAAGTTAAATAAAGAAAGATAAAAATGAGAAATGGTCAGCCATATAAAGGAGGTTATGGCAAAATTTTCCACCAAAATTTTGTGGAAAAGAAAGTTTGTTTTTATGTTATTCCAAAAGAGAAATTCCCACCATTTTTGCATCTAGAAGAAATATTCTAATTGCTCCATGTACATATTCACCTATGAATATGCATGGATATCGCCGATATTCTTATTAAATTTGATTTTTATGCATAGAAAGATGCATAAAGGAAATTTTTAATTATAAAAGTGTTATTCTTATTAAATTTGATTTTTATGCATAGAAAGATGCATAAAGGAAATTTTTAATTATAAAAGTGTTATTCTTATTAAATTTGATTTTTATGCATAGAAAGATGCAGAAAGGAATTTTTTTATTATAAAAGTGTTATTCTTATTAAATTTGATTTCTATGCATAGAAAGATGCATAATGGATTTTTTTTAATTATAAAAGTGTTATTCTTATTAAATTTGATATTTATGCATAGAAAGATGCATAAAGGAATTTTTTTATCACAAAAGTGTAATTCTCATTAAAATTGATTTTTATGCATAGAAAGATGCATAAAGGAATTTTTTTATTACAAAAGTGTTATTCTCATTAAATTTGATTTTTATGCATAGAAAGATGCATAAAGAAAAATTTTTATTACAAAAGTGTTATTCTCATTAAATTTTATTTTTATGCATAGAAAGATGCATAAAGGAATTTTTTAATTACAAAAGTGTTATTCTTATTAAATTTGATTTTTATGCATAGAAAGATGCATAAAGGAAATTTTTTATTACAAAAGTGTTATTCTTATTAAATTTGATTTTTATGCATAGAAAGATGCATAAAGGAATTTTTTATTATAAAAGTGTTATTCTTATTAAATTTGATTTCTATGCATAGAAAGATGCATAATGGAAATTTTTCAATTATAAAAGTGTTATTCTTATTAAATTTGATTTTTATGCATAGAAAGATGCATAAAGATATTTTTTTATTACAAAAGTGTTATTCTTATTAAATTTGATTTTTATGCATAGAAAGATGCATAAAGGATTTTTTTAAATTACAAAAGTGTTATTCTTATTAAATTTAATTTTTATGCATAGAAAGATGCATAAAGAAATTTTTTTAATTATAAAAGCGTTATTCTTATAAAAATTAATTTTTATGCATAAACAGATGCATAAAGAAATTCCTTTTATTTTAAAAGTGTTATTCCTATGAAATTTGATTTTATGCATAAATAGATGCATAAAAGGATTTTTAATAAAAGTGTTATTCCCATTGAAGTTGATTTTTATGCATAAATAGACGCATAAAGAATTTTTATGTCAAAATGGAATTCTCTTAAATTCTATGTTTAAATTCTATGAGTATTTGACAAATGAATAATTAAATACTCTAAGAGAGAAATTTCTATCGAATTGTAAAAAGAAAATTCAAGAAATCTATCGAGATCAAAATATTTAGATAAATGATTAATTTATTCCTCATTAGAATTCGTAACTAATTTAGAAATCAGTTAAGTGAATATTCAAAGAAAGAAATTCAATAAAATAGTAACTGAATTATTAAACCTTTTCGAGAAAGATAGTTCAGGAAAAATGTTATCCGACTCGAACCTTGAATCAGCCTATGACCTAGACCAAACTCTTTCGTCAGTTTTGAGGAAAGAAGGTGTGACCAGTTTAGAAAAATACACTCAACATTCCCGCCAAATCTGAAACTAAGTTTGAGGCCCTTCGAATTGATATGTGGATCAAGGTTATAGAATTCGAGGAATTCTTGTATGAAATTCAGAATTCTGATCAAGAAATTTTGGAGATACTGATTCAAGAAATACTCTTGTATTCAAAAGAAAATCAAACTGAAAACTTGTATAGAAACCCTATTTTCTTAAAGGACTGTCTTACGCCAGAATGCTGGAGAGAGCATTTGGTATATGTTTTTCTAAGGGAAGTTTGGTTACAATCAGTTGGCGGCAGGGAGTGTTCAAAGGACGGCTCACACGACAAAGCCTGCCCAGGTCTTGACCAACCTCGATATGGTTGAAAAAGGGTGCGCTTCCGGTATGATGGATGAGGGCCGACGAAGCGGTCCCTGAGTGAATAGATGTGAATTAGATAGATGTGAATGAATGGATGAGATGTAATATGATGTAAATCAGATAGATGTGAATGAATGAATGGATGAGATGTAATGTGATGTGAACCAGATAGATGTGAATGAATGAATGGATGAGATGTAATGTGATGTTGTGAATCAGATAGATGTGAATGAATGAATGAATGGATGAGATGTAATGTGATGTGAATCGGGATGTGAATGTGTATGTGAAGAATGGATGTGGATGTGTATGTGGTGAAGAATGGATGTGTATGTGTATGTGAAGAATGGATGTGGATGTGTATATGAAAGAATGGATGTGAATGTGTATGTGAAGAATGGGTGTGGATGTATGTGAAAGAATGGATGTGGATGTGTATGTGAAAGAATGTGATGTGATGTAAAGAGATGTGAAGTGATAGGAATATATATGGATGTGAAGTAATAAATGTGAATGTATGGATAGATGTGGGTAGTCGTACATGTGAATGATTGGATGGATGTGGATGAATGAGATGAGGCGTGTATGAATGAGATATGATGTGGATAGATGTGATGTGATATAATGTGGATAGAATGTATGTGATGGGATGGTGATGAGAATGAATGTGATGGATATGAATGAATGTGATGTAATGGATGTGATGTAAATGAATGTGATGTAATGGATGTAAATGGATGTGATGTAAATGAATGTGATGTAATGGATGTAAATGGATGTGATGGATATGAATGTGATGGATATGAATGAATGTGATGTAATGGATGTGATGTAAATGGATGTGATGTAAATGAATGTGATGTAATGGATGTAAATGGATGTGATGGATATGAATGTGATGGATATGAATGAATGTGATGTAATGGATGTGATGTAAATGGATGTGATGTAAATGAATGTGATGGGATGGTGATGAGAATGAATGTGATTGATATGAATGAATGTGATGTAATGGATGTGATGTAAATGAATGTGATGTAATGGATGTAAATGGATGTGATGTAAATGAATGTGATGGATGTAAATGGATGTGATGTAAATAAATGTGATGTAATGGATGTGATGTAAATGAATGTGATGTAATTGGATGTGATGTAAATGAATGTGATGTAATGGATGTAAATGGATGTGATGTAAATGAATGTGATGGAGGTGAATAGATGTGATGTGATGTGAATTGGGATGTGAGTGAATGAGATGTGATGTAAATTGGGATAGATGTGAATGGATGATATGTGATGTGAATGAATATGATGTGATGAGATGTGGATAGTAGATGCGAGTGGATGAGATCTGATGCGGATAAATGAGGAAAGATGTGATGAGATGTGGATATGGGTAGATGCGAGTGGATGAGATCTAATGCGGATAAATGAGAAAAGATGTGATGAGATGGAAAATGATGTGATGAGAATGGGAATACATATGAAATAAATGAGAATTGATGTGGAACAATATGGAAGATGAGAGTTCGTTTTATAGAAACTGTATTTATGACTTGTTTTTAAATGACTGTTTTATGTCAAGAATGTTGGGGAAGCATTTTGACCATCTTGTAAATGAGGTCGTGTGGAGACCTAACTGATAAAGTTACAATAGCTAACGGAGAGTCAACGGAAGATGTCTCGCGTAGCAAGGTCAGCCGAGGTCTTGACCAACCTTGGTTCGATTTAAATGGTGAGCTTCCGGTACGGTGGATGAGGGACTAAAGAAGCGGCCTATGAGTGAAGCGCTAGGTGACCTCCAAAGGATCCTAGAGGGTGCTGACCATACGGTGCTCGGGCTCTGGGTCACCAAAGATACCCACATGTACGTCGTGGAAGATATTGGAACAAGGAGTAAGAGTTGTTTTCTGAATTCGGGCATGGATGTAGTTGATTGACCTTGCTGGTCCTCAACGGATGAGTCCATGGCTCTTTTATATGGATCTGTTGGTTGATCTTGCTGATCTTAAACAGAGATTCCATTTTGATTTTTATAAGTGAATATATTGCCGGGTACTATGAGCTAGGAACTATCGAAAAGGCCCCTGAGTGGACAGGTGGTGAGCGTTCTAGTTGCCAATGATGCCATAGGTACACCGATGAAGGAAAAATTAGAAATTAGGATTCAATTGGATATTTTGGAGGACAGTGATACTATGTTTCATTAAATGATTGTTTAATAGATATCTGAACCTGTGAAAAAGGCAATTTCATATTGGGTGTGTAAGTGGTGTGACTAGTTTTAAGTTTGTATGAATATCCAGCTAGGGAACTCTTTTCCTCCCTGGTACCCGGGACAAAACCTAATCAAATTCTTAAATGGATCCCATCACTACAGTGGTTGGGCGGTTGGCTAACCCACGGGACTAGATGGGGTTAGGCTAGACTGATGGATTCCAAAAATGAGACTCAATTCTGTTATGGTACGATAGATGAAGTAAATCCCGGATAAAAATTGTTCTATGGAAAAGAATCAACGGTTGTGCCTCTCGATGAGAAAAAAAGCATTGGTTTCTATGACCTAAGTGCGTCTTTTCCTTGATCTGACTATGGGACTTATGGGTTTGGTTAGATCAGTTCAGTTAGTTAAGGCTCTTGACTACGTTAGAGTACAAATATCCTGGAAGAATCGCCCGTGCTTTCCGGGCGAGGGAAGTTTTTTCGGGTTCGGTTTTCGAAGAACCGAGGGATTAGTCTCTCGTCCGGATATACGTGGGCGAGGCCCTAAGTGAGGGACCCTGCCTCGCAAGAAGTGCTACTTCTGCTGCTGCCAGCACCCCTAAATTCGTTGCTGCGCAGAGGGGACAGGGATCTTTCACACCACCACTACTTTGACACAAGAATCTTGTCTCTCTCTTACGTTTTGAGAGGCAAACCCACATCGTTGAAGTGGAGAGGATGCCGTGGAAGCTAGACCTCAAGAGGGTCAACAAGTCGAGGCCATGGAGGGTGAAGAGCTCGGAGGATGGAGCCACAAATAGGCTGGGGATAGTAGATGGGTTGGGTGTGGTTTACCTACTCTCAAAATCACACCTTGCATAGCTAATAGGATTACTGTAAGTGTGCCATGGGGAGGGGTGAATCCTAATCTAGGAGGCATGGAAGGGCTTGGGGTGATTTGGGTCAATGGACCGACCAAGGTGCATACACTAGGAGTATGAGGAGGGAGCTGTGCCATTAAAAAAAGAACATAGATTAAAATTAACTCACATACAAAAGAAATCACAAATTTTTAATGGTTATTAAGAGAGGAAGTACCAATTGTGTGAATTGCCTCCACCACGCGTCATACCCATACGTGAGGTTATGGGGTTTGCCATAGTGGAACCACTTGTGGATCATCCACTATGGAGTCCACTAATCGAGATTGACAAGGATCTTAAGAATTGTTTTCTCTGGACATCCAGTAGTGGGATATAGATGAGTTAAGGCAAAAACATAAGGCTATGCATATGGTTCTTAAGGCATTGTGTTAGGGCTATGCTTATGGGCTATTTGGTTATGCATACAAGGCTATTGGAAAGCTTAATATGGAAGGCTCTTATGCAATGTGAGCCTAGGGCATGCATAGGAAAGGCAAGGCTAGGGGAAGCATAGGGAATGGCGCCTTATACAAGCATTATGCATGCATAGGCAAGCTTATGTATGAACACATAGGCAAGCTTATGCAAGCCAAGGCTATATGCAAGCATAGGCAAGCTTATGTATGCAAGCATAGGCAAGCTTATGGGTGGATGCAAGGTAAGGGTAGCCACTTTCGTTTACGCTCAAGGAAAATAGGA
Organism: Cibotium barometz; assembly: GCF_041138505.1. Classification (NCBI taxonomy): domain Eukaryota; kingdom Viridiplantae; phylum Streptophyta; class Polypodiopsida; order Cyatheales; family Cibotiaceae; genus Cibotium; species Cibotium barometz. The sequence goes on from NC_141059.1 coordinate 18,460,083, forward strand.
CATTGATGGAAGAAGAAAAACTCACAGGCAGGGTATCTCAATCGAGATATGAACATCACTAATAGCTTGACACATGTCCCCCAAGCCAATAGCCCAATATCTCGATCAAGATACCGCCACGCCAGCAGCCTCGGAAGGGCTCTCGTATCTTGATCCCACGATCCATGTCACTAAAACACGTCATAGCCACTTGGATATCTCAATCAAGATACTAAGGCCATTGGGATCCACGTCAATGCCACAAGTGATCTTGATCGACATACGCATAACTTCCCACACTCGGATGTACATTCATCAACATGCACAGTGATAATGCCATCTTGATCATCCATGTATCTCGAATGAGATATGGAAATGTGATCTTGACCATTGACATATCTCGATTGAGATATTGAGATTCAATCTCAGCTGTTCATATATCTTGATCAAGATATAGAGATGCAATCTCAACCATAATTTAGCTCAATGATCGAGATATGTGGTTCTAATAGGAGTCATCCATGTATCTCGATCGAGATACTCTCAACAAATCTAAGGCGTTCATTTTACCAACCCTAAAACCGTGCATACATCGGGGCCGTTCATTTTGCAAACCCTAAAAATTATGCCACATGACCTTGAACGAGATTATAAATGCTCTAATTTTTTTTCCCCCTCATTCTCTTATGTCGTTTTCACTATTTCACTCTTTCTTCCTTTGTGTTCTCTCTTGAATTGAAGTGCAATTAGTGGGCTTTGAATCCAACATTAGTGGCGTTTTAGAGCCTTATTAGTGCTAGATTAGTATTTTCTTTACACTAGTCATTGGACTTTTCACATTAGACTAGAGCTAGATTAGTACTTTCTTAGCACTAGTCATTAGACCTTTCACATTGGCCCACCTGTTTGTGTTAGGCTTAGGGTCTAGCATGGAGTCACGTGAGAAGGGTCGCTCTTCTATTGTGGGCCTCATCATAGAGATAGATAGATTGTGATAGCGGCTATCCGTAGGAGTGCTAGAGACACACCATCTACTTTACATATCATGTGATACTTAGAGGTGATACTCTCATCCCTTCGTAGTCTTTATGATGTTCTTTATGTAGATTAGTGGATAGCACATCATCGTATTGCTCCAGTATCACATGACTTGACATATCGTCAGTTGTGTGAGCTTGGACCTATTAGAGATGGAGCATACTTGGACCTTTTTCTTAATAGCTGTGGGATGTGGCTTGGGGCACAGAAGCCTCTTACTATTTTTCCAGTGTTCCCATCCTTGTATGGTGGCACATATCTATAGTCGATATATTGTCACATATGGGAGGATGCATAATCTCTAGATCCCCATCTACTTTGTGAAGAAATTATATGTAGAGTTTGTCTTCGGGGTGCAGGTTGATTATACCAACCATCAGCCCAGTAGTGGTGCTGAGGTCATCTCCCAGGACCAAGGGAGGTGGTTTCCACACCCCTACATACAATTTTGTTCCTGCATACCCACCATTTGTACCTTTATCTATTGTCGAGCCACTAAGCACTCGGGTGGGGAGGATCGAAGTGCATAGTACCACTAAGAACATCCAGTACATGGTGCATCTTTTTTCACTATCAATGCCGACAGATGTCGAGGTATTTATACATATTCATTGCTTCTATAGGTTTTTCATAGTTGTCTTTTTTTTGGTTATTTTTATATCTACTTTTCTATATTTTTAAAATTAATGGTGGTTGATTATGTCATGTAGGATCCCACATCTATCAACAAGAGACCCACATAAGAGTTGCTAGAGGCAAGAGCAAAGATTGACCGTCTTAGACCAACATTACAGATGGTAGAGGCAGCACCATGATAGAGGTGCGTTGGGAAAGAGATATTGACATCATCCACATGGTAGGTCTCTCTCTGTATTTAAAACATTTATAATTAATATCTACACTTATAAATTTCTTTAAGTTATACCTAATTAGAGAGAATATTCAAATTTTTATATCTTTTTTTTTAGCAGGCTAGGGTTGAGGCAAAGAAGGCTCTAGAGCTAAGGCAGAATAGCATATGATCATAGAGAGGATTGCTCAACATAGGGTAGAGCAGTGGAACCTACATATTTGAGAGTTGAACCTACATATTTGAGATTTTTTAACGTCTTCTAATGTGATAGTGCCTTACTTACTTACCCTTATATCTGCCGTGCAGCCAGTTATAATGGAAGTTTTTCGATGACCTCTCCCTCCTCAGAATGCACCACCATTTCTTTGTGATGCTTGTCCCTCTATGCCTTAAGGACATAGATGCTACTGGTGTGGATATGCTATGGGATGTGGACATTTTTTTCATTTTTCATGTATCACCTAGAATCTAGTACGTTTCTCGGAATGTCTCTCTTGCTAAAGCACGAGTCGACCTAGCCACATACAGAGGTCTCGCCATTAATGACCTTCACCTAGGCTTCGCTCGAGTTAATGCTAGGATTGACAAGCCTTTGGATTTTGCATTAGCTACTAGTGACTTAGGAGTTGATGGTAATGCCACTGATGACGACAGAGTTCAGGAGCCCAAGGTGCCAAGTTAGAGATTAAGTGGAGTGGAGTGCACACTAGCAGAGAGTACTAGAGAGCTAGCTCATAGCACACAAGCATGTGGATGATGTCGGTTAAGCTGGCACCTCGAGCGATGGTGGTGGTAGTAATGCTACCTCACATGAGCAGCGTGTCCTTAGCAAAGGAGCTTACATGCATAGAGTGGTAGGCATGAACCATTTTTTATTATAGATTTTGGGCTTATAGATAGAGACGTCTTGCATTAGTATGATGGAGAGAGAGAGAGAGAGAGAGAGAGAGAGAGAGAGAGAGAGGGTTGTATCATCTTATGGGACTCATGAGATCCCGAATATACCAACACCAGCTTATGATCCTACCTTTGAGGTAGACCTACTCACAGAGATTTGAGGATCCCCCCCCACGCAATCAGCATAGTTTCCTTGGGATCATCGATGTGTATGTCGATCCACCAGTCATAGATGATGATATTTATTGGGTGCCCATTGATAATGACTAAACTCAGACTAGCTAGGTTAGCTCATTTACGTTATACTTAGATTTATTGAGAGTGACTAAACTCAGACTAGCTAGGTTAGCTCATTTACATTGTACTTTGATCTATTGAGATAGTGGCTAAACCGAGTAGCTTGGTTATTTGTTGCTATCTTTTCGTCTCACCACAGAGCAGCAATATCTTTGTAATGCAAAAGTTATCATAACGAAAACTCTGTTATTTCCCTACATGACTATATTTTTCACTCCATCTATACATTCCTCTTAATTTTGTTACATCTTAATAGATTGCCTCCTTTAATTTTGCTTGTGTCTAAGAAGAATGCTCATACTATATGTAAGATATTTTTGGATAAATAAATTCTACAAATATCAAAAAAATATTTCCTTGAAACACAAAATCAAAATAAATTTTCCAAGGTGCAATTGGAATTAATTAAAAACGATTTAGAAGACCTTAGCCTAAGGGTCAAGATTTTCAGAAAATTTTGGATTATGGTCCAATTAAGGTTCCTATGGACCAATAAGATTAATCCAAGTGTTGGGATAAGATAAATCCAAAGAATAAAAGAAAATACCCAAAAATGAGTAAATGCCCACATAAGATGAGTTGACTAAGTACTCGATTTATTAGTTAAAAAATATGAAGTATTAATTAAAAAATGAGATATTTTAGAGTAATCATGCATTTTTGACACATTGGTAAGGAGAAGGGGTCCCTTCAAGGAGGCACCTATTTCACATGTGTGGATGAGTTTTAAACTAAAAAATAATAGGATATTTTTATCTCTCCTCTCTCCTGGATCAAACCAAATCAAAAAGGGAGCCAAACTGGTCCAAATCTTGTCCAAATTCAGCCAAACTGAAGCTAGAAAATTTTAAAACTCAGTTGGACTCAGTTAGTGGCCTCCCTCACGGATAAATAGACCCTCATTCTTTTGTATTCTCATCTGTGAACTAAACTATGCTGTTATTACTCTAAGGGATGCTAAAATAATGCACATTTTATTTAAAAATTTAAAGAAGGATTTCAGTTAAATTTATCTTTTTGCATAGATAAATTTAAATGATGAAAGAGAAATTCCCACCATATTGGAATTTAAATATTTAAATGAGGAAAGTGTAATTCCTAGTGTAAAGGAATTAATGGAGATTTTTATTTAAATTTTAAGAGAAAATATAATTAAATTTATCTTTTTGCATAGATAAGTTTAAATGATGAAAGAGATATTTTCACCATATTGGAATTCAAATATTTTAAATGAGGAAAGTGTAATTCCTAGTGTAAAGGAATTAATGGAGATTTTTATTTAAATTTTAAGAGAAAATTTAGTTAAATTTATTTTCTTGCATAGATAAGTTTAAATGATGAAAGAGGAATTCCCACCATATTGGAATTCAAATGTTTAAATGAGAAAAGTGGAATTTTTAGCTTAATGGAATTAATGGATATTTTGTGTAATTTTTAAGAAGAATTTTAAATAGATTTAATTTATGGTAAAAGAGGAATTCCCATGATAATTGGATTGCGCTCATTCAAATGAGAAAAAGAGGGATTTCAAGTTTAATAATAAAAAAAAGGTATGATATTTAGTTAAAAAGAAGAATTTTTATAATAATTAAGAAAAGATAGATTTGAATTGAATTTTAGTGTCAAAAGATGAATTTCCACCATACTTCTACCTAATGAATTATGGTTGAGAAATTATGTGATAAAAGGAATATCTTTGGATATTTTAATTGCTAAAATCACTAAATGGATATTTACCCAAAACTAGATGTTTATCTGAAGGGAATCCTTGTAGAACTAAACCGAATAAATTTGGTTTGACTACGAGAGCGACGGACAGTAAACCTACTTGTCCATCTCTTGATCTGAATCAAGTAAAAACTTCATGTGACCAATTCCAGTTTCTAATCACAAAGAATAGACTACCGGAACTAAACTAGTTTTTCCTGGCATCGAACTCACCAAGAATCTAGTTGGACAATCAGACTGAATGATGGGTAGATTACCTTGATGAGAGATCAAGGATCCTCATTATGAAACTGGGAATTATGGAAAAAGGGTTTTTGGAACCAATCTCAAATTGGAATTTTTACTTGCATTGGAACCTCTATTTTTTTAATTCAAAGGACTGTTTTACACCAGAATGCTGGAGGAAGCATTTGGCTTATGTTTTTCTAAGAGGAGGTTCATTGGAATAGCTGGCGGGGAGTCGTCAAGGGACGTCGCTCGTGGGCAAAGCCTGCCGAGGTCTTGATCAGTCTCGGTACAGTTAAAATGGTGCACTTTCGGTACGATGGGCGAGGACCGACGAAGCAGTCCTTGAGTGAAGTGCTAGGACACCTAAGGAGGATCCTAGAGGGTTCTGACCAAGCGATGCAGCATGGGCTCGCGGTTGCTAGGACACCCATGCATATGTCGAGGAAGATTTCGGATGGACTAAAAGGAAAGATTTTTGGGAACCAAATTTTGATACTGGATCTCATTGGTTGGCCAGCTGGTCTTCATCAATGGAGAGTCCAGAGGATATTATTGTAATACAATGGACTCAAAATTTTAGAAAATTATGATCAGATATATTATGATTTCTATTGAAGGATTGTTTTAAAGCCAGTCGAATCTATTATAAATGGTAATTTCATATTGGGTGTGTATGTGGTATGCCTACCTTAATTTTTGCATGAATCACCGGCTAAGGGGCCTGGGAACTCTTTTCCTCGGTACCCCGGCAAAAACACAACCAAATCTTTATAAAGGAATCCCACCAATACAGTGGTCGGGTGGTTGGCTCCCATGGGCCGCCCATGGGCCGGATGCGGATGCTGGATCGGAGGATTCCTGAGAAACAACTAGATGTGATTAGTTATGTTAATTAGTTTAAATCTTGAGAGAAGACCTTGTTCAGTGGGAGGGGATCAGGGGATGTGCCTCGTAAATGAGGAAAAAAGCGGTGTTTCCATGGACCAAGTGCAAGTCTCTTCTTGATCTGACTATGTGACTTCAGGTTTGGTCAAATCAGTTTAACTAGTTAAGACTTTGGCTCGTTAGAGTAATTCCCCCGTTAGAAGATTTTTCCCATGGCAGAATCGCCCGTGCATTCCAGGCGAGGGGAGTCTTCCGGGCCCCGGTCTCAGAGGGACTGCCCGGGCTAGCCTCTCATCCTGGACATCTGCGGCGGCGGGCGAGGCTCCGAGTGTGGATCCCTGCCCTGTGCGGGAGGCCGACATCACTTTCGCCGACCGGCAGGGCACCAGAATGGTGCTTGAAGTTCACCAGAATGGTGCTTGAAGTTCTTCCATGCCTTTGTATGGAGTTCCTGTAGGTATCAAAATTGGAGGGCATATTGAGAGGTGTTTCTGAAATAGAGATACAGTCACATGGGAAGTCAAGTCCAAACGTGTCTTCTTAAAAAATCTAACTATGTTCTGGAGAGTACATCCTGTATTCAATGCCAAGACTTTACTGATATTAGATGACATTAGAGATACAAAGTCCACCACCAATCCAAAGGGCACATGGATGATAGTGTGTTATGAGAATATATTTTAAGTTCTCTTTAAGAATATTATTTTTCCCTCTTGAGTAATTTGGGGATGCCTAGGTTACTCTTGCGTCATGTCGGTTAGGTTAATATCGTGGGTGACACCACTATAAATATTAATACGTGCGGTATATGACGTATGCTTAGGGCCGTCTATGATTATTTCAGTTAGGTTTGTATTGGCAGGGTGATCCCTGGAAGTACTTATGCCTGGTAGTTGGTTATGGTTTGTGCTTGTTTAATATTTGTGGGATTAATTTAATCATTAATTGGGCTTATATTTTTAGGTAATGAAGATTACGAGGATTGATAAATAATATCGAGGAGAATGTTTCTTATGTGCATCACATTTATTTTTACAAGCATAGCTTATAACCTTAGTGTTGAATTTATTAAAGCCCAAAGGCTTTACCCTAGCCCCAATTTTTAGGACACTCTATTTTTATTGTGGAAGAGTGTCGTGCTCTCTAAAAGCACACTTTGTATATTTTTGGGGGCTATGGCCTATTTTTTATGGAAAGTTAATGATAAAAATACTCTTGTGTTTGGGAAGGCCACGCACAAGGGGGGGAAGATTGCACCCAGTCTTGTGTTGCCTTGTGTTGATGGTGATGTATTTCTTTCTCTTGTCTTATGTTTTGTTATATATTTTAATTTTTAATTTAATTCAAGTAGTTGTTTTAATATTTGATATATTTTATGAGTTTTTGATTATTCTCTTCAGAAAATTAAAGGGTCCGGTTGCACAGTGTCAAAGTTATAAAACCAATCATAGAACGAGCTTAACACATTTATGTTGGAAGATATGAAGACCTGGCTGTGTGGCTGTGGCCGTGGCTTCAAAATAAGGATGATTATCGTTACACAGTTGAAGATGTATTGTTGGTAGGAGAGGATCACTTAAGCAATAACGTAGAGAATAAGTGTTTTAAAGTGAGAGTAAAAGAGGAGATGAGGGCACACCAAAGGGAGGCAGAGGAAAACAAGAGATGAGAGAGAAAACAAAGATGTATGGAAGCAGATAGAGAAAGATACGCTGAAAGAGAGATGAACCCTAGTGTATGCTTAGTCAACCCTAATTAATTAATAGGTGTTACTAGCAACAATGATATATTAATCAAGGTAGGAGTTGGAATGTCAGAATCAAGAAAGAAGACTGCTTTATAGAAAGTAGTATTACCAGTCGATACTTTTATATGTCAACCAAATGGCATACTATTGTAAATCAATTGGTAGGTTTCTAAAGTAATTGTAAACACTGGCATTTGCCTTCTTCTTGGAATAGGCATCATTAGTATCTTGATACATTTGATAAGATGTGAAAGTATTACAGCTATAGGTGCATTGTTTATAGGACTTTAAAGGATAAGGAATCCATTTGTTTATAGCAAACCCTTGATGGTATAGGACGCCTTTGCAATTTCATTTTCCCGATTTTCACTGTTGTGGTGTGTTTAGGAGCGAAAACTTGGATAATTTTTTGTTTACAGTATTGGATGTTGTTGTGCACACACACACACACACACACACACACACATAGGGGGGAGGGCAACATTGCGTGGAAGCTCTCTGTGTGTCCACAGAGAGAGAGAGAGAGAGAGAGAGAGAGAGAGAGAGATAGAGAGCCAAAAAATCATCCAAATTGTCAAAGGGAGTAGGGAGGCAAAGTGAGGAGGGAGGGAGAATATTCAAGGATTAAAAAAGTCTAAGGAAACGACTCCACACATAACTGAGAGAGAGAGAGAGAGAGAGAGAGAGAGAGAGTTTTTCTCAAATCAACAATACATCTTATAGCCTCCGCCCAGTGCTAAGGTATAGAGAGAAAGAGAGTTATGCGTGTCTAGAGAGAGAGAGAGGGGGGTGGAAGCAGCATTGTGTGGAAGCTCTTTGCATGTCCACACACACACACACACACACACACACATAGGGGGGAACATTGCATGGAAGCTCTCTGTGTGTCCACAAAGAGAGAGAGAGAGAGAGAAAGAGAGAGAGAGAGAGAGAGAGAGAGAGAGAGCCAAAAAAATCATCCAAATTGTCAAAGGGAGTAGGGAGGCGAAGTGGGAAAGGAGGGAGAATATTCAAGAATTAAAAAAGTCTTTAAGAAAACGACTCCACATGTAACTGAGAGAGAGAGGGGGAGAGAGAGAGAGAGAGAGAGAGAAATGAAATGTTATATTAACGTCTTCAAAAGGCCAAAGTGACCTATGAGACCAAAGTTAGAACCATGTGACATCTGATACACTGTCTAGAAAAGAAAAGAAAAAATTGAAGGTAAGTATCTAGCCCTACAATACATCAGCATCCGGAAGCAGCAACTAGGGAGAGTGGGAAGCTAATTCTACTAGTCAAAATGGGGTACATGAGTACATGGATACATGAATACATGAGTATGGGGGAGTACAAAAGTGACAGTGAGTGCAATAGTATATGGTTGGAGTGGTAATCATCCTAGGAGCTCTAGCATGAGTCTTTGTCGAATGGCCTCGATATCTGCCTGGTCGGACGAGCCCAATGCCTCGCAATGATGCTCTAAATCCTCTGGTTTAGGCACCGTCTCTGATGTGAGGATCCACGAACCCTCGGGCGTCTGGATCTACCCAACTCGATAGCTCTCTCAACTAGAGTCCCACGAGGTGCCTGCTCTGCTGGGCTGTCGAATGTGTGTCCTCCTGACGGGTAGTCCCTCTAAAGAAGTCAAATCTGTCTCTGTGTGGACTCCCTGCCAGTTGAGCGTATTCTCTTGATAGTGGACTCTCTGAGCCTACAGATCTCCAAGAGATAAAAACCCAAGCATCTGTCAGATCACAATAGTCCATGACTCTAGCTAGTGGTCCAAATCCCTCTCTGAAAAGGCAATGGTAGCGCCCTCGAATCTCATAGTATGCTATGCAGAGAGACAGATGTAGTGCTCCTCCATCTCTGGCTCTGTCCAACAAATCTGACAAATCATGTCTCCTCCTGGAGGTATGCCTCTAAATCTACCTGTCTTTATCTCTAATTGATGTGAAGAGGTGCAGATCTGCCCAATGGCACACCTCAATGCATGAGACAGATGGATATCGATGTAGCTTGCTCTAAGTATAAAGCCATTCTCAGTGGTGCAGAGAAGATGGTCTCTATAGAAAGCCATCTTCATCCCCAACTCCTGTGAGGGCTCTAGCCATGTCGTCCTCCTAGTGTCCAACTGAATGAGGTCCTATCTCTGATGACTCTACTAATCTCAGAATGTGTCAAGGTGAGAGAGGGTGCCTCCAGAGAGTACTAGAAGGGTGGAAGTCTATCTAAACTGAATCCATGGAGCTCAAACCAGGATGTTATTTGCGCATACCAACATGAAGTGTCTCCCTCCATGGCTAGCTGATGAGAGGACTCTAAAGCAAGTCATGCACACCGGCGGTGACGAGGAAGCTCCCAAGTGCTATGAATTAAGGACATTGATCTGGCAAGAGCCTCGACTATGATCGGTGGTGCTCCCATCTCGGCTCTGATAATCTCATGGGTACCGAGGCCTTAGCCCGAATCATCCTGGAGATCATGGACACAAGTGGTCTCTCCATCGATCTCCATCCATTGTATGTGCATCCTGATTGACTGTGACGATCTAGTCTAGGCCCCCAGATCTATACTCCATATAGCATCGTCGATGTGACCAGAGAGAGAGCCAAACAATCATCCAAACTGTCAAAGGGAGTAGGGGGGCAGAGTGGGGAGGGAGGGAGAATATTCAAGAATTAAAAAGTCTTTAAGAAAAGGACTCCACACGTAACTGATTTTTTTAAAAAGGGAGGTGTATATTAAAATATTACTATTGAAAACAATTCAAAAGTTGGAGCCAAGGCTGATTGTTAGCAATGTCCATGGACATGATTTTTGTATCACGTTAATGTGCTTCCACTCGGGTAGATTTTCTCCCTAAATGTCAATGTGAAGTGACAATGTGGTGTATGTTTGTCCATGAGCTACAACTTCCTAGACTACCCACCACCACTCTAGAGCTAATATGTCACATACTCATAACATCACCATGTCACTATCTCTTGGTCACTTGTATCAAGATCTACCATCTAAGCAAGTGATGTGCAATTGCTCTCCACACAAGGCATCATGTGGTAATGGGCTTCCTCCATACATGCACACAAAAGAGAATGGATGAAATCACGAGGACTATAAGGCAACTATCTATGCCTACTAAGAGAATAGAACACATCATAAAATAGTTGGAACTCAACATAGTAGTGACAACATGTGTTGCGTTGTCATGAGTAGCTCACAAACCAAGGCTTACACCCCTCAAATGACCTTTTGCCCCATTTTAAGGTCTAGAAATGCTGCCACAAATTGAGAATACAACTCAGTTTGGGCCATTTCAAGAAGGCAAGCACCGTGCACTCCTCTTGTGACTCTCTTCTTGCACAAAGATTTCTTGAAAACTATTGAGGCATAGCAATTCAAAACCTTTCTATCAAGGCTCTAGTGGTTTCATCTAGTAGGCAATCATGCCTAGCTACACAACCACTACTTGCCCACAAAGCACCAACCTCATTGGCATCTAAACTTTTCCATCTACTAGAGCCAATTCTAAGTGTGTGGTGCTATGGAAAGAATACGAGATGTGACACTCACCTTACCCTTCACTTGGGAGCTAATTCTGTCCACCATCGAGCAGCCAAAGCATCCACACAGTTCCTCTTCTTGATGACTGCATAGGAATGATGAACTTTTTGTAGATCACCATGCTAGCTCTCCTCTCTCTTTGATCTCCAATGTCACACTCGGCCATGTTGGGCTGATTGATCAAAGCATGTATGCTTGTGATAAAGGCCTCAGGTATTTGAAGAAGGATTGGAAGATTGCATGGACACGATGATGCACCCTCGACTTTGATATTTCTTTCCTATCCACACTAGCGCCCAGAGAAGGGGGTGGTTTCTTGTCAAAAGAAGGGAGTGTGCTTGAGGAGGAGGAAGGCCTGGTTCATGTGGATTATCTAAACTAAGGGATAGTGGTGGAGAAGAGGGTAGAGGGAGAGAAAGAGGAGGGGCAAGTCATCTCGCCAATGGTATGTGTTGCTTGTTGACGTGTTTTCTACTCTCTTTCTCTCATGAGCTACCCTTTTCTCTCCTCCTCTTGAGCTTAGTAGATGGGAGGAAGTCTAGTCCTATCATGTTTTTGACTCCTAAAACTTTGAGAACCCATTCTTAAGGAAGCTAAGAGAAAAAAAATTATAAGGGCTCAATGATGGGATAGTACTAGAGATGTGTGTGGGATAGTACTACAGATGTGTGTTTATATAGGAAAATTAGCTTATCCACTTTCACATCTCATTGGATTTCCTACACGCTTTGAAATTAGGAATTTTAAATTCTTTGATATTTATAAGTTATATATTATATTCTTTAAATTTATATTTTTATTCTCTTTATTTTAAAAATACTAAAAATATATTAAAATTTCACATTTTTATTCTCTTTCTATGTATGTTTCTCATGTATGATGTTATCTTCAAAAAATTAATATATATTAAATGTATTTATAAAAATAATATATATATATATTTAAAAATTTTAATGGGAAGGTGGGAGGGAGGTACCACGTAACAAGCGTGCATACTGTTGGAATTAGGGTTGCAGGAAAGCACACCAAGCTTGGAGAAGAAGAAGCAAGAATGCACACAACACACCATGTTTTAGATTGTGTCAATGTATAAAAGATAAGTTAGCCCTAGAATGATACGCGTATATACAAGTTGGGGGAAAAAACCTCCTAAAGAGGAAAAAAGTGTCCCGGTGATTCACACACATCACTGCCTATATATATGGCAACAAATCCCCCCTGGTAGTGATGGTGTGAACGAGAGCTGGCACTTATATATAGGGAAGTGCCATGCCCAAAGTAGATCAGTCCACAAAGGGGAGCAAGCCCAAAGCTTTGCGGAAAGCTTCGAACTTCTCACGAGGAAGCGCCTTTGTGAAAAGATCGGCGAGGTTGTCCTGTGTTGGCACATAGGCCAAGCTGATCTCTCCTCTGAGAGTCTCTCCCTGACATAGTGATAATGCACCTCAATGTGCTTTGTGCGAGCATGAAAAATTGGGTTTCTTGCAACTGCCAATGCGCTCTAATTGTCAGTGTAGATAGAGGTGGCAGACTCCTGTCCAACACCCAAGTCAGCCACCATAAGCCGTCTGAGCCACACACACTCAACTGTAACTATGAAAGTTGCCCTGTACTCAGCGCTTCACAACTAGAAGTGGCCACAATAGGTTGCTTCTTGCTCAACCAAGATATGCATGAGCTACCGAGCATGAAACAAAGACCACTTGTGGACACTCTTGTGTCATAGCAACCAGCCCAATCTGAGTCTGAAAAAGCATGTAAATCTGGCGGCAACGATCCCCCCTTGGGATAAAACAACCCAAGATATATGGTGCCACTCAAGTAGCGAAAGATGCATTTAACTGCCTTCCCAATGCTGAGACCCTGGGCTATGCATAAACCTGCTCACCTATGAGACTGCAAACTGAATGTCCGACCTCGTAATGCACACATAAATGAGGCAACCAACAGCTATCTGATAGAGTGTGACATCAAAGTGATCTCCAGCATCATGAAGACTCAACTTCAAACCTGTCTCCATTGGAGTAGCAATAGGCTTGTAGTCTTCAAGGCGAAATCTCTGCAACAATGTCTCAATATACTTTGTTTGGCACAAAGCAATACCTCCATCACACTGCTTAAATTGTATTCCCAAATAATGATGCAAATGCCCCAAATCTGACATCTCAAAAGAGGCATTCAAATCAACCTTAAAATCAGCAATATGACTCTCATTTGGTCCTATGAGCAGCATGTCATCGACATAGAGAGCAATGATTAAATGTACATCATCCACATGTTTAACATACAAAGTGCTTTCTGTTGGACTATTCTGAAAACCATGTGCAGTCAAATATGCATGTATCTTTTCATACCAAGCTCATGGAGCTTGCTTTAAACTATATAAAACCTTTTTTAACCTGCACACCTTGTTTTTCTACCCTCTTTGAACAAAACCACGAGGCTGCGATACATACGCCTCCTCATGCAAATCTCCATTCAAGAACGCAGTCTTTATGTCCAACTGATGTACATTCTAACCATTATGAGCTGCCAATGCACAAATACTACGAATGGTAGTCATACAACAAGTGGGAGCAAAGGTCTCATCAAAATCAATGCCCTTTTCTTGAGCATAACCCTTTGTAACAAGTCTAGCCTTATAGCGATCAACACTGCCATCTGGCTTTCGTTTCAACTTAAAAACCCACTTACATCCAATGGCCTTCTTACCAATAGGCAAATCACACAAAGACCATGTACCATTCTTCATTATAGCATCATATTCACTTTGCATTGCAGCCAACCAATTTTTTGATTTTTGTGCCTCATCAAATGAAAGAGGTCTGCTCATTTTCAGCCCTATCTTCATAAATTACATCCTGTAAATTTGCATCAGAAATAGGCTGATCTATGATGTCGTTTGAAATCTGCATAGGCTAAATATTTGCCTCATTAGGACTTACATTTGAATTCCCACCTATAAACAGAGGCAAATACATCCCGTGTGCTCACACCTGTCTCTTTGGTACATGATAACAAAGGCTGCACAGCATCTTCCACAAAAACAACATCTCGACTAATCAAGATACGCTTTGACTGCGGATGATACAATCTGTAACCCTTGCTCTCAGCACTGTAACCAACAAAAATGCATTTGACAGCCTTATCATCCAATTTTCTGCGTTGTTGCACCGGCACTAAAGCATAGGCCAAGCAACCAAAGACACGCAAGTGACCAATAGAAGGCTTCCTGCCATGCCAAGCTTTGTATGGAGTAATAGACTGCAAGGCCTTAGTGGGACACCTGTTGAGTACATATGCAGCAGCACACATGACAGCCTCAAGCCAAAACGCATGTGGCAAAGCTTGGCTCTTGACCATACATCGTGCCATCTCCATAAGTGACTTTTTTTTCCTCTCAGCAACACCATTTTGCTGAGGGGTATACGGCATTATACATTGGTGTTTTATCCCACGACTAGCCAGAAATGCATCAAACTCTTCAGACATGTACTCCCCCCCTCGATCATTGTACATTGGTGTTTTATCCCACGACTAGCCAGAAATGCATCAAACTCTTTAGACATGTACTCCCCCCCCGATCAGAATGGAGGGTGCCCACATTACAATTGGATACATTTTCAACCATAAGCAAAAACTGTTTGAAGCACAAAAACACTTCGGACTTTGCCTTCAGTGGATATACCCATGCATGCCTTGAGTAATCATCAATGAAAGTCACGAAGTACAAGTGTTTACCAAATGACGGAGTTTGCATAGGCCCACATACATCACTATGTACAAGTTGCAATTTGCGATTGTAAGATCCCTGTTCCCACCGAGCAACGGATTCAGGATACTGGGAGCGGAAGTAGCACTTCTCGCGCGGGACAGGGGTCCCACATTCGGGGCCTCACCCACGGATATCCGGATAAGAGACTAATCCGTCGGTTGTTCCAAAGCCGAACCCGGAAAAACTTCCTTTACCGGAAAGCACGGGCGATTCCACCTGGATAACTTTTTACTCTAACGTAGTCAAGAACATTTCTGATCGAGCTGATCCAATTGCATCTATAAGATACATGATTAGATTAAGGAAGAAACTTGCACTTGGATCATTGGGATCAATGCTTTTTTCCCCATTCAAGAGGCACAGTCGTTGATTCCTATCCATAGAACAGTTACTGTCTGGGATTTATTTTATCTATCGTAAAAACAAAAGTTTGAGTCTCGATTTACGGATCCATCAGTCCAGCCTAACCCCATCCAATCCCATGGGTTAGCCAACCGCCCAACCACTGTAGTGATGGGATCCAATTAAGAATTTGGTTAGGTTTTGTCCCGGGTACCAAGGAAAAGAGTTCCAAGGCCCCTAGCCGGATGTTCATGCAAAATAAAACTAGTCACACCACTCACGCACCCAATATGAAATTGCCTTTTTCACAGATTCAACTAGTTTAAAACAATCCTTTAATAAAACCATAGTATCACTGATCACAATCTTCCAATTTATCCAATTGATTCTTAATTTCCCATCATTCCTTCATCAGAGTATCTATGGCATCATTGGCAACTAGAACGCTCAGGGGCCGTTTTGATAGTTCCTAGCCCTTAATACTCGGTAATATAATCACTTATCAAGATGGACTCTCGTTGAAGATCAGCAAGATCAACCAACAGATCCATATAAAGAGCCATGGACTCATCCATTAAAGACCAGCAAGGTCAATCAACCAGATCCATGCCCGATTTCAGAAAACAACTCCAACTCTGTTCCAATATCTTCCTCGACGCACGCATGGGTATCCTAGGCGACCCAGAGCCCGAGCACCGTATGGTCAGCACCCTCTAGGATCCTTCGCAGGTGACCTAGCGCTTCACTCATAGGCCGCTTCCTTGGCCCCTCATCCACCATACCGGAAGCTCACCATTTTAATCGCACCGAGGCTGGTCAAGACCTCGGCCGACCTTGCTACGCGAGACGTCCTTCATCGACTCCCCGTCAGCAGTTGCAACTTTACCATCATGACCTTAATCACAAGACGGTCAAAATGCTCCCCCCAGCATTCTTGACATAAAACAATCATTTACAAACAGCATTTACAACGTTTACAATACAATTTCTATTTTAACTTTCATTTTTCCACATTATCCCTCATCAATCTACATTACTTATTCCATATTCCATTTATATGTATACTCATCCCATCACATCATTTCCATCTCATCACTTCAGATTCCCTCACATCACATATCGTATATTCACATCCATACATCCACATCTATATGCGTACATTCACATCTACATGCATACATCTACATCTCTATGCATACATCCACATCCACATTCACATTCACCTCCATACATCTATATCTATATGCATACATCCACCTCCACATTCACATCCACATCTATATATCTACATCTACATGCATACATCCACCTCTACATCCACATCTACATCTATACACCTACATCTACATGCATACATCCACATCTCCATTCACATCTACATCTATACATCTACATCTACATGCATCCATCCACCTCCACATCCACATCTACATCTACATGCATACATCCATATCTCCATTCCCATCTACATCTATACATCTACATCTACATGCATTCATCCACCTCCACATCCACATCTACATCTATACATCTACATCTACATGTATACATCCACATCTACATCTATACATCTACATCTACATGTATACATCCACATCTCCATTCACATCTACATCTATACATCTACATCTACATGCATACATCCATATCTCCATTCCCATCTACATCTATACATCTACATCTACATGCATACATCCATATCTCCATTCCCATCTACATCTATACATCTACATCTACATGCATCCATCCACCTCCACATCCACATCTACATCTATACATCTACATCTACATGTATACATCCACATCTCCATTCACATCTACATCTATACATCTACATCTACATGCATCCATCCACATCCCCATTTACATCCTCATTTACACATCTATTTCTACATGCATACATCCACATCTCCATGCATACATCCACCTCCACATTCACATCCACATCTATACATCTACATCTACATGCATACATCCACCTCCACATCTACATCCACATCTATATCTACATGCATACATCCACCTCCACATCCACATCTACATCTATACATCTACATCTACATGCATACATCCACATCTCCATTCACATCTACATCTATACATCTATACATCTACATCTACATGCATATATCCACATCTCCATTTACATCCTCATCTATACATCTACTTCTACATGCATACATCCACATCTCCATGCATACATCCACCTCCACATTCACACTCACACCCATACATCTACATCTACATGCATACATCCACCTCTACATCCACATCTACATCTATACACCTACATCTACATGCATCCATCCACCTCCACATCCACATCTACATTTATACATCTACATCTACATGCATACATCCATATCTCCATTCCCATCTACATCTATACGTCTACATCTACATGCATACATCCATATCTCCATTCCCATCTACATCTATACATCTACATCTACATGCATCCATCCACCTCCACATCCACATCTACATCTATACATCTACATCTACATGTATACATCCACATCTCCATTCACATCTACATCTATACATCTACATCTACATGCATCCATCCACATCTCCATTTACATCCTCATTTACACATCTATTTCTACATGCATACATCCACATCTCCATGCATACATCCACCTTCACATTCACATCCACATCTATACATCTACATCTACATGCATACATCCACCTCCACATCTACATCCACATCTACATGCATACATCCACCTCCACATCTACATCCACATCTACATCTACATGCATACATTCACCTCCACATCCACATCTACATCTATACATCTACATCTACATGCATACATCCACATCTCCATTCACATCTACATCTATACATCTATACATCTACATCTACATGCATATATCCACATCTCCATTTACATCCTCATCTATACATCTACTTCTACATGCATACATCCACATCTCCATGCATACATCCACCTCCACATTCACACTCACACCCATATATCTACATCTACATGCAAACATCCACATCTCTATGCATAATAAAATTCTTTTAATTAATCTAGGATGATAGTTCCTAGAATATGGTAGGAAGTCCTCTTTTTATGCTTTGAATGAAATTATTTTATGCGTAATTTCTATAAAAATTTTGCCATAGCTTCGCTACTATGACTGATAAATCTCAATTTTTTCTAAGGGATAAGGCTTATCATTATAGGAAATAATTAGAATGGTCTCTAATTGGATCATCAATCCATAATGGATTGAATCATCGATATACATAAACTAAAAGCATAGAAAAAAGCCATTAATTTGGTCTCAAGCATAGCTTAATCTTGGATTAAGGAAAAGCCTTATGAAAAGCTTCATTTGGATTGAAAAGGGTCATGAGTATGACCATTTCTTAAGTGAGAGAGAGAAAGACCATTAGAATTAAATATAAATAGAATTTTATGTAATTCTTTACTATCATTAATTAATTAACTTCAATAGCATTTCAAAAACCATATCAATTAAGCTTCTCAAGCTTGAGAGGGGTTGAGAAGAGAGAATCATTGAGAAATTATAGAAAAAGATCAAAATTCACTATACTTATCTTATAATTTGCTTGATTCGTTGATCACGGTAGAGGCCCCCAACCAATCAATTGGTTTAGTATGTTGATGGAGCCACCAATGGGGATTGAAGAAAGAGAGAAGTATCAAAAACTAGTGAATTATTAAAGAATTCACAGTTCTTGGCTTAGGTAGAGTAGAGTAACAATGCATAAGATACTCTATTTTTTTCAACAAGGGAAGGCTTCTATTTATAGGAAAAATTGAGCTTCTAACCAAACAAACTGATTCTAGAATTTTCCAAGTCAGTTTGGTTGAATTTGGACTAGATTTGGACCTAGTTTGGTTACTTTTTGATTCGATTTGGTTTCATTTTGATTTGGTTTGGTTCAAGAGAGATGAGAGATAAAAATATCACATTATTTTTTAGTTTAAAACTCATTTAAGCATGTGAAATATGCACTTCCTTTAAAGAACTTCCCTTCCTTACATAGGTGTCAAAATTTTATTGCTCATGGTTTTTTTACTAATAAACCTTGTACATTTTCAACTCTTCATCTTATGTGAAATATGCACCTTCTTTAAAGAACTCCCCTTCCTTACATATGTGTCAAAATTTTATTGCTCATAGTTTTTTACTAATAAACCTTGTACATTTTCAACTCTTCATCTTATGTGAAATATGCACCTTCTTTAAAGAACTCTCCTTCCTTACATATGTGTCAAAATTTTATTGTTCATAGTTTTTTACTAATAAACCTTGTACATTTTCAACTCTTCATCTTATGTGAGCATTTACTCATTTTTGGGTATCTTCTTTTACAATTTGGATTTATCTCCTCCCTACACATGGATTGATGCTATTGACCCATAGGAACCTTAATTGGACCATAATCCAAAAATTTCTGAAAATCTAGACCCTTAGACTAAGATTCTTTATACCTATTTCCAATTAATTCCAATTGCACATTGGAAAATCCTTTTTGAATTTCTATTTCAGGGGAACTTATTTTAATAAGATGAGTTATTTTTCTATCCAAAAATATTCATAATCTAAATATTCTCTCTCTAGAATAATTTTCTCTCTCTAGGCTAAAACAGTTAGAAACAAGGTCTTTATATTTCTGAAGAGAGATTGATTACAGGGGAAGATACTAGACATCAAAAAAGGGTTGGGGGAGGAATCTTACATTCTACCCCACTTAAAAAATGCGAGATGTCCTCATCTCGCAAACTGGGATAATTTCGCAAGATGCACGAATATGAGACTTAGAGAAAAATTTTAATCAAGATTAACCACCAAGAAAAGTCTTAAAGAAAGCAAGATAAGAACAAGATTTAAACTTTATTCATTCTCGGAACTTATACAGTAAAGATAGAAGAACTCTTTACACTTCCATAAGCCCGTCCATCATATGGTCACAAAAGCAGCACTCACAAGCTGCACAAGTATAGGGTAACTCATCTATGGGAATTATTCTGCTGGTTATTGCCGCACCTATCTCAGTGGTATGAGGTGATCTAACAAAAGGACCTCTGAGAGGCAAGCCAAAAACGGGATAAAGGCATATCTTCTCATGAGGAAGAAAACACGCCAGTAAGAAGACCCGCTCAGAAAACCCAAGATGCCTTGATCTCATGACGCAATAGTATCGGGGACCCAAACCCAAAGCTTCAATAACCATGGCCAAGCGGACATTGTTACGAAAGTGCTGTTGACCCCAAGGTGTTACCCTAGTTATGTTTTGATAGGTCCGCCATTTGGTCTGAGCTACCGAAGTTCCTAGGTGAGGAAAAAGTGAGCGCTCATACTGTTCTATAAAGTCTTTCTTCACAGACTCTCTTGCGTCTTGAAGGTGAGAAATCATCAGGGATAAAACTAATTCGTGTTGCCAAGCCATGAAGGAGATTAAGAAAGAAAGGAGATTGATGGGAGTAAGATTACTGTGAGCGACAAGTAAAAGTTACGACTTATATAAAGGAAGGAGCTAGCGTAACCTAGAAGCCAACGGTAACTTGCCACTGAAGTTTTACCGTCTTTCCATGATTTGTGTTTGACACATTTTTCTATAGAAGGCATTAAGAATTTTGAGATGAGGAGATAGAAGAAGCTTGTAGGCTAAGTCACCTACTTTCATTGAATTCAGATATAAGGGTCACAATATCTGGGGGATAACTTCTTATACTCCCCAAGAGATAAAGAACTTCTTTTGGGCCGTACTCGAATGAAAGCCAAAACCTTGGTATCCAAAACACCGATTCTCACTTCTGAACTCATTGTTCTAAATCCTTAAAACAGGTGGGACTCCTGAGAAGTATTCTAGGGAAAGGGTCTTCCTTTTTTTAAACAGAAACTTTCTTTTATTTTAGAGAGGGAATAATTATAAGATCAGAAAGGAAGATTCTTACTCCAATATACCTCGAAGGTTGGGGAGGAATCTTACATTCTACCCCACTTAAAAAGTGCGAGATGTCCTCATCTCGCAAGGTAGAGGACATCTCTTTTTCTTAAGATCCAATTTTATTCTGGGGTTCCTTATATTCTGGTCAACCCAACAGAACACTGGGATAAATATCCCTTATATAGAACTCATCATTAAATAACAATTCATTCAGATCATGTCATTTATATCTTTAACATGATAATGGTCCATTAGACCGAAAAGTTTCCTTCGGAACATTCCTCCACGGAAATTTCAGTCAAGCAAGTTCTCAATTTGACATCCCTTAACTTGATCTACCGGTCAAGTATTAACAGTAGCAATCTGATAGCACAACCCACTAATCTCATAGTGATTTGCTGAATTCGTTATCATCATTCTAGTTATGAATATCATCATAGGGACTCGTCCCATTCCCCCTCATTGTGGTTTCATTATATTTCAACTAATTTTTAAAAATCATCATTTTTCAATCAGAATTTTCAATCAGAATCCAAATCAATTCATCAATTCTCAAACAGAATTAAAAATCATATCAATCACATTCGAAATCATCATCTGGATAGCATTAATGCTTATAATTTCAAGTCTTAGATTTACTCGTATATACTGTCAGTAAAGAGCTGCAGTATACTCTCGGTATATACGGGTAGTCACGGCCCTTGGAATTATAAGGTAAATACTATCATGTCTAGGCCTCAAGCAAGTCAGGGATTCTATATAATTGCGGCACTTCCATCTGAAGACCCAATTACCAAATTACGAATTTCAGTTTGAATATCAAATTGTATGAATTATCTCACACAATTATAACCTTTTTGTGTTTCTTGATAAATTTTTGATATATTTGTCTTCTCAGTTGATCTTTATTAACCTGGCTCTGATACCAACTGTAAGATCCCTGTTCCCACCGAGCAACGGATTCAGGATACTGGCAGCGGAAGTAGCACTTCTCGCGCGGGACAGGGGTCCCACATTCGGAGCCTCACCCACGGATATCCGGATAAGAGACTAATCCGTCGGTTGTTTCAAAGCACGGGCGATTCCACCTGGATAACTTTTTACTCTAACGTAGTCAAGAACATTTTTGATCGAGCTGATCCAATTGCATCTATAAAATACATGGTCAGATTAAGGAAGAAACTTGCACTTGGATCATTGGGATCAACGCTTTTTTCCCCATTCAAGAGGCACAGCCGTTGATTCCTATCCATAGAACAGTTACTGTCCGGGATTTATTTTATCTATCGTAAAAATAAAAGTTTGAGTCTTGATTTACGGATCCATCAGTCCAGCCTAACCCCATCCAATCCCATGGGTTAGCCAACCGCCCAACCACTGTAGTGATGGGATCCAATTAAGAATTTGGTTAGGTTTTGTCCCGGGTACCAAGGAAAAGAGTTCCAAGGTCCCTAGTCGGATGTTCATGCAAAATAAAACTAGTCACACCACTCACACACCCAATATGAAATTGCCTTTTTCACAGATTCAACCAGTTTAAAACAATCCTTTAATAAAACCATAGTATCATGATCACAATCTTCCAATTTATCCAATTGATTCTTAATTTCCCATCATTCCTTCATCAGAGTATCTATGGCATCATTGGCAACTAGAACGCAGGGGCCGTTTCGATAGTTCCTAGCCCTTAATACTCGGCAATATAATCACTTATCAAGATGGACTCTCGTTGAAGATCAACAAGATCAACCAACAGATCCATATAAAGAGCCATGGACTCATCCATTAAAGACCAGCAAGGTCAATCAACCAGATCCATGCCCGATTTCAGAAAACAACTCCAACTCTGTTCCAATATCTTCCTCGATGCACGCATGGGTATCCTAGGCGACCCAGAGCCCGAGCACCGTATGGTCAGCACCCTCTAGGATCCTTCGCAGGTGACCTAGCGCTTCACTCATAGGCCGCTTCCTTGGCCCCTCATCCACCGTACCGGAAGCTCACCATTTTAATCGCACCGAGGCTGGTCAAGACCTCGGCTGACCTTGCTACGCGAGACGTCCTTCATTGACTCCCCGTCAGCAGTTGCAACTTTACCATCATGACCTTAATCACAAGACGGTCAAAATGCTCCCCCCAGCATTCTTGACATAAAACAATCATTTACAAACAGCATTTACAAACAGTTTACAATACAATTTCTATTTTAACTTTCATTTTTCCACATTATCCCTCATCAATCTACATTACTTATTCCATATTCCATTTATATGTATACTCATCCCATCACATCATTTCCATCTCATCACTTCAGATTTCCTCACATCACATATCGTATATTCACATCCATACATCCACATCTATATGCGTACATTCACATCTACATGCATACATCTACATCTCTATGCATACATCCACATCCACATTCACATTCACCTCCATACATCTATATCTATATGCATACATCCACCTCCACATTCACATCCACATCTATACATCTACATCTACATGCATACATCCACCTCTACATCCACATCTACATCTATACACCTACATCTACATGCATACATCCACATCTCCATTCACATCTACATCTATACATCTACATCTACATGCATCCATCCACCTCCACATCCACATCTACATCTATACATCTACATCTACATGCATACATCTATATCTCCATTCCCATCTACATCTATACATCTACATCTACATGCATCCATCCACCTCCACATCCACATCTACATCTATACATCTACATCTACATGTATACATCCACATCTACATCTATACATCTACATCTACATGTATACATCCACATCTCCATTCACATCTACATCTACATGCATACATCCATATCTCCATTCCCATCTACATCTATACATCTACATCTACATGTATACATCCACATCTCCATTCACATCTACATCTATACATCTACATCTACATGCATCCATCCACATCTCCATTTACATCCTCATTTACACATCTATTTCTACATGCATCCATCCACATCTCCATGCATACATCCACCTCCACATTCACATCCACATCTATACATCTACATCTACATGCATACATCCACCTCCACATCTACATCCACATCTATATTTACATGCATACATCCACCTCCACATCCACATCTACATCTATACATCTACATCTACATGCATACATCCACATCTCCATTCACATCTACATCTATACATCTACATCTACATGCATATATCCACATCTCCATTTACATCCTCATCTATACATCTACTTCTACATGCATACATCCACATCTCCATGCATACATCCACCTCCACATTCACACTCACACCCATACATCTACATCTACATGCATACATCCACCTCTACATCCACATCTACATCTATACACCTACATCTACATGCATACATCCACATCTCCATTCACATCTACATCTATACATCTACATGCATCCATCCACCTCCACATCCACATCTACATCTATACATCTACATCTACATGCATACATCCATATCTCCATTCCCATCTACATCTATACGTCTACATCTACATGCATACATCCATATCTCTATTCTCATCTACATCTATACATCTACATCTACATGCATCCATCAACCTCCACATCCACATCTACATCTATACATCTACATCTACATGTATACATCCACATCTCCATTCACATCTACATCTATACATCTACATCTACATGCATCCATCCACATCTCCATTTACATCCTCATTTACACATCTATTTCTACATGCATACATCCACATCTCCATGCATACATCCACCTCCACATTCACATCCACATCTATACATCTACATCTACATGCATACATCCACCCCCACATCTACATCCACATCTACATCTACATGCATACATCCACCTCCACATCCATATCTACATCTATACATCTACATCTACATGCATACATCCACATCTCCATTCACATCTACATCTATACATCTACATCTACATGCATATATCCACATCTCCATTTATATCCTCATCTATACATCTACTTCTACATGCATACATCCACATCTCGATGCATACATCCACCTCCACATTCACACTCACATCCATACATCTACATCTACATGCAAACATCCACATCTCTATGCATAATAAAATTCTTTTAATTAATCTAGGATGATAGTTCCTAGAATATGGTAGGAAGTCCTCTTTTTATGCTTTGAATGAAATTATTTTATGCGTAATTTCTATAAAAATTTTGCCATAGCTTCGCTACTATGACTGATAAATCTCAATTGTTTCTAAGGGATAAGGCTTATCATTAAGGAAATAATTAGAATGGTCTCTAATTGGATCATCAATCCATAATGGATTGAATCATCAATATACATAAACTAAAAGCATAGAAAAAAGCCATTAATTTGGTCTCAAGCATAGCTTAATCTTGGATTAAGGAAAAGCCTTATGAAAAGCTTTATTTGGATTGAAAAGGGTCATGCGTATGACCATTTCTTAAGTGAGAGAGGGAAAGACCATTAGAATTAAATATAAATAGAATTTTATGTAATTCTTTACTATCATTAATTAATTAACTTCAATAGCATTTCAAAAACCATATCAATTAAGCTTCTCAAGCTTGAGAGGGGTTGAGAAGAGAGAATCATTGAGAAATTATAGAAAAAGATCAAAATTCACTATACTTATCTTATAATTTGCTTGATTCTTTGATCACGGTAGAGGCCCCCAACCAATCAATTGGTTTAGTATGTTGATGGAGCCACCAATGGGGATTGAAGAAAGAGAGAAGTATCAAAAACTAGTGAATTATTAAAGAATTCACAGTTCTTGGCTTAGGTAGAGTAGAGTAACAATGCATAAGATACTCTATTTTTTTCAACAAGGGAAGGCTTCTATTTATAGGAAAAATTGAGCTCCTAACCAAACAAACTGATTCTAGAATTTTCCAAGTCAGTTTGGTTGAATTTGGACTAGATTTGGACCTAGTTTGGTTACTTTTTGATTCGATTTGGTTTCATTTTGATTTGGTTTGGTTCAAGAGAGATGAGAGATAAAAATATCACATTATTTTTTAGTTTAAAACTCATTCAAGCATGTGAAATATGCACTTCCTTTAAAGAACTCCCCTTCCTTACATAGGTGTCAAAATTTTATTGCTCATAGTTTTTTTACTAATAAACCTTGTACATTTTCAACTCTTCATCTTATGTGAAATATGCACCTTCTTTAAAGAACTCCCCTTCCTTACATATGTGTCAAAATTTTATTGCTCATAGTTTTTTACTAATAAACCTTGTACATTTTCAACTCTTCATCTTATGTGAAATATGCACCTTCTTTAAAGAACTCTCCTTCCTTACATATGTGTCAAAATTTTATTGTTCATAGTTTTTTACTAATAAACCTTGTACATTTTCAACTCTTCATCTTATGTGAGCATTTACTCATTTTTGGGTATCTTCTTTTACAATTTGGATTTATCTCCTCCCTACACATGGATTGATGCTATTGGTCCATAGGAACCTTAATTGGACCATAATCCAAAAATTTTTGAAAATCTAGACCCTTAGACTAAGGTTCTTTATACCTATTTCCAATTAATTCCAATTGCACATTGGAAAATCCTTTTTGAATTTCTGTTTCAAGGGAACTTATTTTAATAAGATGAGTTATTTTTCTATCCAAAAATATTCATAATCTAAATATTTTCTCTCTAGAATAATTTTCTCTCTCTAGGCTAAAACAGTTAGAAACAAGGTCTTTATATTTCTGAAGAGAGATTGATTACAGGGGAAGATACTAGACATCAAAAAAGGGTTGGGAGAGGAATCTTTCATTCTACCCCACTTAAAAAATGCGAGATGTCCTCATCTCGCAAACTGGGATAATTTCGCAAGATGCACGAATATGAGACTTAGAGAAAAATTTTAATCAAGATTAACCACCAAGAAAAGTCTTAAAGAAAGCAAGATAAGAACAAGATTTAAACTTTATTCATTCTCGAAACTTATACAGTAAAGATAGAAGAACTCTTTACACTTCCATAAGCCCGTCCATCATATGGTCACAAAAGCAGCACTCACAAGCTGCACAAGTATGGGGTATCTCATCTATGGGAATGATTCTGCTGGTTATTGCCGCACCTATCTCAGTGGTATGAGGTGATCTAACAAAAGGACCTCTGAGAGGCAAGCCAAAAACAGGATAAAGGCATATCTTCTCATGAGGAAGAAAACACGCCAGTAAGAAGACCCGCTCAGAAAACCCAAGATGCCTTGATCTCATGACGCAATAGTATCGGGGACCCAAACCCAAAGCTTCAATAACCATGGCCAAGCGGACATTGTTACGAAAGTGCTGCTGACCCCAGGGTGTTACCCTAGTTATGTTTTAATAGGTCCGCCATTTGGTCTGAGCTACCGAAGTTCCTAGGTGAGGAAAAAGTGAGCGCTCATACTGTTCTATAAAGTCTTTCTTCACAGACTCTCTTGCGTCTTGAAGGTGAGAAATCATCAGGGATAAAACTAATTCGTGTTGCCAAGCCATGAAGGAGATTAAGAAAGAAAGGAGATTGATGGGAGTAAGATTACTGTGAGCGACAAGTAAAAGTTACGACTTATATAAAGGAAGGAGCTAGCGTAACCTAGAAGCCAATGGTAACTTGCCACTGAAGTTTTACCATCTTTCCATGATTTGTGTTTGACACATTTTTCTATAGAAGGCATTAAGAATTTTGAGATGAGGAGATAAAAGAAGCTTGTAGGCTAAGTCACCTACTTTCATTGAATTCAGATATAAGGGTCACAATATCTGGGGGATAACTTCTTATACTCCCCAAGAGATAAAGAACTTCTTTTGGGCCGTACTCGAATGAAAGCCAAAACCTTGGTATCTAAAACACCGATTCTCACTTCTGAACTCATTGTTCTAAATCCTTAAAACAGGTGGGACTCCTAAGAAGTATTCTAGGGAAAGGGTCTTTCTTTTTTAAACAAAAACTTTCTTTTATTTTAGAGAGGGAATAATTATAAGATCAGAAAGGAAGATTCTTACTCCAGTATACCTCGAAGGTTGGGGAGGAATCTTACAGCGATTGGCCCGCACAGAACCATCCTTTGGAAATGCAGAACGCTGCATTTTACCCAAAATACAGCCTTCATAAACATGTTTCAATGGTGCCTCAAGAGGGGGCAATGAAGCAACCATATCAAATTTCTGCAAACGCAGCAAACTAGCAAAGTTCAGATGACCAAAACGAGCATGCGATAGTTTTGCATCTGAAACTGCCTTTTTATCAGAAACTGCATTTTCTGAATCTTCCACACACTTGTCATAAGAATTGAGCCTATACAGCCCACGAAACAAGGTGCCAGATACAATAATCGTATCACCAGAAGTCAAATCATAAACAGTACATCTGTTATCCACAAATTTGACTACAAGTCCAAGTCTAGCAAGCGCAGAGACAGACAATAGATTCTTCTTTATCCCTGGCACATACAAAGCATCTGAAAGTGTGAAAGCGCTGCCATTTGCAGCAGTAAAGTATAATTTTACCAATGCCCTTCACTGGGTAAGAAGCATTATTGGCACATGTGACAGTATTCTTATTAGGGACAGCCTCAAGACAAGTGAACATATCACGATGCGAGGTAATGTGCTTTGTAGTACCACTGTCAAAATACCATACATGAGAGTCAACAGAAACTGCCAAACATGCATCATGTACAGATGGGTCATACTGGCAATCTACGCTAAACGTCCATTCTGTATCCTGCACAACATTTGCAGAATCTGAATTTGTAGAAGCATCCGCTATTGTGGTTGCATTTGACTCTTTCTTCTTTGCCTCTTTAGCCTTTAGCTTAGGGTAATTCTTAATGACATGATCAGTTGCCTTACAATAGTTGCACCTGGTCTTTTTCTTGCCTTTATCAAGAGCCTTCTTAGACTTATTGTTGCTACCTGTGGAAGGAGAAGAAGTTGTAGACCTATTAATAGGAGAAGAAACAGTGGAAGGGACTGCCTTACCACTTCTTCTCTGTTGGGCAGCAATAAATGCCTAATCAACTGCACGCTGCCTAGCCCTGTTTTGCTTGGACTACGCTTCTTGCAAGAGCTTGTTGACTAAAGTATCATACTTGACAACATCAGGTCTGTCCTCAATAACAAGTCTCCACGTGGAAGCAAAAGTCTAATATGACTCAGGTAAAGCATCAAGAATAGTCTGCATAAGAGAATGATCAGGAATAATCTCACCTGCAGAAATCAATTGTTCCTTGAGATCTTTAATCTCATCAAGAAAAACATTCATGTCATCATCTTCCTACATAATCTTCGATTCTAGCTCTTTATGTAGGTAAGAGATTTTTGCCTCGTTACGACCTGCATACAAACCAGCTAGAATATCCCAAGCCTGTTTTGCTATTTTAGCTGAATGAATATGTGGGGTGATGTTACGTTTGACAGAAAGTGCAATCAAGGCATGAGCCTGTGCATCTTTACCATCCCAACGAGCTTGTTCTCAGCAGTGGGTAAAATAGCAGCAACAGTAGAGCTGCTAGAACTTGCAACATCCTCAACAGATCCTACATCCACAGAACCTGGACGTACATCCATACCCTGCACAATGTTCCACACTCCTTTTGCAACCAAAACATGCTGCATCATGTATGCCCAAAGTGGGTAGTTGCTATCTCCATCCAGTTTGTCATCAGCACAACATGCGAAATACATCATTGCTGTTATCAGCCACCATGGCCACTGACTGAAACTGATCCAAAAGCTACCTGTAATGAAGCAAAGACTGAACAGAAAACAACTCGTGCTATGTAGCACGATCTACAATAGAATACGTATGCCTGTTTTGCAGAAAATTGCACTGTCAAAATTTCTACAGAAAATGACGAAAAAACCTGTGCAGAACTTGCAATGCAAAAACCTGTGCAGAACTTGCAATGCAAAAACGGAGCCCGAAACGACCTCAAATGCAATTTCTGAGAACGCCAAGCCCTATGGGCTTATATGTAGAGTATAGGGACCTGCAAGGGCTCGTGAAAGCTCACCTCAATCGGAGAACGTGAGTCGGAGGGTGCTAACAGTGTAGCCCTGGGAGCCGATGCCTGCTCTGATACCAATTGTTGGAATTAGGGTTGCAGGAAAGCACACCAAGCTTGGAGAAGAAGAAGCAAGAATGCCTACAACACACCATGTATTAGATTGTGTCAATGTACAAAAGATAAGTTAGCCCTAGAATGATGGGCGTATATACAAGCCGGGGGAAAAAACCTCCTAAAGAGAGAAAAAGTACCCCGGCAGTCCTAAGTGTGTTCACACACATCACTGCCTATATATATGGCAACACATACCACGTGGCACTTACCTACCATGTGGCACTATCATGGCTAATGTGGCTATACTCCCCATGTCTACATGGGTTGGCATATGGAGGGATGATATGACATGGCATTCCGTGATGTGGCAGCTATGTCACCAAGTGCAAGGTAGCATGCAAAGGTGACAAGAAGATGTGGCATTAATGATGACTAGGATGATGAGGTGGAAAGTAAACTAGGTGGCATGGTGCTTATGGGGATGCTCTCTAAGCTTATGTGGACATAAAGTGGCATGTACATATAAGATTTGTGCCCACCCAAGGCTCACACATGGCATGATCTCTAGGCCTTGAAGATTAAAAAGCCTATATTTTCAAACCTAGCTAGGATTGGTTTTAGACTTGAAAAGGAGAGAGTGGACACAATATGGGAAATTTCACTTAGGAGGATTGAAAATGGACCTTCTCGTACTCAAATTAAGCCAAATTTTTTAATAAATTCATGGCAACAAGTATAGTAATCCCTAGAGTTCTTAGATCAAAAGATTCAATCTGTTATTTTCTAGAATTAAATTACAATTGATTTAATAGGTCTCTAACAATCAAAACAAATTTTACAAATTATATCTATAAAAATCCAACTATTAGATTTGTAATTTTACCTTAGATCCACATTCTACTAATCTTTCCTAATCCAATCATTACCAAATCCATATAAATTAAGCATTTTAAATGGTAGATGTAGTGGGAGGATAAAATAGTACGTTTTTTAATAATTCTAATTTCTTTTAAATAATATAAAAAAAAGAAAAACACATCAAAAATTACTCGATAAATTAAGTTAAGCTCTATGTTATGTGAATTTGTGATATGCAAAGTGGGAATATCATATGAGTAATAATGTAAAAGTTATAGACAATTTACTCACATTTTTAGGGGATTTGTAATTATTGGATATTCGATCAGATTATAGTTTTAGTTGCCCAACTTTGCATGTGCTATTTCATTACAATACCTTCAAGCAAAACTCCTTAGCTAACTAGGAGAGATTGGCCATTTTTCTTGAAAACTTACCTATTTTTAGGCTAAAGCGTCCACTAAACAAAATTGGATAACCTCATCTTGAAACCACCCTTATGCAAGCCAAAGCTATATGCAAGCATATGCTAGGCTATATGCAAGGCTATATGCAAGGCTATATGCAAGCATAGCCAAGGTTATATGTAAGCCACGGCTATATGCAAGCATAGGCAAGCTTAAGAGATCCTATGCAAGCTTATGCAAGGCATATGCAAGCCATGGGAAACCGTATGAAATCCTATGCTAGCCATGAGCAAACCTATGAAAGGCTATGTAAGTCATTGAAAATTATATATATATATAATGCAAGCCATATACAAGTATGGACAAGCCATATGCAAGCATAGGTATATCTATGCAGCAAGCATAGGCAAGCTTAAGAGAGCCTATGTAAGCATATGCAAGGCATATGATGCAAGCCATGGACAAGCCATATGCAAGGATAGGCACATCTATTCAAGCATAGGAAAGCTTACAAGAGCTAGCTTATGCAAGACAAGGACAAGCCATATGTAAGCACAGGCACATCTATGCAAGCTTATGCAAGCACCACGCTATGTATACCCACCATCTCTCTCCAAGGGTAATAGGGTTTTTGACTTGACCAAAAAATCAAACTAGGCATAATCATAGAATGCTTATCTCACACACACTTTATTTGTAGCTTGTCACTCGATTCGTGGGCAAGTTTTGCCATTTTCTTGTATACACACAAACACCAGACAAATAAGTAGGTGGGTGAGAATAAAGACCAAGTGCTTGAATGAAGGGGTGTATGCATAGGTGGGTGGCATGTCTATGCAAACACATGTAAGCCTATGCAAACATGGGAAAGCCTATACATGCCATGGAAAATCATAGGGAAGCCTATGCAAGCCATATGCAAGCATGGCCAAGCCTATGCAAGCCATGGGCAAGCATAAGAAGCAAACCTACCTATCCAAGCCAAGGGCAAGAATAAGCAAGACAACAGCAAGCCTATGCAAGCATGGGAAAGCATAAGCAAGCCATGGGAAAGAATAAGCAAGCATGGACAAGCATAAGCAAGCCATGGGCAAGCATAGGTAGGCATGGGCAACTATGCAAGCCATGGGCAAGCATAGGTAGGCATGGGCAACTATGCAAGCTATGCAAGCATGAACAAGCCTATGCAAGCCATGGAAAGCCTATGCAAGCATGGGGGCAACAATACATGGGTAAACCTATGCAAGAAATGGGGGAGAAATCCATGGAAAGCAATGGGGCAAGCCTATGCAAGGCTGGGCACGAATAAGCAAGCCTATGCAAGTATCGCAAAGCCATGGGTAAGCATAGACAAGCACATGCAAGCCATGGGAAAGCATACACAACAAGACCCTATGCAAACCATGGGCAAGCATGGGCAAGCCATCGGCATTAATATTATAAATAGATAAGAGAGGGTACCACATACCTTGTAAGCACTCACAATAGTTGAGTATGGTGGTGACTATGCAAGCCTTCTTCTTCAACCGCTCTTAACCTAGAAAAAGTATAAAAATAAGTTATTTTATAAGTATAAAACCTCTTTTTCAAAACCCTACATTATGTATAAAACATTGCAAAATTGAACATAACCAAAAACACCCACACAAAAAGATGGCACAAGCAATCTATCAAGATGTGAATGCCTAAACTAAGTGTTATTTCTTTTATTAGCTTGCGTATTGCATATGAAATAATCATATGCATGGTGGCTATGTTTTTTAGTGCACAAGCTTTGCATAAGCATGTACTAAAAGACATAGCCACCATTGCATAAGCCTTGCATAAACATACACCTGCAGAAATCAACTATTCCTTGAGATCTTTAATCTCAGCCAGAAAAACATTCATGTCATCATCTTGTTGCATAATCTTCGATTCTAGCTCTTTACGCAGGTAAGAGATTTTTGCCTCGTTTACGACCTGCATAAATGATCAAAAACGATTAAAAAAGATTTTAGTACGCAGGAGGATATGCTATTGTGTGGACTACTACAAGGGTCTTGTTCTAGCACATTGACCAAGTTTAGACCCAGCATGAGTTCGAGAGGGGCTTTTGTGTGGATGCTCTAGTATACTGTCGACCTCAGCGCGTGATGACTTTGTATACTTGCTTACTCTTTATCTGACATGATGACTTTGTATGCTTGCTTACTCTTCATCTAATGATGATGATTAAAAAGTCATGGTGTTTTTCCTCACATTACCTAACATGTATGTTCCATCACATAATCGAGAACCAGTGGACCCTAGTCAGGCTCATGATGGCTTAGGCTCCTCCCATTGATTGAGGAAGGATAGGGACTTGCAACTGGGTATTATTACAGAGACATGATCTTCCATTTGATTAGGAGGAGTTCAGGCATTGGGCACATCGCTTTGTTATAGTGCCATCCACAATTCAGGATGCAAATCGTTGTCTCTACAGTGCTCAAGCCATACAAGTACCCATAGGAGATGTAACATTAGGAAAAATTAGGACTCAAATTGGACCCTTTAACGATTGCTACACATTCTCTCTCTATAAAAATCGATGCATGGGGTGAATTTTTTACAAATCAACTCAAAAGTTTTGACATTTGGAATCCACCCTTCAAGAAATGTGGGGACTTCTTAAATATGCGAAATTGCCCATCATGCTATATATAATTGGAAAGGTCTACGCTCGAGACCTTTCCAATGATATATAGCATGATGGAAAATTTTGCATATTCAAGAAGTCCCCAAATTTGGTGAGAATGTGGTATGTTACCAATGATATATAGTTTAATTTGGCACATTTTTAAAACAAGTCAAATTTAACTTGAGGGAGGAGATTTGAGAGTTCAACCCCTCAAAAGTGACAACCTAGAGCATAGTGTTTCAAACCAGTTCGCATAATATCTGAATTTGAAGAATATTACTAACAGTATGATAAACATGAAGTTTACTTTGAAGAAGGATATTTGAGAGCTCGAACCCTCAAAGGTGATAAGCTAGAGCATAGTGTTTCAAACTAGTTCACAACATCTAAACCTGGAGGCATGTTTTGACTCCCTAGAGTCAACCCTTACCCACCCCAATGGATTCTTTGTTGAGATCAAAATTGTATCATTTGTTAGCTTTCTTGAAAACGACATTAAATTAAAATCAATATAGGTAGTTGTTTTTTCATTCTCAATTCAAAATCTCATTTTACCTATCTAACTTAGCTAACTTGGTGGATCCAAAAACCAATAGGCTAATGTGTTAGGCTGAAATCAACATGCCAAGACACTTCCATCTCACACAACATGTGTATCTCAAACATAGAATCAAGTTTCTTATAAACAAAAATCAACATAAGACTTGCGTTTGGTCAAATTTCATTAAAACTATGCCATTGCACTTGATGTGGGACAAGGAGCCTCATACGTATAGTAGCCTGGGATGAAGCTGAAGTCAAATGCTCAAACTTAAGAGTGAGGCTGGAAAAGTGAAGAAAATTTAAACAAAATCTTAAAAGGAAACACAAAAAAAGAAGTGCTCAACACAAAAAACAAAGCACGACATCAAATTTAAAAAAATAAGATCATCAAATTTGAAATTGACATTCGTTCCCCGTCTCACAGCTTCGTTCTTTCATTGTCACTTTCATCATTGATCACATATACATGTTCATGAGCATTTACCCATCAGCATCACGTTGTGCCTCTTCGCGTGTCTGTTGGCCTTCTACTGTGCATGTGTCTTTCTTTTGTTCTTTCTTTGTTTAAGGAGAGGCACACTTTTGTGTTCCCTTCACAAACATGTACCTTTGCTCTATGTTACTTTCTCACTCATCTTGCAACGTAGGAAAACTCTCTCTCTCTCTCTCTCTCTCTCTCTCTCTCTCACATATATACCGTTTGCCAAGTTTGAGCGTTAAACTCAAGCTGAAGATTGAGCCCTAGGATCAAGCTCAAGTTTGACCCCTAGGCTCAATCTTAAGTTTGAGCCTTTGACCTAGCTTTAGATAACTAGCCGCATCTCTCTCTCTCTCTCTCTCTCTCTCTCTCTCTCTCTCTCTCACACACATACAAAACATGAGCCATAATTAAGATGTGAATATGTTTTATGAAGGTGATGATTGAGTCCTATGTTAAATCTTAGGTTTGAACCACCATAGGCTCAATCTTAAGTTTTAGCCCTCAGGTACCTTTATTTAACTAGTCACATCTCTCTCTCTCTCTCTCTCTCTCTCTCTCTCTCTCTCTCTCTCACACACACACACACACACACATAAAAATGGTGAAAATTATGCCTTAGGATCAATCTTCTTAAGTAGCTTGAGGTAAGCAAAGTCAACTCATCAAAGCGAAATGATTTAGCTCAAGAAGATAACTATCAAATCATTTATGAAACTTAATGCCAAACTTGAGCCATAATTAAGATGTGCATATGTTTACGAAGCCTTGTACGATTAAGTTTTTGCCTACAAATAGAGTTGTAAATTCAATTTATCCATTTTTCATGATAACCAAGCTCTTTATAACTTTATGTTTTTGTCCTCAAATGTGTTCTTTTAACAAAAACGTATTAAATGTGAGCTTTACATTAAGGATGGAATATCAATATTTGTCTTTATTAAGCTTAAAATACAAGAACAAATATGTACCTTAGTGCTCGCTATCTTACTATCTCAACTTGAAAAATAGAAAAAAAAACACAAAACTCTCTCTCTCTCTCTCTCTCTCTCTCTCTCTCTCTCTCTCTCTCTCTCTCTCTCTCTCTCTCACGCACACACACAATTGTGCCCTAGGCTCAATCTTATTGGTAGCTTGAGGTAGGCAAAATCAACTCATTATGATTTAGCTTAAGAAGATAATTGTCAAATCATTTATAAACTTAATGCAAAACTTGAGCCATAATTAAGATGTACATCTTTTTATGAAGCAAGAGATTGAGCCCTAGGCTCAAGCTCAAGTTTGAGCCTTGAGGTAGCTTTAGATAACTGGCCACATCTCTCTCTCTCTCTCTCTCTCTCACACACACACACATATAGATAGACAAAAATGTGCCTTAGGCTCAATCTTCTTGGTAGTTAAGGTAGGCAAAATCAACTTATAAAAGCGAATTGATTTAGCTTTCAAGAAGATAATTGTCAACTCCTTAATCAAACTTAATGCAAAACTCAAGCCATAATTAAGATGTGCATATGTTTATGAAGGCTTTAGATAACTGGCCACATCTCTCTCTCTCTCTCTCTCTCTCTCTCTCTCTCTCTCTCTCTCTCTCTCTCTCTCTCTCTCTCTCTCTCTCTCTCTCTCTCTCTCCCCCCATACACACACACACACACACACACACACACACACATACAGATAGACAAAAATGTGCCTTAGGCTCAAGCTTCTTTGGTAGTTAAGGTAGGCAAAATCAACTTATCAAAGCGAATTGATTTAGCTCAAGAAGATAATTGTCAAATCCTTAATCAAACTTAATGCAAAACTCGAGCCATAATTAAGATGTGCATATGTTTATAAAGCCTTGTACGACGTAATTGTTGCTAAAGATAAAGTTTTGAATTCAATTTATCCTTTTTTCATGATAACTAAGCTCTTTATAACTTTACATTTTAGTCCTCAAATGTGTTCTTTCAACAAACATATTGAATGTGAACTTCAGATTAAGGCGGCAATATCATTATTTGTCTTTATTGATCTTAAAATATAAGTACAAACATGCACCTTAGTGCTATCTTACTATCTAACTCAAGTTTCAAAGTAGAAAAAAACATGCACCTTAGTGCTATCTTACTATCTAACTCAAGTTTCAAAGTAGAAAAAAAACACAAAACTCTCTCTCTCTCTCTCTCTCTCTCTCTCTCTCTCTCTCTCTCTCTCTCTCTCTCTCTCTCTCTCTCTCTCTCTCTCTCTCTCATATATACACTTGGCGAAGTTTGAGCCTTAAACTCAACTTGTAAATTAAGCCATAGGTTGAAGCTCAAATTTACGCCTTAGGCTCAATATTAAGTTTAAGCCTTGAGGTAGCTTCAAATAACTGGCCATACCTCTCTCTCTCTCTCTCTCTCTCTCTCTCTCTCTCTCTCTCTCTCTCTCTCTCTCTCTCTCTCTCTCTCTCTCTCTCTCTCTCTCTCTCTCTCTTCACACACACACACACACTCAACTCATCAAAGCGACTTAATTTAGCTCAAGAAGATAATTGTCAAATAATTTATCAAACTTAATGTAAAACTTGAGCCATGATT
Organism: Cibotium barometz; assembly: GCF_041138505.1. Taxonomy (NCBI): domain Eukaryota; kingdom Viridiplantae; phylum Streptophyta; class Polypodiopsida; order Cyatheales; family Cibotiaceae; genus Cibotium; species Cibotium barometz. The sequence goes on from NC_141059.1 coordinate 18,497,955, forward strand.
AATATGTGCATATGTTTATGAAGCCTCGGGCTAAATCTCACATTTGAACCTTGAGTTAGCTTTAGATAACTGGCCACATCTCTCTCTCTCTCTCTCTCTCTCTCTCTCTCTCTCTCTCTCTCTCTCTCTCTCTCTCTCTCTCTCTCTCTCTCTCTCTCTCTCTCTCTCTCCTCACACACACACACCACACACACACACACACATATACAGATGGCCAAAATTGTGCCTTAGGCTCAATTTTCTTGGTAGCTTTAAGGTAGGCTAAGTCAACTCATCAAAGCGACTTAATTTAGCTCCATAAGATAATTATCAAATCGTTTATCAACTTGAGCCATGATTAAGATGTGCATATGTTTATGAAGCCTTGTACGATGAAAGTTTTGCTAAAGATAGAGTTTTGAATTCAATTTATCTATTTTCATGATAAGTGAGCTCTTTGAATAGCTTTGCATTTTAGTCTTCAAATGTGTTATTTTAACAAAAGCATATTAAATGTGAACTTTTGATTAAGGTGAGAATATCAGCATTTGTCCTTATTGAGCTTAAAATATAAGTATAAACATGTACCTTAGCAATATCTTAGTGTCTCACTCAACCTGTAAAGTAGAAAAAAATCACAAATAGAACACCCTTGGTATTTTTGAGGTAACATTAAAAGTGAATGCAGAATGCAAGAAAGTGTTCTAAATAGGTACAAAATTGAAGCCTTCCCTTTACTTAAGGTTTCTAGTTTAACTAAAAAATCTAGACCAACTTAAAATTATTAACAAAACATCATTACTTTAATTTGATCATTGTTAAGAAAAATTCCTTGCTAATATCTTGGAAAGGGCTACTAGAACTTGGCATTTTTTTTAAAAATCATTTGTTCAAATATGCAATCTTCTTAAATATACATAGCTAATCATAACACACCATACCTTTAAGTAAATATATTCTTAAAAACATTCACAAAAGGTGCCCCATTTTTTAGGCTTTAAGAAAAATGGCACTTGAATAAGTGCCAAAATTTCTAAATTCATGTTTTGGGATGATGCTATGGATATGATAATGATGCATAAGTAGGTGCCATGAGTTGTAAAAGCATGAGTCATTCTTGATTTGTAAGTGGCTTTATTCCATCTATTTAAAGCTTAAAATATATCACTTCACTTTGTACCTCGCATTTTCAATTCATAGAATCAATTAATGTGTGTGAGGGTAACCTTCGAATTTAGGAGAAGCCGAGGGAGAGTGTGTCTTAAACTCTTTATGCCATGATTACCTTGGAAAAAGCGGTAAAAGGGGGGGATTAGGTATATGGATGTGAAGACATGGCCCCAGCCCTTGCCATCAGATTATAAACCTTGGTAAGGGGGTGGGAAGACTTGGGTGGGAGTTCGGCATTGGTTGGTATTGGCATTGGGATGGATTTGGCAATGATTATACAATGCAATGTAATGGAAATGTGCATCGTTTTTTAGAGATTTTGTGGTTGATGCTGCCCAAAGGTCATGGCAAAAGTTTTTCCAAAATTTCTTTTGATGGACATGGATTGATGCATTGTTGAGCAGTGGATTGCTGCCTTGTTGAGCAAAGGGAGCTAATGCATAAGTGCCATGGACAAAAGGATGATTCAAATGCATGGTTTAAGGGTTTTTGGCAATCTTGAGAGTTTTGCAATAGAGGAAAAAACCCTAATTCAGTACAAGAGGTTTTGGAGTAAAGAAAAATTGGACAAAATTCAAGTAATAGGACCATAGCTTATTCAGGCGCCACACATGCAAATGCATCGCATACTCCTCAAGCTAGTATGTATCATTGTGTGATCAAATTCATGGATCTATGCATGGTCCTATGGATGGTGTCTCTACAATGCAAGAAAGGAGTTTGAACAAGGGCAAAAGTGTAGTTTTGGAAAAACCAAGGGTGGATGAAACTTGGAATCCATCACCAATGGGTGGTCCTCACTTCAATGAGATGGGAGGTCATCACTTCAATGAGAAGAATCATCAGTACAATGAATGGAATCTATTCATGGTAGGCCACATCATTTCAATGAGATCGAGGTCAATCATATTAGGCCAATTAAACATAGACCACATGATTGTCATCGAGGTTGTGAGATGAAGATGAATTCAAGGGAGTGAAGGAAAAGACTACATTCCCTAAGTTTAAATTTGAAGGCTCATTCAATGGAGAGCTTGAAGAATGGATTGGTAAAGTGGAGATTTATTTTGAGCTTATCCCTCATAGTGATAGGGCCAAAGTTTTGTTTACTACTTTGCCTCTAGAAGGCTATGCCCATGCATGGTGGTGACACTTGAATGCTCACAACTACATGATCACTACTTGGGTGGACTTCAAGAATGAGAAGAATAAATTTTATTTCAGCCCTTATAGATCAAGGATGGTGGAGAAATGGAATAATCTCACTCAAACAGGCAATGTCAAAGATTATGTGCACAACTGAGAAAGTCCATCAAAGGGTTGCAAAAAAAAATTAGTGGACGCTCAAAGACTTGAAACCATCAAGAAGGGTATGCTTCTTGCAAAGATCTATGAGGCAAAGTATGCACATGGGATCAAAGAAAGGCAAGTGTTTAGGGCTAATTTTGGCACTTTAAATATGAACAAATCCTCAAGTGGTGTTTCATCTCATATTGGCCCTCCTAGGTTCCCTACTTTGTATGGAAGAGGTGGGAGAGGAAATTTCAGATTTGGTTCATCTCTTCCTAAACCATCAAACGTCCATGCGAAGCATGTCAATACGAAAGGAGCCAACAAGAGCAAGGTCATTGGTGAAGATTGTATAACAACTTGAAGGACAAGGGGCTGTGCTTCAAGTGTGGTGACAAATGGTACAAGGATCATTGGAGGGTTTGTAATGCTAAGTCGATGACATGAAGCATGATCCTCACTAAATCTTACAAATGAGAGGATGTGGATGAATATGAGGATTTGGACAAGTATGAGGATGCAGACAATTATAAGGATTACTTTGAAGATGCCAACAACAATGAACTTGAAGACAAACGAGTATGAGGATGTGGACGAGTAAAAGGATTTATTTGAAGATGCCAACAAATGAACTTGAAGATGTAGAGAATGATAATGAATTTCCTTTTGATCCAAGTGGGTCAAAGAAGAGAGAAGTTCACTATTATGATGGATCATTTTTGCCTATGTGTCTTCGTCGATGACAAGGATATGGCCACTATGTGCAATATTTCTAGTGATGCCTATTCTGGTTGTTGCAAGGGTGCAAGTACATTAAGGCTTAAGGCATGCATAAATGGAAGGATGGCACGTGTTTTTTTTTATAGCGGGAGCACACATAGCTTCATCAACACAAAATCTATGTGCCATCTCAAACTACATCCCATAGCTTTACCTCATGGCATGAAGTTCAAGTGGCTAAAGGGAAAAAGATGGATTTCACATTGGTATGCAAAGATGTGAGTTTGGTGATGCCTATGCTGGCCGTTGCAAGGTGCAAGGACATTAAGGCTTAAGGTGTGCATAAATGGAAGAGTGGCACATGTTTTGGTTGATAGTGGGAGCACACATAGCTTCATCAACACAAAATCTATGTGCAGTCTCAAACTACAGCCCATAGCTTTACTCTCGTGGCATGAAATTCAAGTGGCTAAAGGGGCAAAGATACATTTCACATTGGTATGCAAAGATGCGAGTTTGATACTCACAAGGGATTACACTTGCAAGTCTCGTTTACTTGTTTGGACATGGGTCCCATGTGTGTGCTAAGTGGCTTTGATTGTTGTACACTACTATCTACTACCAAAACTAGTTGTGTGCTAGGATCCTCAAATTGTATTGGGATGTGATTAGTTAGCTTCTCTTGGGTGTTTCATAATGAATTTACAACTTGGATACATGAGTTTTATGCACGATAATGAGGAAATTACATTGATTGATGCCAAGGATGAAGTCAATTAATGCCACACAACTCAAGAGGGAGCTCAAGGGTATGGGATGCATATACATGTTACAGCTTTGTAGTAAAGAAGAAGACAATAGTGGCAAGGGAAAAGTAATGAATGAAGGCATGAAGAGGTTGCTCAAGGAGTATGAAGATGTATTCCAAATGCCCAAGTGCCACCAAAGAGAGAGGTGGATCATGGGATAGCGCTTGAACCACATACCAAGCCCATCAACAAATCACCTTATAGGTTGTCAAAGGTTGAAAAATATGAAGTGAAAAAGCAAGTACAAGAGCTCATTGATATGGGGGATGGGTCACTCCTAGTTAATCACCCTTTACATCCCTCGTACTTTTGCTCAAGAAGGAAAGATGGAACCTTTCAAATATGTGTGGATTATAGGAATCTAAATAAGTCAAAAATTAAGAATAGATTCCCTATCCCATAGATTGATGATTTACTTGATGAGTTGAAGGGTACATGCTACTTCTCTACTAAGATTGACTTAAGGTTAGGATATCATCAATTGAGGATCAAAGAAGGTGATGAGCACTAAATGGCTTTTCTTGTGAAAGAGGCCTTTATTGTTAGTCATTCTGTTTGGATTGTGTAATGCACCATCCATATTTCAAGCATTAATGAACAAAGTGCTTTAGCCTTTCCTTTACAAGTGGGTACAAGTGCATACGTGTGTTCTTTGATGACATCTTGATCTATAGCAAGAGTGAGAGAAAGAACTTGAGACATGTAAGGGTTGTTTTGGATACTTTGAGGGCTAACAAAAATTGTATGCAAAGAAGAGAATGTTTATTCATGTCACGAGAAGTTGAATATCTTGGATATATTGTAAGCAAAGATGGCATTATGCTTGATCATCCTAAGAAGGTGAAGTGTGTCAAAAATTTGGCCTACACCTACAAACACTACTCAATTAAGAGGGTTCTTGAGCTTATCTTCATTCTATAAGGAGATTTATTTGCATAAATTGTTAGTCCTCTTATTAAAACAGATAAGCTTAATAAAGAGGATTTCTTTTGGGACAGTGTATTGCTAGCAAGATCTTTGAGGAGCTCAAAGGAATGCTCACATCAGCCCCTATTCTTGTATGCCTAGACTTCACAAAACCATTCACAATGGTACAAGCCCATGCATAGAGGTGTCAGGGTTGTTTTGTTCCAGAGAACATGGAGTGATTGCATTTGAGAGCTGAAAGTTAAATGGTAAGGAGATGGCTATACGTGTTTATGATCAAGAAATGTTGGCAATACTTCATGCCATCAAGAAATGGCATCCCTATTTGTATGGGAGCCATTTCTTTGTCAAAAGTGATCATAGAGTACTCCAATACTCTTGTCCCAACAAAATCTTTCTCCTAAGAAAATAAGGTGGGTGGCCACTCTCTCTACAAAATTATGACTTTGAAATCTTTTACATGAAGGAAAAGGAGAATGTTGTGGGGGACGCATTATCACACATTTGGGAATGCTCATTAATGGCAATTTCAATGGTGCATAAAGATTGGAGTCCTTTACAACCAAACATTGGTGGAATATCTAGTCAAATGGCAAGGGTTACCTAATGAAGATGCTGCATCGCAACCTATCTCACATTTTAGGACTCAAATGAGGTGTGAAAACAGTGACATAGCTTACCAGAATTTCCTATAAATTCACTATGGATATCCCTATACCCTTTGGTTTTGGATGCATAGTGCTTGGAAGCTTCACTAGGCTCATATGCCATTATGGCATGGATGTTATGGCTTGTTTTGAAGGCACTTAGGGTAGTTTCCAGTCATTTACATGTATTCTTGGCTCCACATACGTGACATGTGTATGAGCATAATGTTTGGACATGATTCCTTGGTGATATACTCCATCATGTGGATTGTATTTGTACACATCTATGGTTAATCGCGTGGGAGGGGATGGTTTGTAATAAAGTTAAAAAGGTCTCATGTGCCTTGGGCCCAAGGTCAAGGGTCTAAGTGAACAGAAAAAGTACCATGCCTATGGACACATTAAAATGTAGAGTGAAAGGCTAGTCATGTATATGTCAAAATAAGTCTAATACTATCATGGTGGCATTTTATTAATTCTCATTACATTGTTGTATGAAGATTGATAAATTGTTCATCAAGGATCGTAAAGACTATGCCTTCCCAAGGATAACAAGATGCCTGCAACAACAAGAAACGAAGGAAGGAGAGTGGTGAGTCTCGTTACCGAGCAGATGTGCAAGGTATGACGGTTCCTCATAAGGTTTGAAGACACTTTCCTATTATAACTTGCATTCAACACATGTTTCAAAGCAAGTCCATTGCCAAACTCATGACTTGGCATGCCAAAAACTGCTCAACCGATGGCAAGGTGAGGATTCCTGTGGATTCACCAGGGCTTGGGGACACAGAAGAAAGGTGACCAGATTTCAAAAAGAAGAGCCATGACACTTACGCCTTGGATTGGGGCGGATGAATTCAATCCTTTTAATGTGAAATCAATATCATGGAGTACATGGTCGGTGGTACTGTGAACTATAATCTCCCTCCATTGAAGACAACAAAGAAAAGCCATTTAATGCTAAACATAAGGTCAAGAACATGAATGTCTACCTCGAACAATTAATTGAGGATTTTGAGACCCTATGGCATGGCAAAAAAGCTTATGATGTGTCTTGGCTACTTGCGCAACATGATATGTAGGTGAAAGCTATACTAATGTGGACGATACATGACTTTCCAAGATATAGCGAGTGCTCTAGTGTGATTTCTACTCCCTTCCTTTATAATCTTTAGGGTTTAACTTTGCAAAACTCATAATCATATTTCACTTTTTGTGTTTCATTTGCAATCTGTAGGTTTCGCTACTTCCACCTACTATGCTTGCTCAATATGTGGGCCACACTTATTACCTCGAAACTGCATTATCTCAAGAAAGTGGTATATGAAAACCACCACCATTTTCTTCCATATGCTCATGACAAGTTTATTCCATCTTGGAAAGGAGTTCCACTGCACCCACTAAGAGTCGAGCATTCGCAAGTGTATTGGAGAGGTGTCGATGTCCCCCCCACCAAAGGGGATGACAAGGTACTCAATATTCATTCGTCTCCTATATTGGACTCAACTAAAGATCAATCACCTTCTAGATCAATCACCTTCTAGATCCCATGGACATACTCAACTAAAGATCAATCACCTTCTAGATCCCATGGACATACTCAAGAATCTAGCATCCAACATTTAGGACCACTTGATTGGTGCTTGACACTCGCTTGGGGTGCGGGATGACTTGAGATCTCCCGCACACTTAGGCAAGAGATGGACAAAATGGCAAGATGGCGTTGCCTGCAACACCATAGGCCTTAACAAAGAAGGAAAAGAAGAGAGGAAAGGAACAAATTGCCTCCTTTCATACTCCAACCGGATGCATGCGTTCATTGAAGGGTGCATTTACAAAAACCAAGAAGCAGGGCTCAACACAATTGTATGGCCTTAAAACCTGATTGGCAAACAATGTTACAAGAATGTTTTAACTTTGTCCAAGCTTTCCAACATATCATTTGTTAGATCGTCCTACCTCATTCATTACATGGCTTTATGCTATATAGTTCATTCTTCCGATTTGCATTGATGGATGCAAATATACAAGATAGGAGAACTTGTGAGGTAGAGTAAGCTAAAGATTATGGATGCATGGTTACCTTATCTAGTCTTTTATTGACTAACGCTCCTCATAGGTACATAAGCTCAAAGGAGATAGTTCCATCTTCGATTGTTAATGTGGCTCGCATAATGGCACTTGGAGACAGTGTGCTTTGATCGAGGACAATTTTCAAGATCCATACTCACTAGTCAACTACATTTAGTAGTACACTTGGTGAATGAGGTGGACGTGTGTGGTGTCATGCATGCTCGATGGATGTTCTTCCTCAAGAGGTTCATGAAGCCGTTAAAAAACTTTGTTAGGCAAAGAGCACGACCAGCGGGAAGCATGGCGGAGGGTTGGATGGTGCAAGAGACTTGTATACATTTTCGAATATCTCTCTATAGTAGATCCCTCAATGCCTACATTATGGAGCAATAAAGAACATGAACACATGGTAGCCCATGTACCACACGGAAAGGAAAGAGGCCGGACCATGGATCAAGCAATGCTCAACAAAATGAATACATTTTGTATTCTTAATAGTGACTCAATGAATAAGCGGGTAATAAGGTATGAAGAGGCAAGATGGACAAGAGTGGAAGAGAGACATTTTTTTAGGAGGCAACATGGAAAATGTGTGGTGTTTCCACCCAACCTTGTTCAGCTTCCCAAGGATTATAGCATTGATTAGCTATATGAGGAGATGAAGAAGACAAAAAGAGATTGAGATCATCCAAGAGGAATGGGTGTATACAAGAGGATGTCTGCAAACGTAAGTGTCTTTACATCACTTCTCAATATAAACATTAATTTTATATAGTTGTCATGTAAATTGTTTATTTGGTGTTTTTTGTAATTTACCATTTACAATGCTATGTGGTCTCAAGGAAAGCATTTTCACACGTGACATTGACTCCAAGAGAAATACGCAGGATGGTGAGATTATGGCAAATTTTAAGCAAGCCAATGGAAGAAAGCTTAATTATTACGGCATGATTAATAATATCATATCAAGGTTGGATATTCAACATTTGATATCTTCATATTGGATGTCAAATGGTTCAAGGATGTGGTGTGTCGCGGTCCTCAAGCAATTGTGAGAAGGCATCCAAGTGGGATCATGGCATTAGACTCAACAAAGTTTTGGCAATAGGACACCTTCATATTACCTCAACATCGTGAACAAGTACATCATTATTAAAAGTGACTCATTCCGTATGACATTTATGCTTAATACTCGGCGTCCCCCTCATTTGTAGGTTGTTTTTCAACCAGATAGACATGCCAAGAAATGGTAGTATGTCGTACAAGTTGCCCTTCATTCAAAGACTATTTTACGAAGACATTCAAGAGCTTACGGAAAAGACGAAAGTGCAAGATGGACACATCGAGGTTCAAGTGGAAGATCAAGAGCATGTAGACATGGGATTCCACGATGCACCTGTTGATGAGTAAATGGAAGATGTAAAGTAGGTGTCCCATGCACAAATGCACCGGATGATGATATTGAAGGTAGTGGTGATGATATCGATCCTGATGCAAAGACCACCACTAGTAGTGGATTAGGTCTTTTTGTTGACTTGGAATGTCCATGGGTGGGGCTATGGATCTAAAGATAGATTCCTTATCATGTATGGATCTAATTCAAGACACAATCCATAATGAACCATGAGGCATCTAGTACAGCAATGATGGATTTGTTTAATGATCTCATCTTCCCATCTTCGACAAGTCTTCCTTTATTTTGGATTATTGTGCCGTTCAACTCACATTAGGCCCTTGTCACTATCCTTCTAAATTCCACCTCTTATCTCACCCCAATCAGATCATCCAGATCGACCTCATCCTACCGAAAACAAAGAAGAGTGCAACAAAAACATTAAATCAGAAAGAAAAAACCCCTTACATCTGCGCTCTGTTTTTTTTACAGTGGGTTGCGATATGCTACTGGCCCAACTGTTGTCCCAGCTATAGCGAGGCAGATAACCGAGCAGGGCTCGCCCACTATCACCCATCATTATTGCCCAACAAACCCTCCATTTTGTTGTAATGATGCTCACGGATATTAATAGATTGATGCTTAAAATCAAGATTGAACATACAACACTGCATCTCCAGACATCATTGTCTACATTTTGTCGCATTTAGATTCCATGGATATCATTGTACACTTTATGGTCTCATAGACCCTTTGGTCTTTCATAGACAATTAATCTCTCTCTCTCCCCCCCCCTCTCTCTCTCTCTCTCTCTCTTGCGATTCCATCACTTGTTTTCAAACCCAAACATCAACAATATGAGGGGCACACTCTGCATTGGAGGCCCGACTATAGCCGGGTCAATAGCTAAGGGCTCGCCCTCCAATTTGCTGTAGTGAGGCTCATGGATATTGATAGATTGATGCTTAAAATCCCTATTGAATATACATCACTGAGTCTCCAGACACCATTGCTTACTGTTTGTTGATGAGTTTAGATTCCATGGACGTCATTGTACACATTTTGGTCTTATAGAACCTTTGGGTCTTTCGTAGACGATAAATGTCTCTCTCTCTCTCTCTCTCTCTCTCTCTCTCAATCCATAGGCCGTATGATGATGGTCCCACTTTATATCATATGGCTCGGATTTGACATTCCCACCTCATAGCTCTACTCTTTGTTTTCTTTGTACCATGAAGAGATTACATGGACACTATTGTATCACTTTTGGTCTCATAGACCCACTTGGGTCTTTTGGAAGACATTTAATCATTTAATCTCTCTCTCTCTCTCTCTCTCTCTCTCTCGTTTTTAAACCCAAAAGGCAGCAATATGAGAGGCACACTTTGCATTGGAGGCCCGCCTCCCATACGTTCCAACTCAAAGGTCCCTACAAAGCAGGAGATACACTAGATCATAGCAGGACCGAGAACTTTACATTGCCCAATTTCCATATGTTAAAAGTCACAGGCCCTAGTAAGTCGAGATACACTAGATGCTAGCAGGACCAAAAGCTTTCATGCAAGCAGGACCGAAAGCTTTTATGCTAGCAGGACCAACAGCTTTCATGCTCGTCTTGGGATATTCCTAGTCTAAGAATATTTTCTTCCTACTAAAAGGAGTGCATGACCTCTCTCAAACACCATCAAAGCAGCATTTTAAGAAAACAAGAATTTCACTCAACAAAAAAAGGGGCTATAGATCAATGCGGAGTGCATGATTTCTCTCAAACACCATGAATTACCTGCAAAGGGGTATTGCAAACAATTTTTAAGAAAACAAGAAATTACCTGCAAAGGGGTATTGCAAACAATTTTTAAGAAAACAAGAACTTCACCTGACCAAAAAAAAAAAAAAAAGGCGCTATAAGCATTGCAGCTTTGAAACCTAAACACAAGCCTGCCCAAAAAAGGGGGGCTTTCCAGCTGTGACCATTCTTATCCCGAGTTAGTGAAATCCAACAAAAGCTTTCGGGAAAAGCAATTCTTTGCAACTGAACCTCAGGGTGCAGTCTCCAATACATCAGCTCCCTCCTTTAAAAACATAAGTGAGGGATGTCCTCAGAAATGAATGAACTTTTAGAGACAACTATTATACACCAGCGCACCCATTTGTTGTCACTGCACAGCGCGCCCTATGATGAATGAGATCTTTTAAGTGTACATAAAGCCTAAACAAATTACAAGCATGCAGACAACGACAAGGAAGAAGAAGAAGCTGCCTTCGTCTTGCCTTGAAGTAAATACATGCTCAAATCTGAAGTTAGTGATGCCTTCTGTTTCAAGGCTGGAGAGGAGCAGGAAGCAAGCATCAACATCCTCGTTGCTGCTGAGCTCATAATGACTCCACTTCAGCCACCGACTGGCTGTAATCACTTCTCCAATAATTGACATCATTGAAATCGAGATCTCCAGTCACATCCACATTTGTCCTGTCGAGGTCATTTTGTGGAATATTCTTGGCCGGATGGATGGGCCCAGCCTCCCCAACTATGCCTTCCCGTATTGCATGCTCCATCGCTTTTGCCGTACCCTTGGTCTCCACTCCTACAAACTGAGTTTCAGATATTTGGTCACCCCTGCTGTCATCCTCATGATCGGGGAGGGCACCCACATCTTCATTATCGGGGAGAGTGCCCAGTGCACCTGCCTCTTTCATTCGCTCTTGGTCATGTTCGGCTTCTTCATGTACCGAGCTCAAGGCGACAGCTGCTTCGAACTGGTCCTCTGAGTCATCTTTAAATGGGTTATTGTCACTAAAAGCCATCCTTCCAGACGTTCCTTCCGAAGTGGAAGGCTCTGTCCAACTTACCCAGTCAGGCGGTCTTCGAGAAAACGAATCTGCACCGATGTTCTCATCTTGGAAAAATGATAGATTATCTAAGACTTCGAGTTTTTTCATGCCCGAAGAAATGTCATTTACTGAATTGCCTTCCCCACCTTCAAGTGCCACACCCCCTACCTCTTGACTGTTCACATTGAGACCATTTCCAAGACCAGCTGAAAAGTACGCATTATCAGAAGAGGTGGCTGTATCCACCAGATCATCATCCTCACCAACCACCACCTCATCATCACTGCTGCTGCTATTAGGAGAAGACACGTTGTTTCCCTGCCCATCTTCGAAACGTGGGGTTGGATTAGAAACCAGAAAAGAACCCAGAGATTGACTGGACCTGTCATCTGGAAACGCAAACCAATTGGGCCCAGAGAGAAAACTGTCCCTTGACTGCCCACTGCAGGGGGGGAAAAAAGAACTTTATAAGATTTTCCCTCCCCTAAAGACCAAAAACAAAGATAGAAAGAACATTAAAAGCACAATTTTCTATTATTGACAGCGACGTACTTCTATCTGCAGGCACAGGAACAAAAATATGTCAAGTATTTAATCTAACAAATACATTTTTTTATTTTTACTACCCCCCCCCCAATACACACAGCCTTAAAGTCTCTAATTCCATCTTGGCATACATACACACACACACAATGTTTATATGACTTATGTGAGTGTATACATGTATGTTTAATGTGTGCACTTATTGTATCGATGTATGCATGTGGGTATGATGTATGTATGTTTGTATGTATGTACATACGCATGTATGTATGTATGCCACAATAGATTTAATATCTATTAGGTATGCTAATGCCCACCATGCCATCACATGGGTGCTTAGCTCGTGGGGATTCTCATGCAGCAATTCCCCTGTATGCCATCTAAGCTCCATGTGTATGTATGTATGCACACAAGGATACATACATGCTTGTACATGAATGTATGATAGAGAGACTGCTGTGAGGCTCAAATGGTACAAATGACTTAATAATTCGGAAAGAGTTGAGAATCAGACAGCAACCTGTCATGTTCTTCCCCTAGCCTCAATGATGAAATCACCACCTCCGCTGACTCGTCATCAAAGAATACATCCTGCATCAGTTAACAAAATTAGTCAGCACAAATTTCAAAATAATTGGACCTAACAGTGTATCGAAATAAAGTGTCGTCAGGATAGGCTGCATGCAGCCCTCCAATGGTGAGCAGGTCAATGAAATGCAAATGTTAGCCGCAACTCCATATAACTGCAACACCCGAGGGGTGGGTTATGGTGGTACAGGATGCCAGGGGTCCCCCCCTCTCTCTCTCTCTCTCTCTCTCTCTCTCTCACACACACACGCCCCAAGAGATCTAGAGAACCATAGCATTCTTACATCATCATCTCTTTCAGTTACCCCAAGTCCCTGCAAAAAATAAATAAGTAAATAAACAACACATTATACATTCAAAAGTCCAACCTTCAAATGTGAGCTATCAAAGGCTCATATACCTCATCTCCATCCTCATTGTCAAACATCCCATATCTGAAAACTTCACGAGTTAAGTTGGATGCCATTGTAGATATATCATAGTCTCTCTCCCGGAAATCATCCTCATCGCTGTCCACAGGCCGATCGCGCACAGAGGTGGGGCGGCTGCAGCAACCAAACATTAACATCATAAGGTAGATTAGGAGTATTTGAACAACTAGGGTTCAGAAGAGATCCAGAAGAGATCTATCTTTGATTTTGAAAAATGTTAATTTGAATGAAATGTAGAACTTAAAATTTCCATTGTACTTCTTGATATTTATTATATTGAAATGAATTTTTATTTTACTCATTGATATGATCGATTATTTTATATGATGATTGACTGCCCACCGACAAAGTGAGAACACTCTCTTCAGCAAAAAGTGACCCCTTATCTCTCACCCAGAGAAGTCTACTGAAACCGGCCTCTGATAGAAACCAAAGTGCAGTGGACTAGCAATCACCCTTCCACTTGTAGTCTAGATATGAAAACAAAATAGATTGGAGCTAGAGTGCCCAAATCTGAAAACAAAGCGACACCTATTGGCCCCAAAGCTTGGCGCCCCTTGCGGTATTTCTTTATTCAATTTCAAAAGTATGAAAGGCCGAGTACAACAAAATCAGCCAAGAGAGTACACTTGTATGTCCAATCTGACAGCCCACAATACCTCTTAGCACAGAGGATTCACACACACAGATCTGTGTCTCAAAGCAACACTCTGTGCCTCCCTCTGATCAGCCAAGACCATTAAGCAGGGCATACATCTGGCATATCTCAAGCACATGATTCAACATCTCAGCTCATACATACATTCATTGTTCAATCTCTGTCTCCACCCTTTTCAATCTGCCATACCCCTCCTCTCACAAGGGGCCAGATAGCTCAAATCTGCAACAGACATAAGGCAATAGAAAGAGAGATAGATGAGGGCCTTACTCTCCCCACGGGAGATGCTGGATTATCCATATACAAATGCCATAACACAACCCAACACGAGGCAACCAAGCCGGAACATAGGCTGTAGAAATGCCGAGCCAACAACATAATCCATATACCTCTATGTGGGTACTCATTCTTCCCCAAAAACCACGGGTCTTCATGCAATAGAGCTGGTACAGCAAGTACAACTCTCCATTCAGCCGGTACAATAGGTACAATGGCTGATACAACTGATACAATGGCTGGTACAACCGGTACAGTGGCTAGTATAGCAAGTACGATGGCTGGTACAATAGGTACAAGTACAAATGCTGGTACATCATGTACAGTGACTAGTACAGCAGGTACACTGGCTTCAGTATTTCTTCGCGATGGAAGCCTCCAAATCTGTCCCCAACAGCCAGTATTCTTCATGAGCAGCCTTCAAGAGAGAGAGAGAAAAAGAGAAGCCATCATTAGGGAAGCCTTCAACAGTGGTAGAGGCTAGTGTGCAGCAAGACAGCCTCTATTAATAATGAGAGAGGGCTCCAATTTATAGATTTGGGCCTCCCATGAGCTAAAATGGCAAGAGAAGGCTACAATGACAAGTGGAGAGCCACACAATAGCTGAAGTGACAAGTGTGAGGCTTCTATAATCTTTACCTCTAAAAATATCCCAACTAGTAGACATTCTGTCATAGGGACTTTGCCAACTCTTAGTATCTGCTCAATTCCAGATGTAATGACGCGAACAGAATTTCCATCGGAGTCGGACCAAAAATTGCAACTCTCCTAAATTTTAGGAGTGTGGTCCTTTGTATTCTAGGATAATCCCCCATTCCCAAAGCTTGTACTTTCCAAATATTTAGACACCCATGGAGTCCACCAGACTCCTTTCATACTGGAAAATGTCCAGGTTGGTGACACAAGACCTACAAGACCAAGCTAGAGATTGCGGTTTGGAGCTACAATGGCGCCTTGAGAACAAATGCACGTCTGTTCGAGGAGACATTTACAGGGAGAGACTTGGTCTTATACACAGAGACTCATCAGTGCCAGGGGAGTCGGCTTCCAGAGGTGAGAGGATACAGATGGGAGTCTGTTCACCGCCCACACCCACGCACAGTAGGGGGTACCCGGGGGTCGGGAGGGGTGACATTGCTGCAAAAGTGGTGCTGATTTGCTTTATGCTTGGATTGTGCACATTTGTGGTAGTCAAAGTTTTGACTTTTGACCTCAGAAATTGGAGCTTTTGGTGCACAAGTGCTCAGCAACTTTTTATGACACTAGAATAGTGTCTTGGATGCCAATTTGGATGCTTTTGTGTTGAGAAAAACAAGAATATTGTTTGCTGCAAATTTATGACTGTTTTTACTGTCATTTTGGGACAGTTTCTCTGAGTTTTGGATGCCTCTATCTCTGTCACAAGTTGGGACAGTTTTTTGAGTGAGTTGCACTCAGTTTTGCAGGCATATTTGGCTCAGTTTTGGAGTCATAGATGATAGTGGTGCAGGAAATTTATTACAGTTTTGGGACTGTTTATGCATTCAAAGGTGGAAGGTATATTGGTTGCAAGTTCTCTCCTGTAGAGGACAGATTTTGGTTGCTATTTTATTCGGCTTTTGCTGTTTTTTATTTGCTCAGACATGGCTTCAAGTGGGAGTGAAGGTGGTTCACTTCTTAACATCAAGAACTTGGAAGGAGCACACAACTTTGCCATTTGGCAAAAGCAGTGCTATAATGTGCTTCTTCAAAAGCACCAAGCCCGTCCTATCAAGGACAAGGGGGTGAAGCCAGATAATATATCAGATGATGATTGGGAAAGTGTTGATGAATTGGCACGTTCCACAATTATGCTTTCTATTTCAGATGTGCTCTTGTTCAATGTTGAGAATGAGGACACTGCATGGGATATGTGGAGAAGGTTGGAAGATTTGTATGCTCAACAAAGTGCAGCAAGCAAGGTTTATTGGCTCAAGAAGCTCATGGATCTCAAGATGAAGGAGGGCATGACTATGAGTGTGCACCTAAATGAGTTTAACTCTATCATCAAGCAGTTGGCAAATCAGAAATTCAACACTGATGATGAGTTTAAAGCAACATTTTTCCTTTGTACTCTTCCTGAGAGTTGGGATATTTTCAGGACAGCTTTGAGCAATTCAAATCCTATTCTTGTGTATGCAGATGTTGAGAGCCAGCTCCTCATGGAGAAGATGAATAGGAAGAACAATGCTTCAAGTAAGTCTTCCACTGCCCTTAACACAAGGGGAAGATCTCAGTATAGAGGTAATGACAGCCAAAGGAACAAATCCCGTAGTAAGTCACGTCCTAAGAAGGACATTGAATGCTTTCATTGTGGAAAGAAGGGGCACATGAAGAAAGATTGCTTCAAGTGGAAAAAGGAGCAAAAGAAGGGCAGCAGCAACAATCAATGTCACGTGCACAACAGTCAGGTGTACAGTGACATGGCATCATTATGGCTTCATTAGCATCATCAGTAGTCATCAGGCATTTAATCAGCATTTTACAAGCATTTTTCAGGTATTTATGACCAGCCGACTGGCATTTATGGTATTTATGCTCAGTCGTGGACATACAGCATCTGGCCGACTGCATTAATGCTGGCCGACCAGCATCCCTCATGCATATAAATAGAAGAGCATATCCATTCAGAGAGATAGGGCTCATCAGAGTGAAGCGCATCCTCCTTTGGACCATCTGGCGTTTCAGCATATCATCATCAGCATCAGTCACAGCAAACGCATCAGCATCAGCCCTCATCTCAACAGCATCATCAGTTAACGCATCAACATCAGCAAACGCATCATCAGTTCAGCCATCATCATCAGCAAACGCAGTCAGTTCAGCCCAACAGGTCTGCGTTTCATCATCCCATCAGCATTCAGCCTCTGTTCCAAAGCCTCCCTTCAGTGTTTCCTTCCCAGGAGACAAGGGAAAGAGTGGACAGCAGTTCAGCCTGCATATTCAGCATATAGGCAGCATATTCAGCATTACAGATCCAGTTGGATCTCATTGTAACATCATTCATTCATTTAATATAGCTGCATTGCATTGACACATATTTGTTTGTCTCTTAAACATCATTAAGTGCAGTTAAGTATAGACTAAGGTTGTGATTACTACGGTCTTAACCTCTCACATGTCACATTGGTATCAGAGCGTTACAGGGTAACCAGCCTTAGAGCATGTTCATTCCATCAGTCATTGAGTCAGTCATCATTTTTATCGCTTCCGCACAGTTAAACCCAGTTCTCAAAATTTTGCAAGCTACCCTTAGGGATTTTCCCTTAGGTCTGCATCAGTAACCCATCCATCTGCATTCTTGCACAGCATATAGGGTTGCACATGGCTTGCATAGCAGTCATCATAGCAGTCATCTTAGCAGACATCCTAGCAGTCAGTCTTGCATACATGTTGCCCATGAACTCTCAGGGAAGAATGACATCCATCATCAAAGGAGAACATAAGTTTTGGGCTTCAACTGGCAGCAGCAGGGGGTTTCTCTTCCACAGAAGACGGAAGTTTGCTCCAACATCGCCTCAGGAGGTTCAGAGCTTCAGGTACGACGAAGATGGTAGGTGAAAGGTTTCCACAGGCAGGTCAGGGGTGACTCAGGTATTTGCCATTCAGTTCCCGCAGTGCATAGAGTCTTGGCTCAAGGATTTCACTCCTGCAGATGGCCTCAGTCCCAGCAAAAGACAGAAGGGGGCAGTGGTTCGGAGGAGAAGGATCGCAGAAGAGTCGAAGGTTGCCAGGTTTATCACCCAGCAATAGTTTAGCAGCGAGGAATGTCACGTGCACACCAGTCAGGTGTACAGTGACATGGCATCATTATGGCTTCATTAGCATCATCAGTAGTCATCAGGCATTTAATCAGCATTTTACAGGCATTTTTCAGGTATTTATGACCAGCCGACTAGCATTTATGGTATTTGTGCTCAGTCGTGGACATACAGCATCTGGCCGACTGCATTAATGCTGGCCGACCAGCATCCCTCATGCATATAAATAGAAGAGCATATCCATTCAGAGAGATAGGGCTCATCAGAGTGAAGCGCATCCTCCTTTGGACCATCTGGCGTTTCAGCATATCATCATCAGCATCAGTCACAGCAAACGCATCAGCATCAGCCCTCATCTCAGCAGCATCATCAGTTAACGCATCAACATCAGCAAACGCATCATCAGTTCAGCCATCATCATCAGCAAACGCAGTCAGTTCAGCCCAACAGGTCTGCGTTTCATCATCCCATCAGCATTCAGCCTCTGTTCCAAAGCCTCCCTTCAGTGTTTCCTTCCCAGGAGACAAGGGAAAGAGTGGACAGCAGTTCAGCCCGCATATTCAGCATTACAGATCCAGTTGGATCTCATTGTAACATCATTCATTCATTTAATATAGCTGCATTGCATTGACACATATCTGTTTGTCTCTTAAACATCATTAAGTGCAGTTAAGTATAGACTAAGGTTGTGATTACTACGGTCTTAACCTCTCACATGTCACAATCAAGATGCCAAAAATGACAAAGGCAAGCAACGTGCAGAGAGCAGTAACAGTGGTGTGAAGATTGAAGAGATAAATGCAGTCACTCATGAGAGTGAGGATGACATTCTTTTTGTTTCATCACTTGATGCACATGCTTTGATCACTGATGATGATAGTGATATGACCACTTGGATCATTGATTCGGGTGCTTCTTTCCATGTGACACCACACATGGAGTGGTTTTGCTCATATAATGGTGGTTCACAGGGTGTTGTGCATCTTGGAAACAATTATGCATGCTCTATTGAAGGGATTGGAGATGTGAAACTTGTATTTCCTGATGGCACACATTTTATGCTTCATGATGTTAGGCATGTGCCAAAGCTGAAAAAGAACTTGGTTAGTACTGGTCAATTGGATGATCAAGGCTACTACACTGTGTTTGGTGATAGTAGGTGGAAGATAACCAAGGGAGCCAGAGTCATTGCAAAAGGGCATAAGTGTGATACTTTGTATGCTTTGCATGTTTCTGATGTAAAGAATCATGTGGTTGCCGTAACTCAGGTGCCAAAGGTTTCATTGTGGCATGGCCGGTTAGGACACATGAGTGTTAAAGGAATGCAAGCACTGTCTCAATTGGGTTATTTACCATCTCTGAAATTTTCAGAATTTAAGCATTGTGAGCATTGCATTTTTGGAAAGCATTCACAGTCACCACATAAAGTGACATTGCAACAAAGATTGACACCCTTAGATTTGGTACATAGTGATGTATGTCAAATGCCTCAGTTGTCTATGGGTGGTCATGAATACTTTGTTACATTTATAGATGATGCCACAAGGAAAGTGTGGGTCTATTTCATCAAGAGGAAGGATGAAGTTTTTGGTGCATTTCAAAAGTTTGTTGCCTTGGTTGAAAATCAGACAGGTAAGAAGTTGAAATGCTTACGCTCTGATAATGGAGGAGAATATGTCTCCAAAATATTTCAGGAATTTTGTGACAAGAAAGGGATAAAGAGGGAACTCACAAGCCCTCATAATCCTCCACAGAAAGGAGCTGCAGAGCGAACAAATCGAACTATTCAAGATAGATTCCGTAGTATGCTGTCTCATGTTGCCTTACCCCATGGTTTTTGGGCAGAGGCTGTTCAAACAGCCATTCATGTCATCAACAGGTCACCGAATAAGCGGTTGGATGGTAAAGTACCTGAGGAACAGTGGTATGGCAAGCCACCCTCATATAAACACTTGAGAGTGTTTGGCTGTGATGCGTACGTGCACGTACGAAAAGATCAGCGCAACAAACTCCAACCAAAGTCAAATAGATGCATCTTTATTGGATATGGTGATAGTGGTGAAATGGGGTATAGATTGTGGGATCCCGTTGGAAGGAAGATTATACGCAGCAATGACGTGATTTTTCCATGAGGAAAGCATGCACAGGCAGCCCACACAAAAATCAGAAAATAGGAAGGTTGTCTTTGAAGAAATCATTGTGAATAGACAGCAAAATATGCCCAATAATATGCAGCAAGGTGCTGCTGCAAATGTCCCTAATGCAGAGAGAATACAGGCTGAGAATCAGCCTAATCAAATTGCCTTTGATATGCCACAAATAGAGCCACATCTTGGTGATGTAGGACAGCCAGAGGAGGTGGTACAACCACATAATATGGCTGATATGCAGGCTGAACAGCCAGCCAATCAAGATGATTGGGTAAGGAGATCCACCAGAGTCTCCAAACCTCCTGATAGGTTTGTTCCACGACAGAACTACGTGGCTGATTTTGTCATGCTGACAGATTGTGGTGAGCCTTCATGCTATCAGGAAGCAATGAGAAGGCATGATAAGAGAGTGGGAGAAGGCCATGCATTCAGAAATGGATTCTCTTATCAAAAATAAAACATGGGATTTAGTGAAACTACCAACTGGAAAGAATTCCTTACCATGCAAATGGGTTTATAAGATCAAGGTCCCTCCTAATGCTGAGAACAAATACAAGGCAAGATTGGTTGCCAAGGGGTTCAAGCAACAAAAGGGCATTGACTTTGATGAAATCTTTTCCCCTGTGGTGAAAATGACAACATTGAGGGCTGTTTTGGCATTGGTTGCACATGAGGACATGGACTTGTGTCAGATGGATGTCAAAACTGCGTTTCTTCATGGTGATCTTCGTGAGGAGATTTTCATGGTACAGCCAGAAGGGTTTGTCAGTGAAGGCAAAGAAAAGTTGGTATGTAAGCTGAAAAAGAGCTTATATGGGTTGAAGCAGGCTCCAAGGGAGTGGTACTTCAAATTCCATACTTTCATGCAATCTCAGGGGTTTAGGAGAAGTGATGTTGATCACTATCTCTATACCAAGAAAGCAAAGGATGGTAGCCTTATTTTGCTCATCATTTATGTTGATGGCATGCTTATTGCAGGCAAATCTTGGTATGAGATTGATGCACTGAAGATGGGACTGCATAAGACCTTTGATATGAAGGATCTTGGTGATGCAAATCACATCTTAGGGATGCATATCATACGGGACAAAAATCAAAAATTGCTCTATTTGTCTCAAAAGGAATACATTGGCAAGGTTTTGCAGCGTTTCAATATGGAGAGAGGAAAGATTCGTAATACTCCATTGCCTCCATATGTGAAACTCAGTCAGAAAGACAGCCCACAATCAGATGATGAGAGGGCTGAAATGGCCAAGACTCCTTATGCATCCGCGGTTGGTAGTCTCATGTATGCAATGGTGGCTACACGTCCAGATATTGCCTTTGCAGTGGGAGTTGTCAGTAGATACATGGCAACACCCGGCAAGAAGCATTGGGAAGCCGTGAAAGGTTCAATGAGATATCTTAAGGGCACAATGCATGTGTGCATTTGCTTTGGGAAGAAAGACTTGGTTCTTCATGGGTTCACAGACTCAGATTTTGCAGGATGTGTAGACAAAAGAAAGTCTACTACAGGATATGTTTTCACCTTAGGTGGTGGTGCTATTTCATGGATCTCTCGGTTGCAAAAATGCATTGCTTTATCTACCACAGAGACAGAATATGTTGCAGCCACAGAGGCGTGCAAAGAAGCCATATGGTTATCTCGTCTAGTGGGAGATATTGGTTTATCAGGAGAGGTTCCTATTTTGCATTGTGATAGTCAGAGTGCTATTCAGCTAGCACGTAATCCTATGTTTCATGCCAAAACGAAACACATTGAGGTGAAATATCATTTTATCATATAGGTACTTGAGGATAAGCGCATTCGGCTTGTCAAAGTGCACCCTGATAACAATCCTGCAGATCTTTTGACCAAGAGTCTTAACCCGCAACAATTTGCACATTGCAGAGTATAGATGGGTGTTGGCTGAGTTTCTCATGTTGAGATTCTCTTGTATTTTGTGTATATGTTTTTATGTACACTTCTTCCTCTCTTTTTTGGGCACATTGCCTTTAAGTGGGAGATTGTTGGGGATAAAGGCACAATGTGCTATCCCTTGTATAAGTGGTACTTATAATGCCACGTCATCACCTTATCTATTCTTTGTATAAAAGGCAATAAGGGAAGTCACACTAGAAGACTTTTGCTTCCCACAAAACTCGTGTGCTCTCACCCTTCTCCCTCTCCCTCTTGCTTCCGCTCCTTGCTCCCATCAGTATGTTACCTCATATGTATACCTTGGGATCACTTTTGCTGGACCTCAAATCTTGATGCGGAAGACGGCCGACGCTAGATTGATGAGGGGATATGCAACCCTTGGCTCGCTAGAGAGGCAATGCTCACAAATACAGTTTCAGGAGCCAAGGACGAAGCTTTGGCTATTTGATACTCTAGTTACACCTGCACTACTGTATGGTGCTCCCATCTAGGGTCCTAGCTTATACCACAAGAGGAGACAGAGGAGAGAACCGGCCGAGACAAATATAGAGGAGGTATATGATGGGTGGAAGCCGATGGAGAGACCCCTAGTGGCGATGATCTCACGCATGATTAGGAGTAAGCCATCAGTGCCACATGAGATTGTGCGGGCAGAGATCGGGGCTGCACCGATAGTGACAGAGGCTCTATTCCAGACAATCACATACTAGCATAGGCTATGGGAGCTTCCACTTGAAAGATACCCCCGGCTAGCCCTAAAGTCCTCAAGACAGTTGACACTTCAGGGAGATACAAAGTGCTAGTATGCAAAGGTAGGCACTTGGTTTGGCATGCACAGTATGCAGATGGAGGCACTTCCCCCCTTCCAGTACAACATACAGGCCCCGTCATTTGCTTAGCCACACAAAGCGAAACAAGGTTATCAGGAAGAACATTGTCATACTGGATACTCAGAGGACATGGAATTCACCACCTATCCTTTGGGGTGAGATGTGCGATCGGCCAAATCCACACCTCGTCCCACCAGCTGAGAGTGGAGACTGCCAAACATGGGCCTAGGGCGGCCGCACCAGAGGACAGGATATGCCAGCTCTATCACACAGAGCCCAAGACAGAGGACCATTACATATGCCGATGCCCTGTATACTATGAGATTCGGGGGAGGTTCCACTGCCTCTTCCAAGCTGGGTTCGGACCACTTTCCAGGATCATGGACTTCCCGGATCACAGATGCCTAGGACTTTTCCTTCTAGAGCTCCGTAGACACAAGGAGTCCTTAGTGAGATCCAGATTAGCTGTACTTGCTCGAGGACCAGCACGAAGAGCTCTCACCGACTTCTTCCATACCAACACTCCGAGGGCCGATCCACCCATCATACCCAGACCACAGGCTAGTGTAGAAGCTCGGCCGAGAGGTGTGACTCTCGACAGAGCCACTGAGTTATGCAGAGCTCGACGCCGCAGACCCCATGGCCCTCGCCCATGGCCACGCCACCACAAGAGGATCCGGGCCATCATCTCCCTTCATCGCAGGACCTTCTCGCGCCAGCTCAGTTTTACCACCTTGAGCACCATGTCACAGTGGCCCATGAGGGATGTATTAGGGTGATATAAAAGCTCTCTGCTCATGTACCTAGATCAGATTTTGAAGTTCTAGATTTTTCTTATCTTTCTCTTTATTACTATTTTGTACCCAAGATGATGTACGTTATGGATATGATGTAACCTTTTGGTCTCATAGGTCATTTTGGCCTTTTGAAGACGTTAATACAACTTTCTTTCTCTCTCATACCCACGCTCCAACTCCACGCGCCAGAGGAGTTCTTAGCGAGAGAGCTCGATCCATTCTCCGAGCCAAAAGTCCCCGACCCAGAGCATCAGGACCCTCCGGCACATAGAGATAGATTCGTGAGTTCCCCCCCCCCCCCCCCCCCGCCCGACATGACACGCTCCCATCACAAAGGCCTGACATTCACTCCACCATCAGATCGGTTATGGCCGAAGCGGGTATCGTCATTGGCTGATCACAGCATATCTCACTCTACACAGGATCATCTGTTGATCACATGTACTATCAGATGTTTTCATTTTACTTTTTCTTTCAGTTTTCCATGGCCCAGTATATCCATGGTACCATTGTATTACTTTTGGTCTCATAGGCTGGAAGAATCGGTGCTCAGAATTCAGCAATCAATCACGATGAATATAACGCAACTTAGAAGACGATGTGCAGGAACTAGAGAGAGAGAAAGAAAGAAAGAAAGTTATATTAACGTCTACGGCATGTTACAATGAGAGGTGAATATTGCCTTAATAAACTGTTTAACGTAAGCATAAGCATTTCAATACACGGCATTACTTACCCACATGTCCACTGACAGACATTCTCAATGGAATTACGGCTTTGCAGAACATCCGATTGCCATTCAAGCCAAGCAGGTTTACCCTGATACAAAAAAACACCATAAATTGAAGATATCAACCACATTCAAAAACACTGACAGAAAGCTTGCAGACCTCAAGCGCTCACTAAGAGATCAAACAGCAAAGGAGAGTGATGGTCAAAGAACCTGTAGGTGAGCCTGTATGTCTGGGTTACTATTGGCAGCTTGAAGCAGTCGGTTCGCAATCCTTGTTAAGTGGCCCAGACTGCCTATCTTTGGAGGAGCCTTACCAGTGACAGGCACTGTAGGCTGTTTTGATAAATACATCACAGCAATTTTTAGACTTAATCTTAATTTTCTAATCCACAACAACAAAGATTTTGGGCAAGATTAAATCAAACTACTGCCAAATTGTGCCAAAGTTTAACACTTATAGGAGGCAAAGAGAACAAAAAATTAAAAGAAATAGGTGTTTCAGATGCACACCTTACTGTCGGTGCTAAGCACGTAGGGATTCTCATCTGCTCCCAGGAGCCTTGCAACCAGATCACAGTCCACCAAGAGATGGTCTATGAGCATCTTGCTATTGCTTTCGATACACGAGGTCACAATGTTCTCCACATGATGATGCAGCAGATTATTGAATGGATAACTGCAAAAATTTGACAAAAATGGCTATTTCAAATGAAGGAACACCAAACGAAGGCATTCACATGGGGGCGGCTCCCAAAAACTTGACCACCCGCATAGGCCATAACATCACCAGGAGGTCTTTTTATAGCAGCAATCCTCTTACTCGAAAAATAATTTTAGAATTAGTTGGATAGCGCCCAATCGGACCAACTCTTGCCTGGCTCCCTCACTATTGGTTCGGAGTAAAACAGCAAGAAACTCGATGATCTGTAGACAACCATAAACAGTCATATAGTAAGACCCAACACAAGTGACAAAACCAAAATATAAACGAGAAAAGGTACCAAGCTGGCCCTTCTGCAGATAACAAACTGCTAGTGGCACAAATACCTTTAAGCGATGGGTGCCAAGTGGGGGACGTAGCTCTCCATATGTGGTAGGCAGGATCCTCTCATCCGCTAGCACATCAAGCAGCGTGAGCAAGTCTCCTAAAGCATGCGAAACACCTCCAAGTTACATACAGCCTACCATGAAAACAATATGTGTGAAGTAAAGGGCAGTTGGCTTACAAAGAAACGATTTGGTATACAATTAAGGGTACTACAAGTAGCTACAACTTAGTCAGTCAAAACTAATATATACCTTTTTAAAGATAAGGCGTCAAGACACTCTCCGCTAGCCAATGAGGGATAGCTCAAGGTAAAGGTGTTTGTCTAGGACCAGGAAGTCCTGGGTTCAAGACCCATGAGGTGCTTCATCGGTGGCATCAACTATGGGCGGATTAAAAAACGCCGTGCCTATGCGCAGTGAAAAATGATAACTACGGGAGGATCTTGGGCCTAAGGCCACTTGGGGGATTAAAAAAAGACACTCTCCACTATTTACATGAGCTATAGCCTATAAAGCCCAAAGCACACATAGAAGGCTTTCTTCTCCTCCCAGCCACAATATGTTTGGACCCTTCTTCCAGCCCCTATTCTTTTCTCTCCGATGCTTCTATACACATGCTGAGATGAATCCCTTCTTGCCTGAGAGCACCCATGTACATATTTCATCTTTTAAAGCATTGAGCACATGAATCAATGACACTATAGGTAGGCTGACCTTACCAAACTCAGTTAATGATACACGCTTAAACAAATGGTCTGCACCACTGACCTAGCCTCTGCAGCATGCCATCAATGGTCTCCGGATTTGCAGTCGACAAGGAATCTGGGATGTGTTGTCCTCTGCCCATTCCAACCATTACATACCTCTTTGGATCAAGCAATGAAATGCATACCGTCAAAGAATGGACTAGTGTGGATTTGGAATCTTGATCTTCCAAAGCATGATGAAATAGCCTGGCGATAAAGCTGCAAAATTCAAGACATGACAGTTTAGGTTGTAAAACTACAAGCACACGTACACAACACACCATGTCACTGGAACCAACAGTGCACCCATAAGAAACCTGCTGCTAAAAAATGGATCGCACAAAGACCATCGTACTGGCAAACGCAAACCTGGGACCAGAAAGCTTTGTGGCCAACTCTGACTGAGACAAACGAGAGACAGCTGAAAGAGCATCTGCAGCATTAGCATGTGCTTCTGAGGAGTTCTGATAAAATTAGAAAACACTCAGCAAATTACTTTTGTATGCCAACAATCAAGTTAGTAGATAGTTTCCAAATGCAACACCTAAGTTTAAGACTCACAGGAGGGCTTAGTTTATCCGCAAGCATCTCAAGCAAGTCCGTATCCCCTAGCCAGTGAAGGGAGTCCTCATGAAAGGCATGTATAGTGTCATCTGCTCCCACGAGTCTTATCAGAACCTGGCACATTAACAATTAGACTTAGCATAAAAAGAAATGGTACAAGAGGCTTCCCATTTCTCTTTACAGTATCAGAGGCTAAGAGTCTTTACAGACACAAACCCTGCCAATGGAAAAGGGAGATCACACCCGTTTGTTAGCAAGGGATCTCCCTCATCCAGCACCCTGCCCCTGTGATTGGGCAGGGGCTCTGTCAGTAAAGATTCCAATACTCAGAATCCACACTTGATGGGAAACATAACTGCATGAGAGCGTACAGAAACAGCTCACTATCCCCCCTTGAATAATTTTTGAATGAGTAGCAAGCAATGTCAAACATGTTGGCAAGAAATCCCACCTCCATAATGGATGTGATCGCAATCAAATCAACCAGTTTCTTGAGGATTTCTTGATGTGCCTGTGTAAATAGTATTGATATAAGCCAAGCAAAGGTTAATTAGTGAGACACCATTCGCTATACAAAGCATGACTAGTGAGACATGATTGGATAGGGGAACATCATAGGCTTTCACCCACATTCTCCACGCCAATTTCTCTCTAGAGCTTTTAAAATGTGCTCAGGCATACCAAAATCATGGGGTTTGTATAATTATAAACAAAACATAAAAGCTTTGCTGCATCTAATCAAATACTTTCAGAGCACGCTTGGAAAGATTCAAAACACGGATTCCACTGTGAGGCTGTATTATCCAGGTGTTGTTGCCCACTGTGTAGACAGAGATGACCGCAGAAATCAGAAGCTATGGTACCAGAGCAGAGACACAAAGCTGGCTATTGAGAGAGAATGCAAAACTTCCTGACTATGGTGGAGGGACTTTCCTGTCTAAGGCAAAGAAACAGGACAGCAGAGGCGGGACGGGAGGTACATTTTCTTTGTTTATTTGTATGGTGCAGGTTGCAGAAAACCACCCCCCCACCCCCCCCCCAGCAGCCCGTGGCTATGAAACGTGTGAAGTTTCATAAAGATATGAAATGCATTTCATTGCTGCCTGCATGCGTGCGTGCATGTGTTAGACAAGCAGCATACACGCATGCATAATTTTGGAATCTTCACTTCATATGCACATCCACTCTCACATACCTGCAAGTAGCGCATCACTGCAGCTGTTTTTCTCATTAGAAGACAGATAACCACCTGTATTAAGACAATAAATGAGAGTGAGTTGTAAGTGCATTAAAACTCTGCAAACTGAGGAAAGGTATGTTTTCAACTGGCAGCAATGCCTACCTTGCTGAAATATCCAGCTAGCAAAGTCCCATGTGGCCGGTCTGGATCCAAGAAGGAAAACAGCAAGCCCATCAACTGCAAACAAGAATAACCTCAGTAAAATTCGGCCAGTATTTGTTTCCATTTGTTTAAAGAATAGGAATGCGTGGAATAATCCTCTAAACCTTGTAAAAGTGAAATGTTTGCAAATCGCATTGAAAGCTTGCTCAAAAGAAGTATTAGCATGCACTGATGCACCAATATTGATGATACAAGAGACTGTAGCAAAAGTAAAAAGAAGCGCATACTGTCAATGACTACAGGAAACCAAGATACTTATCAAACCAAAATAGCATAGATGGAAAACTATAGAAGAACTTCCCTAAAGGGTTCCCTTGCAGGGTGGTACAGACTTCATACAGAGCGAATTTTGAGCAAATTTTGAAAGTTTCTATCCTGCAATCAAGAGGCCTTCTGTTGTTGAAGGGGCTCCTCCTATCTAGCATCTGCCAGTCTATGTTCATGTTTAGGTAACTGGACAAAAACTCAAATACAATAAAGCATAACGATAACTCTAACACGGTGTGAAAGCCTAACTAAGCACCATTTAAAACAAAACCCTGTGTGCTGTGACATTGCTACGACACCGTTCTCGTGCACTTGCTATATGGCAGTTGCTACATAAAATGGACTGGGGAGATATCGCCAGGGCTTCATGATTCAGGGTGCTTGATGGCAAGTTTTCTTCAGCCTCAGTCAGCAGGCTTGTACATAAAGCTAATTGCTCCCAGATTAGCGCAATACAGTAGCAGAATTATGTATTTGCTTGTGCAAGTGTTTACTCTAAAGTACTCCTTTGCTAACTTTTCTCTTTTGTTCGCCTGCACTTTAAGCTGATAGGCTTAGAGCTATCCACTCTTTGCCCCCAACCCTCCCCCCTTTTCTTGAATACAAAAGCTCTCTAACTACATCCACAGCACAGCGTCCAGCCTAACAAAGTCTCCACTACCGTGAGCAAAGGGCAAAACAAAGACTGGCTAAAAATCCTCTCCTGACTGCACAAATCTGACTTCTCAGAAGATGATTTATGCATAAACTTTCAAATTACATGAAACACAAGTTGTTACATGCAAGAGCTTAAAGTAAGTGTCAACTATAAAAATCATGCAGTGTACAGCATCGACCATTCTTTTACAAAGGTGAGCAAAATAGATAAGCAATTCAGTCATAATAAGAGTATCATTCAAATATATTACCACAACCCTGATGTTAGAAATACTGACCTCTTCATCTTCAACCACAGTTTTGATTATGACCTCGATTTCACAGGTGAAAATTTCACAAGCGATGAAAGGAAACCTGCAAAGAGGGTCATGTTCTTCCTCATCAGAAGGTTCAAGCAACCATCCTAGCTCAACTTGAGAAAGGAAACAGAACCTACAGCCAGAAAGATGCACCCAGCATACTACTCACTTGAAAGCCCTCTTATTGTCGGCTCCCTCTAATGGTTCTTCAACAACATATTTTACAAGCTGTTGGATCTGTGCCTTCCCTCTAAGACTGCAAAAGCAGAGTAGCAGAAAGACAAGTCCATTAACTACATGAGGGTATCTAATCCTGTTTGTTGCTCACCAGGTTAGATAGGCAGGCAAATGATCAAGATAGTAAAGTGGATATAAGAGCTTACAAATTTATCAAACGAGTGTTCAGTGATTTGCACTCTTGGATGAGCTCATCCTCGTCCAAAAGCTCTTCAAGGGTGAACCCATCTTTATCAAGTAACGACTCCACCTGGCATTACCAAGTTTACAAAAACAAAAGATTAATCGAACAACTTCTCAGGGAATGCATGTGCATGCATCAGAGTAGGTGTATATAAATGTACTCTCTCTCTCTCTCTCTCTCTCTCTCTCTCTCTCTCATATATACAGAAGTTTTTGTGTGTGACAAGGAGACCTAGAAACACACACTCCATAGATGCTTGTGGGAAGAGAGAGGACAGAAAGGGCCATAAATTATGAGAAATGCTAGTAAATACATCCAAAAAACAATACCCGTGTCTCCTCAATTATTCCTTACCATCAATTGGCTTGAACCGAGCATTACATTCTTAAATGATCATTTAACCGTTCGAACACCACTCTTGAAAACACTAAGGAGATTTTTACAAATCTTATTCATGCAATGCCTTGAAGTTTTTGTTCATTACATTAACAAATCTATCAAAAACGCGGAGAGCCATCCAGGAGCACCACCAGCAGTGCGGGAGAGGATGGACAAAAGGCCTAGCCTGGCAGAAGGGTCTCCCCACCCCCAAATCCCGGTTATCCACTATAAGTGGAGGATGAGGAGACCACGGGGCAGAATTCCCCTTATAGTAGGGCGGGCTGTGAGGACCAGAACCCACAATGTGGGATAATGGCTACCATGTGGCAGCGTAGGAGAGGAAGGCAACGAAATCCAACGCCAACACCCCCAGAATGAGAGGCCCAAACGATGCCAAGCAACAACACCCGAATGATGCTGAACAGAAGCGAAGCCGAGCAGGAGCCCAAGAGCCGAACAGGCTCAAATACCACATTTCTAATCTTCAAGGTGGTTGATGTGCTTGCTCCATTTGAAAAAACTTAGGTAACTTAGGGACCAAAACCGTGATACAGTTTAAGAAAAGGTGCACTCCCAAGTTTCTCATTTACTACTCTAGAGAGGACCTTGATAGATAACAGGTCATATGAAGTTTGTTATCCACACAAGGCTAGGGAGCTAACTCTACAACCTGGCACCTATGATGACATATTGGCTACTCCCTGGAAGCTCTAGGGCAGTTATGTTGAGACCA
The DNA here is from genome assembly GCF_041138505.1 of Cibotium barometz. Classification (NCBI taxonomy): domain Eukaryota; kingdom Viridiplantae; phylum Streptophyta; class Polypodiopsida; order Cyatheales; family Cibotiaceae; genus Cibotium; species Cibotium barometz. Next base: position 18,529,018 of record NC_141059.1, read on the forward strand.
TTAACCAAATGGCAGAGTCCTTCGCTTTGTTTTCACGAGAGCTTGATCACACTTGATATGTGCCAAAAAAGCCAAGTATGCACACAAGCATGGCCTCTTTGTTTGAAGCTACCTCCACACAACTAAGAATGAATTGAGACATAGCTAAAAGATCAAAACGTAGAGATAGAGTACAAGCCTCCGGATCATAGTGACACTAAAGCATTTTGATTGAAACGCATTCAGGCTTGAAATGTTTCCACTACAGCCTCCTTTCTCGGATGGGGATGGATAAACCTAAATTTGAGCAAAATAGGGGGAGATTTGGAGATACCGACATTTTTTAGGTGGAAATTTGAAGGACCGCATAAATTTGAAAGCAAAAGTAGAGGAAATATGAACTCGAGGCAAGTCGGGGGCAAATTTGGGAAAACCTCACGTACTATTCTTTTCTGATAGATGTACTTTATTAGTCATTCACTTAGTGAGCAATGAAAAGAAGCTTAATGAATAGCAGGTATTAATGGAGTAATTAGCACGGCAAGGCTAGGAAGCTAACTCCGACATAGTAAGACTGATAGACAAGGAAGCTACCTTCAACATCAATGGTAACAAGGTCTTGCTTACTAAAATGATTTTTTTGTACTGTGGATTCATCACAAAAGAAACTATTCCATGAAAGCTCAGCTTCAACCATTCATCAAGTGACAAAAACAACAAGTTTTCTTCACAGTAGCTGCCAATATGGGTCATGACCAACACTCCACAACAATCACCTCAAAAGTGAAATCATAGGGGTCCATGGAACGCGCTTCGAAAACATTTCAAGGAGGGTAACCACAATTGTCCTAGAAACATCCTAATATCCCTTTAAATGTATAAACCAAGCTAACATCAAACAAGTCAAACATTAAACCTAATTCATGATCTGTAATTCTCAATGAAGATTTAAGCAGAGTTCCAAAAAGATCTAGAGCCCAAAGTTCACTACACAATACCTTTGAGGTGGCTTTTTGCAAGCGCTTGCTGAGAATGGTGAGGGTGCAAAAAACGAGAAGCAATGTACATTTTGTTTAAGAAGCAGGTTGCTATTAGGTAGTGACATTTTCATGCGAAAGAACCCCATGTTAAATGAAAATTTGAGATTGGAATATCACAAAATCATGGCATGAACAACAGGTGAGAACTTGCAAAAACATTTGCAGCCCTTCGCAATACTCAAAACTGTCTCAAAAAGGGCCCCAGATATTTCTTTGAGGGCTATCTGCAAAAATTATGCAGTTAAGTTTAATTAAAAGGAGTTAAAAAATTTCTACTTAGACCCTCGAAACAAACTGTGAAGTGGTGAATGTTTACGATTTAGCACTTGGGAGAGAAACGTGTCTCTCTAATTGGCTAGTCTCTGTTTTTATTCACTGAATGCTGCCCTGGACCCTGCTCCTCGTTGCTTTGCCTAGAGAAAAGGGCTGGTTGTCAGCCCAAATCCAAGTTGACCAGCCAGCAGCATGGCCCACCACTTACCCATTTCGTGGGAACCCAATTGATGTCCCACCATCCTGTCCTGTCTGGCCTGATTCTTGGACGATAACAGAGCAAACCATGCCAAAACATGTCCCAGAGCTGAACACAGTAAACACACATGTACTCTAATCCTCTAGGGTCAATGGCACATAAACAATTTGATTCTTTTTTTCCTTTTTTTTAGCCACAATGAAACGTGGTTAGTGGAGACTGCTGTTATTTTATGCAAGATTTGCTGCTAAAGGTGAGGGCTAATGATATGTAAATCATCACATTTATGCTTTATTGCAGACGGTACTTCAAGTAGCTACGACCTGCAGAAGCATCCGGAACATCCAACTCCACGGACAGAGTTCTTAATCCGGATATGGTGACAGTAGATCCGGGTGAAACATTTGGCAGAACAAAGTCCAGGCAAACTAACATTCTATTGCGAACCGAATCCATAGTTCCATCACAAACAAAAGCGTTTGCCATGACTCAGCACAGAGCCCTGGCAGATAATTACCTCTACAGAAATGTGTTCTGCTCAATTGGATAGATAGAACTTACAGGGGAGGTCGTTGACAAGCCGGCCATGCGCCAAAACATCCTTCTCAGGTAGGATTGCACAGACGAAATCGCTCCTGAATTCACGGCCGCGGTACTTGGCAGACCTTTCGATTCCGAGCTATGGCGAGCTGAAGATAAAGAGGCCGTGTCTGAAAAACCTCCAGCTTTCGACAGCAGCACAGCGTAGAATCCAAGGTTTCCCTACCTATTGCAGGGCAGCAAATCTGAGGACGAAACCCTAACTTGCAGGTCCTGAAATCCTAAACGGCAGGCGGATAAGGGTTACGCAGAAAATCGAGAGGATGAGGCTAGGGTTTGGGTTAGGTTTAAGGGAAGGGCAAAGATCTGAAGTTAGGGTTTGGGAAACCCTAGGGCAGAACACCGCGGGGGGGGCGAGCTGCACAAAATAAGGGAGATAGGAGAAGGAAGGTGTATGCTGGGTACTCGATCCGGGGGGGGGGGGGGGGGGGGGAAAAGAAATGGGACGAACACGCAGATGACACGAGAGCTCGAAGCAGTGAAAACTCCACCCTCGAACACACAGACCTCGCCGGAAGAAAGAAAGGAACAGTTGAATTATGGAAGAGGCTGTATAGACGATTGTGTGTGAACTTGGGCATCATAACCCCAAAAGGGGGAGACGACCCAACACCTTGATTACCTTTGAGTGAAAACAGACTTCTTGATTGCCTCTTCTTCTAAATCTCACACACAAGGGGGAGGGTGTTTTCACTTTTTTTTCTGAGAAAGTGGGCACTTAAATAAGATGCCTTGGGTAGATTCTAAGCGCATGTCCTCGTGTTGGAAGGCTTGTGTGCTACTGCTTAGGCTATAGCTTGCATGCTACCACTCAGGCTACAACCTTGTGTGTTCGTGTGTGTGTGTGTGTGTGTGTGTGTGTGTGAGAGAGAGAGAGAGAGAGAAAGAGAGAAACCTTTGAGGCAAATGATTTTGTGTTTTCAAAGTTATATCATTTACCTTAATTAGCCTTCATTATTAAACTTTGAGGAATGTACCAAAAAACATTCAACTCCGCCTTCCTATGTATAAACAACGAGGGAGACATCACCCATGTTAATTTATTAGGTCTTAATTGGTCTTTTACTCTTGAGCACCTTGATGGAAATCCTTCAAGTAGAAAAGGAAGAAGGAACATTTTATGAAGAGAGAGAGAGAGAGAGAGAAAGAGAGTTAAGCATGATTCATCGCGTGAGAAAAAGCAACCACTTTTATTCATTAGAATTACCCACTTTGATTCGTTAGAACTACTTGCCAGTATTGAACTCTTGAGCAATGTAATGAAAATCATTCGAGTCATTGGTGGAGTTTTGAAACCTGATAGCAAGAACTCCACAATCTCTATAGCTTGGAAATACTCTCCAAAAACTAAAACATTAGCGTCTCAAAATTTAAGTTATCCTTTTGTCCCACAACTACATCCCCTTCTCCTAACATCTTCGTATGATCTTGATCTTCCACGTGAATGCTAATCCGATTGTCCCTTTCCCTTTCCAATTTCACTTCCTTCTCATTCCCCCGTTGTGCAAGCCTTTCTATGATGCAAGGAATACTCTATCCCTACAAAATGGCTCAGACAACACATGAAGATTATGTGCTACACAATGAGAAAAGAAAGGAGGTCCTCCACGTTGGAGATGAACTAATTCTTTTGAACAAGGTAAGCCTTTTTTTCTCTCACGCATTTCCAAATAGTAGTAGTCCAGATAAGCGGGAGATTGAATGCCATAAATACATTCTCTAGTGCAAGCACATTGGGAAAAAGAGCAAGCCGTACATCTCTTCGAGTGGCCATCCTTTTGAAACTTCTTGAAGTCATTCCAACTTGTGGGTCCAAACATTGGTTACCCTACTTTCTTTGATGCTTAGAAAGGGCCTTTGTCGAGTTTGTGCTAGTTTGATTCAACTTATCTATTGTGGCTTTCCCTTACAACCTTTTTAAATTATCACCCTCCTCAATCATAAGGGTAAATCAACCCTCACACTTATCATTGACCTAACTCTAGAGGGAATGGACCATTCATATCAACTACTTGAATGCCTTTTGTTCACAGACTCTTCACTAAAAACAAAAGCCTTTCAATCCCTCCTTCCAAGGCTTACAACACCATGAGGGTAGAGACCAACCAAATGCATTGACTACTTCTTAGTTACCTTTCATTTTTATAAACTTTTAACAACCTGATGCTTCACTCCAACCATAGGAAACACAAACATCGAACAGATGATCATTCAATACATTGCTCTAGATTTAGCATATAAATTCTATCCTTTCTCCTCGGAACCATACTCAAATTAATTAACTCGGTTTGTGAACTTTAATCTTTCTAGTTTATTTCTTTAGATTAATGAAAGGACCTTAAATGGGAGGAAATAAAACTAAACTTTCATCAAATTCAAATGTGTCAAATAATGGCTTCCATTTCTTACATGCAAGTTCGCATGAGGTGAAATCATAATAAGAGAGAGCACATGCTAAGTAAGTAGTTGTAGTTTAGTAGGTCATGTGGCTTCCTAATTCATGTAGCACCTTAAGTTAAAGAGGTGCAATCGTGTTAAATGTGAGAGCGCATGTCAAGTAGGTGGTTGTAGTTTAGTAAATCATGAGATGCAATCATGTTAAATGTGAAAGCAATTAGTTGTAGTTTAATAGGTCATGTGGCTTGCCAATTCATGTAGCACCTTAACTTAAAGAATGCTTTTTCTTTTATGGCTTTCTAATTCATGTAGCACCATGGCTTAAAGAATATTTTGTGGCTTGCTAATTCATGGAAGACATTGGCTTAAAGAATGCTTGATCTTTTGTGGCTTATTTATTCATGTAGCATCTTGACTTAATGAATGCTTGTTCTCTTTATATCCTAGTAGTTTATTCAAATGAATGAAGGTAACCAATGAGAAGATACTAAATCTAGGATTCCACTACAAGAAGACTATTTCTTTATAATTAAGAAAAAACAATGGATTAGTATTACATGCTTTCAATCAATATATTAGTTTTGTCTTCTCTCTCATTGTGTTTTTTACACTTACAGAGTGGTTCTAAGTGTATGGTATAACATTGAGTGATTATCCATTATTGTATGCGCTCCTTTACAAATCCCCAATTTTTGACTCTATGGTATCAAAGAGTAGGTTTACGGCTATTCAAGTATAGAACCATTCATTATTGCCACTATTGCAATCCTTCTCACACCATATAATATATTTCTATCTGTAAGAGTTAAAGCCGAATATATTTCTATCTATGTAAATCAAAGCCTAATTGAGTCATCGAGTGTATAAGAGAGAGTTTGAGTTTAGCAAGAGACTATGGGTGCAATTACTAGCTCTTGACTTTTTAGTTTAGTTAAGAGATTGAAGAGGATTTCGATCTCTTCCACAAATTATTTTTTGGTTGTTCCTCCAGAACCCTTAGTGTGAGGCAATTTACATTTTGTTCACTTAGCAAAGAGTAGAGAAGCAACACTCTCCACCTCAAGAGAGGAAATAGTTCTCTTTATTCACAAAACTTCTAAAAATTTGACTTAGATTGAGTTTTGGGTTTTTGTATGCTATTGCTAAGCTTATTACGAAGCTATAGCTCATTATTCCATCAATTGAATGAGAACAAATTCTAACAATGACTGTAGAAAGTTATGTAATGCAAAAAACAAGCCTCCAAACAATTGATTATAATTTTTTAATGGCAAGGAATTTGACAAAACTTTCTTCTACAAAATGGTAATGTACATATTGTTCTACTTTCCCATCATCAACCTAATCAATACATTGACCATGCCAATGGGAGTCAATGAAGTCAAAGTTGAAGAATGAAAGTAAATTCCATTGATGTCATCATGGATGCAAGGACTAGCTACGTGATTGTGTACACCATATAAAACCTCATAAAAATCAATAGCTACATGATTTATGTGTACACCATTTAAGGGCTTATCAAAAGGACTAGCTACATGATTGATACGTACACTATTTAAAGACTTGTCAAAAGGATTCAACACATGGCAACATCTAATTTTGTGGATGGGTGCTCGAATGGTAACACATGGTGAAAAGTGCCTACAACAAGATTAAATAGGGTCATTCAAGCTTATTGTGACTAAATATGTCTTAAGACTAGAATATGTTAGCCCCATTATGAGTTAATTAGGTGTTCTTTGCCATACATGAGAGTAGTAATAAGTGTCATGAAAAGGCACATAAAAGTTGTAATCTTTATGAAAAAGTTGCCCACACCCAAGCTCCAATAGTCAGGTTATGATGTTAAATTGAGTCTCTTTGATAGCAAAGTTGGATAATTCATGCTTAGCAGACTTGGCATAAAAATTTTGGATAGGAAAAACACTCATTTGCACATCTTGAACTGAGATTTGTCATTTATTGATTTTTGCTCCCGTGAAAATGGTTTTCATGCTATGATAAACTTCCTAAAATCATGTCGTGATTGTAAGGATTACCATGCTAATAATATTAAGTCCTTATCTAAAGAATCTTATCTTATCCTCTTAAAAAATGAGCTTTTTCACGCTATGAAAAACCAAAACACTAGTTTTTCACGTCCATGAGAAACACCAAATCTTTTGATTAAGGAAAGATCTAAGACATAAATCAACAAGGAACATCAAAGTATAACAGTGTGCATCAAAACAAACCTCCAAAACAAAATTCAAAAGAACTTAGTTTTTCACGTTGTGAAAGTCTTTTTTCATCATTTTCACGTCATGAAAAACCCTATGAAAAACTCAAGACCCTATCCATATTTGGGCTATTGGAGTATATTTCACACATCCTACATTGAAGCATTTGGACCATTGGAGTATAGTGCACATATATCCTACATTGAAAAAAAAACATTGTTTGCAAGGTAGAGTTATCACATCGTGAAAACTATCGACTTTCATGCCCATGAAAAACCATGTAGTTCAAGCCGAAACCAGGTAATTTTCATGCCATGAAAAACTCAATTCTGTTGAAACCAGAAAGCTGACAAAGCATTGACATAGGTGTAGTGAGTTGAATTTGGCTTGTCTAGACCCATTGCCATGCATTTAAGATATGGGAGAGTGATTGGTGGACAATCTCATTCTAAAAGACAGGTGCATCTAACCACCCAAAATCCTCCTATCAATTAAGTCTTGAATCTAATCAGTTCTAGCACTCAATTGAGCGTGTTTGCTTGGAAAGGATAGGAAAATGTTAAAACTAGTCTTAATAGATATATGGAGAATGCTTCGAGAAACGGGAAGTAGGTGAATGAGAGGATTGTATCTTCTTCCACATTAACCAATAGCCTTTTGGTCTATGCTGAGGGACTATTTGGATTACAACTAGCAACTGAACAAGAAGCTTAACTAGCTGGCTATGGTCAAGTAATGAGCATGGGATTAATGAATGTTGAGGATAGAATAGATACTTAAATGGTACCTCCCCACCAGTAGTATTTTTGCAAGGAAAAACTTATATGAGTACCCATGAACAACCACAGTACACGCCCCATATTAGAAGAGATGTTGCTAGTGCTCTTAGGACTAGGAGAAGAATTATTTCCTACTTCAGAGGAAATGCAAGTAAAGAAAGAAATCAAAGAAGCACAACTGTGAATATAGATGCCAACGCTGAGTGGGTTTACCATTATTTGGCTAATTTTATAATGTCGAGAGTCCGTGAATTTATATCGTGTAAGTGGCATTTTGAATTTGGGTGTGCACAGAATCCTCTAAGAATTGATATGAGTGGTAAGCCTAACCTCCCAAGAGTAAGTGCTAAGTGGAGGTGCATTGCTTTTAGCCAACTAGCTTTTGCAACTTTTTTTGGCTATACCACTTCCGTTGATCAAAATCGGGTGAAATTTGTAATATTTGTAGTCCTTGAGGGGTTTAAGATATATGTAAATTTTGATAGGCATCTAACCATTTTAGGTTGCCCAAAGTATCAGTCATGGTGGAAACCTCTATCCAAAGGGATTCAAGCTGTGTTACCACTTGAGGGCTCCTACTAGCATGCAAGGTGTGCTAGCAAAAATGGTCAAGATCTCTGAGAGCTTGTATGTAAGAGCCCTCTAAAATCAAAGCACATTTAGGGCCTCCTAGAACTACTCCTAGTACTAGCTGTGGAAAACAGAAAAGCACTCCGCACTAGCTAAAATCCAAGATTAAGTGCTAGAAATCTTATTTCCTTGGGATTGATCAACCTCAAATTTGGCCCAAAACTAGTATAATTGTGAACGATAGGTAGATGAAAACCTATGCATAAGCTTGTAGGGCATAAGGCCTCCTCTTTCAAAGTGAGGTTGATAATTTAAATCACGGTTAGGACCCCTGAAAACTGTGTCAAACAAGATGGGATTCGATTTGCCAATAGTATGGACACTTTTGAAGATGTGAGTGTAGCCAAGCATGATTATGAGTTGGATAGGGCCTCTTTTGGAAGCATGCGTGGAAAACTATCTGCCTATGTGGGCCTGGGTTTGTCCTATGTAAAAACTAAGTGTGAGAAAATTGCCCAGACCTCATCTATTCAACCTAAGGTGCTTGGAATGCCTACAAATATTGCACAAGCCAATGGTTTTGACCAGGTGTCAAACAGATAACTAAATCAGCCTCTATCTAAGTAACCCTATATTGCTTGTTGTAAAAATTAAACCAGGGGATTAGTTTAGGTGGCCGAAAACCCATGCAAATGATGTCAAATTTGGTAGAGGTTTGATACATCTGAAGTAGGGGTAACATTGGTCCCATGTGAGAGACCCTACTAATAAGAGTTGACCTTCCTAGGCCCCCTTTTGAACCAAGCATGGAAAGTTGAATGTCAGGGTGTTGGATATTTTGGAGAGCCTAGTAGGTGTCTAGTGGTGAACACCCTCTTATTAAGAGAATGCAAGATAGGGCCTTGGTGCCTATATAAAGCATTATACATGGTGGAAGTATTATTATCATAATATAATCATTGTTGTGATGTACAACAACTCTCTCTCTCTCTCTCTCTCTCTCTCTCTCTCTCTCTCTCTCTCTCTCTCTCTCTCTCGTGTGTTTTCACATATCTCTGTCTCTATGTTGCTCTCTCTCTCTCTCTCTCTCTCTCTCTCTCTCTCTCTCTCTCTCTCTCGTGTGTTTTCACATATCTCTGTCTCTATGTTGCTCTCTCTCTCTCTCTCTCTCTCTCTCTCTCTCTTCCACCCACTATTGTTAAGAAATAGGGATGAGAGTGGAATGCAAGAATGGTTAATCACAAAGATAATGATGCATAACCAAACTCATCAATGCACATAAGCAACGTTAGATGCACTTAGCCTACGATGGGTTAACAAATGAGAGACCATAAATTAAAAGATAAACATGAATACCACAAAGATTACCTTAATGCAATGAGGAGATAAGCTCATGCCCACAAAGGATCCACCACGTTATATTACCAACATATGGTAGCTTGCACAAAGCACTTACAAGAGCTTCTCTCTATACATCCAAAGAGTGTAGGACCTTGTTTATATAGAGAAAAAAGGGAAAAATGTGGAAGCTTCCTAGATTGGCTCCACCATCCCCTAATTATCTCACCAGTCTCACCACCATAAAGTGACTCCTACATCCACGGAACCACCTACATGCCTACACCTGTAAACCATGGTAATAAGAGACCAAATGACCTTAGGATGTCTATTCCTAAGGTGCACACAATATCTATCCACCATCCATACCACACAAGGTGTGCTTGGATCATATCTACCACTACAGAAAAGATATCACTAGGAGAAAATGAATGTCACACAGACTTGTAACAATGGAAGGAGCACAAAGCTTTTAGAAAAGATTATCACTGGTGGCCACATTGGCCTCACAATGACTGCTTCCAGATTGCTTGGCTTCTTTCTACTTATTCTCCTCATCCTGCTTCTTTTTTAATCTGATTATTTGCTAACCCACAGATAATGGAGGACAAAGCTTTTGAATCATTACTTACACACTTATTGATACCATCAGGATCTTCGGAAGGTTTGTTTTATGAGCCATTCACTATGCCTATAGTTCATGATCTACCAATCCCATTTGCATTTTAATACTCCAAGTATGGTACTTGGAACCATCAAACTTCTCAAACTTGTCTAAGAAATGCCCATAATGATGACTGGATGAACTGGACATGGTGCAGACTATCACAACTCACACCAACAAGATAGACTCAATCTGAATACATGCCCATAATGATGACTGGATGAATTGGACATGGTGCAGACTATCACAACTCACACCAACAAGATAGACTCAATCTGAATACATTCACACAACAAGAGTATGTTCTCTCACATAGAGAGGTGCAACAAGATAGACTCAATCTGAATACATTCACACACTACAAAATTAAAACTGTCCTTTCCCAACAATAGATGCATGTGAACACACATAACTTATGAGAGGTTGAGGGATTGGGCAAGGTAATAGTAGTGTGGCTAGTTCTTTCCTTTTTAATTTTATGAGAATTTTTTGATGCTTTTAACTGTGCCTTGGAGTATGGAGATACCTGTGCCTTGGAGTATGGAGATACCTAGTCATGATGGGTTTTCACTCAAAAAAATGAACTATGCTCTATATAGTTTGAGAGCATGATACAACATGATTATCATAAAGATGCAATGCCACATAGGATGGTGGAATTAGGCTTTGAGGAAGTGTGTGAAAGATGCTTACAAAGAGCCTAGTGTGAACACACAGTGCACCTTAATTTTTATAAACCAGTAATCACCAAAAAAATATATTTTTTGAATGGTTGAACTTTCCTCCTAGAATCGAGGGAGAAAAGATACTAGGTGGGTGGAGGCCTTCAATTTGCTGCAATCGGGCAAAATTGTACGCTAAATTTAGTTGAGCGGTTTCACTAAAGATTGCGCCAGAGGAGCCTAAATAGATGCCACCAAATGACACGAAGTTAAATGCTGACTAATCACTTGATTAACACTTAGTTGTTGGAGAGACAACAACAACCAGTCTGTAGATGAAGCTGTAAAACATGCACATAGCCAGCAAATTTGAGCTCCTTTGAGATTGAGCGTAATTGTCACAAACTGAATGACTGATGCCTAAAGAGAACCTGCCTTGTTTGTTGCAATGTGTTGAGGAATTGAAGGCCTCAAATAGAGCCTTGTTCTCTGCTCAATACCATTGCCTGGTTAATGGGCTGGAAGACACGATTTGTACAGCCATACTACATATTACACAGAAGTAATTTGATAGGCCTAAGCATTGGGAGTTGGGCTATTATTGCCCTCATAGGTTTGAGAATTGAATTGCCTTCAATTTGAGCCTCAAAATAGACTCATTTTTTGCACTCACGAAGTTTGATTTTTCTGCACTATTTTGCATTGAGTAAATAGACTACTTACACCTTTTGATGTAGTTGTTTGAGCTGAATTTGATGAAGCCCTTCTTCTCTTTCCAGTGCCTTGAGAAGGTTCTTTCAGCTACTCCACCTTTCACTCTTATCACAAATGGGTAACACTCTCTCACAAAGACTTGATCACACCCACAATGGTGTGTCCCTAAGCATTAAATCCCCTCTCTTAATCTCAATAATGCCACTCACTAAGAATGAGGGTGATGATTTTAGGTTTGCACAAAGCAATGTCTTTACAAAGAAGTTTATTTAAAGATGGTTTTGACTTCTTGCTACTTGAGCATGCACACTAATGAGGCAATATATGTTGTAATGAAGCAACTAATGCCAAGAACCAGTTTGTACTTTGCAATGCAATCAACACATGATATGTTGAGATTCTCACCAATTTCCCACACAATGGCAAGAGACCAACAATGTAGAAGACCCCACGACACAAAGATGTGCCTCTCAACACATGAAAGAGCACACTCCCATAGAAAGGGGCTTTGTACCATGTTAAGAAATAGGGATGAGAGTGGAATGCAAGAATGGTTAATCACAAAGATAACGGTGCATAACCAAACTCATCAATGCACGTAAGCAATGCTAGATGCACTTAGCATGAAAGACCATGAATTAAATGATAAACATGAATCCCACAAAGATTACCTTAATGCAACGAGGAGATAAAAGCTCATGGATCCACCAAGTTATATTACCAACATATGGTAGCTTGCACAAAGCACTTACAAGAGCTTCTCTCTACACATCGAAAGAGTGTAGGACCTTGTTTATATAGAGAATAAAGGGAAAAAAGTGGGAGCTTCCTAGATTAGCTCTACCATCCCCTAATTATCTCACCATCCTCACCATAAAGTGATCCTAAATCAAGGGAACCACTTACCATGGCTACACTTGTAAACCATGGTAATAAGAGACCAAATGACCTTAGGATGTCTATTCCTAAGGTGTACACAATATCTATCCACTAAGGACTAATGCTAATGGATGCTAGATCACACAAATCTTAACAACTATAGCATGAGCTCTGATCCTATGATGAATACTAACATGGCATTAGCATCTCCTCAATATTATGTTTTTTTCCTTCATGATGAGCTATGCATTTTTTCCTTCATGTTATAATCTTTGCATTTTCTTACTACTTGTACACTACAATTGATGAGTTTGATGCTATGCCTCTCTTAACTATCACATGTTGTGTTTGACCATTTGGACACCTCCACTTGTACTACTTGCTCTTATTACATGACCTTTTCTCCAAGTACAAGATTTCAACAAATTTTACAAATTACTTTGAATAAGTTAACTACAAGTTAATACATCAACCTTAGAAGAAGAATTAAATGAAAAACTTAATCGAAAAAATATTTATGAACACAAGACAAAAGCATTGGGTCCAATCTACCCCCCCATATGTAAGACCTGCGGTCTCACATATGAGTATTTCAATGATTTATTAAGGTATAAAGTAATTTGATACAATCATACATCTTCTCATCAGAGGAGAATAAGAGAAGATAGAAAAGAAAAGAGAGCTTCATCCAAGGAACCTAAAATTCTTACAAACCATGTTTAATCTCTCTCTCTCTCTCTCTCTCTCTCTCTCTCTCTCTCATGAAATAATTAAACCATATAAGGAAAACAATAAGAGAACTAATACTCCCTGTAGACGTTTGCCTGGCTCAGCTTGTCTTGGCTCCCTGTATATAAGTACAGGCATGCAACTTGCAGCCGATGTAGCTCTCTGGTTTTTCATCAGAATATAGTCGAGTTGGTACTTAAAATTACGGAAATAGGCTTGGTCCTACAACTTAGCATGGGCCGTTTCGTTAAATTCAATCGTAAGTAAAAACCGACCTACTTTTTGGGATCTCTATCATAAAGATGCTATTTTTATCACAAATTTATTTTCTTTATATTTTTCTAATTGTTTAGAGACATTCATATACTCCCATCTCTAACTATAATTTTTATTGAATAAATATAATTAAATTCTCAAGAAAGTTCACTCACATAATAGTCCTCCCGGTTAAGAAAGCAACTATCCTCAATTGCATAGCTTGCAAAACTTGGCCTATAAATTTGACAAAAGAAAAGTCCAACAAACCAGCAGCGTTGTACGCATGGTCCATTAGATCATACATTACCAATAAAACATGTTTGGCAAGTCTTACCAAAATCATCAATAACAAAGTATGCATGTTGTTAAATATATTTCTTTTTTTCTTCAAAAAAATAATAACAGTTGTTGATAAGAAGCATACTCGTCATACCAAAAGCCCGATATTGTTGTTAAGATATCAACCATCTCGATCCATTGTCTTATATTCATGCCATATTCACCCTGGCTAATGAGCAACACATGCTCACACTCTCTCTAACTATACTAGTTGTCCACCATCACACAATGTTAGCAGCTCACAACTGCTAACACCAACAGCAATCATGAGTACTAACCCGTACTCAAGTCTAGTTTTCTCTAAGCCATGGGTATCCCCAATGACCCCAGAGGGTGATCAAACACATCAGATCAGTGTCTCTTTCCCAAGAAAACAACTGTCATCGTTGAGAAAACCCTTCTCGGTAATTACTCACACCATATCACCACCACCACGTCCCAGCCATTTCTTGCTTACAAGCACAAAGCCTGTCAATCTCACCAACCTACACAAGGTTGTCCATTCAAACACATTCACATTAGCAACACATGATAAAGTTACACGACAGCACATAAGTATTAAATATAACACTTAGTTCTAGCCATCCCTAATTTCATATGTCCTGCACATGGAATATTTGGAATCACCCAAGTGCCATGCTTCAAACATAGTGGTAATTAAGCATCCCCAATTAACCACATAAGGATGGACGGACAACCGTGACATCCCTCTTGCCCAAGATAGCAACTGTCCTCAGTTACATCATATCAACTGGCTCGTGTTTGAAAGTAAGATTGGGTGAGGTTGGGATAGGTGGGAAGAAACCGTTCAGGTATCCATTTAAGAATTGATAAATAGAGTATAACTGTTCTCCATTGTTGTGGTGTGATTGAACTTATCTGTCAAAATAACTTAACACTCCAAGAGATGTGAATCGTTATGGTTTCTATGAATAAGCAATATAAAATTCTTGAACATAATTTGTGAGAAACTTAACATCATAACAATGAAAGATAAATAGATTATGGATACAAGATAAGAGATACTAACCTTGAGTGTTGAAAAGTTATCTAAGAGGATGTGAGATTATAATAAACAATAGATAGAAATGACTTTTTAATACATTGAAAGTTTAAACACAAATATAAATATGAATGACTAGCAACAATTCTAACAATCTTGATTAATAAAATGAAAATTTAAATTTAACTATTTAATAATAACTCTCTTATGAATGAAAAATAACAAAGTTCAAGACATAAAAGAAATATAGGTTAAATTAAGCCGAACAAAATAAACTTATACAAAATGTAAGGCATAATTTCAATGAGGCTTGTATAAATACCTTTATAAGATATTTGTAGCAAGAATCTCTCAAATTTGAGGAAGGTAATCCTTAGGTTTGAAATGGCTCAAATCAACAAGTCTAAATATATGTGCTTACCTTAATGTCAAAGGAGATAATGATGAAAAGATTATTTCCTATTTGAAGTTAAAATAAACTTGAATAATAAATATGAAACTTGGCAATCATAAGATTGAGTTAAGAGTAGAAAGATAGCACCTTACATAGATTCGATTGCAATGATGTTCTGCAAAATAGCAAAAGCACTAAAGTCCAATTATTAATAGGTTAGTCCATAACCCACATCTTTGATTTTCTTTCCCTAAGCATGTGAAAAGATCTTGTACTTGGCTTGTAGCTATGATACCACTATCATAGGACCTTTTCTCCAAGTACAAGATTTCAACAAATTTTACAAATTACTTTAAATAAGTTAACTACAAGTTAAAACATCAACCTTAGAAGAAGAATTAAATGAAAAACTTAAACGAAAAAATATTTATGAACACAAGACAAAAGCATTGGGTCCAATCTACCCCTTATATGTAAGACCCGTGGTCTCACATATGAGTATTTCAATGATTTATTAAGGTATGAAGTAATTTGATACAATCATACATCTTCTCGTCAGAGGAGAAAAGAGAAGATAGAAAAGAAAAGAGAGCTTCATCCAAGGAACCTGCAATTCTTACAAACCATGTTTAATCTCTCTCTCTCTCTCTCTCTCTCTCTCTCTCATGAAATAATTAAACCATATAAGAAAAACAATAAGAGAACCAATACTCCCTGTAGATGTTTGCTTGTCTTGGCTCCTTGTATACAAGTACAAGCCTGTAACTTGCAGCCGCTGTAGCTCTCTGGTTTTTCATCAGAATATAGTCAAGTTGGTACTTAAAATTACGGGAATAGGCCTGGTCTACAACTTTGCACGAGACATTTTGCTAAATTCAACCGGAAGCAAGAACCGACCTACTTTTTGGGATCTCTATCATAAAGATGCTATTTTTATCACGAATTTCTTTTCTTTATATTTTTCTAATTGTTTAGAGATATTCATATACTCTCATCTCTAACTATAACTTTTATTGAATAAATATAATTAAATTCTCAAGAAAGTTCACTCACATAAGAGCTCTAGTCTGCCCTAACATCTACATAGCCTATCTCAGCCATCTACCAACCATTGTCCATACTGTATGTAACGATGACAACTCATTGGACACCCGATTATGTACTTATCGGTTTGGTTATTGATTCTTGTTGCAGTTTGTTGACCTTGTCCTTTATGAACAATGTTCTTATTTTCCTTTGGCTTCCTCTTCTTCTTTGTGTTTGCTTTGTTGCTTTTGATTGCCCATTGCTGGCTTGCTTTCTTTGTGTTTGCTTTGTTGCTTCTTCACTGCCTATTGCCAGCTTGCTTTTTTTCCATGTTTGTCTTCTTTTTGCTTCTAGTCGCTTCTTCTTTTTGCTTCTAGTCGCTTCTTCTTCTTGGTAACTTTTGACCTACCTTGTTTTCAGGCTTCTTTCTTTTTTCACTCACCCTCCTCTTCTTCTCCATCTTCCGTGCCTTCTTAGTGCTTTTTTCTTAGTTTCTTCTCATTCTTCCACACTTCTTCTTGCTTTTTCCTCCCTCTTGTTTTTTAAGTTATTCCCTACTTCTTAACATTTGTCCTCCTCTTTTTCAATCATCTTGCTTCCAGTGTTTCTTTTTTGTCGTCACTCTCTCATTCTCCGGTTCTTGCTTGTGGGCCAATCTTTTTTCAGGTTTGCTTTCTTTTCTTGTTTGTGGCTTGCTTCTTGTTTGACCCCTTCTCATTCTCTAGTTCTTGCTCGTATGACTAGCCTTTTTGCCAGTTTACTTTCTTTCTTGTTTGGTCTTTACTTTCCCTTCTCTTCCTATATTGTTTTTCTTCTTCTTCCCTACTTTTTCTCATCAACTTCTCTTCATCTGTTGTTCTTCTTCCTCCCTACTTCTCAACTTTTCTTCTCTTCTTTTTCTATCTTACTTTCGGTGTTTCTTGCTTGCTTCTTTTTTTGCACTTTCTCATTCTCCGGTTCCCCTCTACTTTTATTTATTCTTCTCTTCCCACTTTGCGTTTGATTCCTAATTCTTGTGTTTAAGGCCTCTCCTTTCTTTGTTGTTCTCTCTCTCTCTCTCTCTCTCTCTCTCTCTCTCTCTCTCTCTCTCTCTCTCTCTCTCTCTCTCTCTCTCTCTCTCTCTCTCTCTCTCTCTCTCTCTCTCTCGCGGCGGGCGCACACCTCCTATAAAAATCCATAGAAATGCCATTTGAGCTTGGATCCACCACTTGTTGAGTTTCCACCGCACCACCCTCTACGTTGGGAAGCCGCTTGGAGAAATGCCACAAGTTGCCTATATTGCGTGATGGCCCAACTACGTATGATCTACCCAATGAGGGTCATTGACCTTGTCCATCTGGCTAGGTCCATGTCACCGAGGCCATGGGATGATTCCCTAACCACATGGCCACGTATGCCAATGGACTTGCATGACCTCGCAAAACTACCATAACACCCACATGGATTATTTATTTATTTATTTTGGTTATGAAAAAAAGTAAAGTAGTTTTTAAGATAAATTAAATTTAAATAAAAGAGCAAAATTAGATAAATATTTTTTTAAAGAAATATGAGATAAGGGGGAGAGGTTCTATATTCAAAGAAAAGGGGGGTAGGGGGGTTTGTAATTTAAGAAGGGAAGGGGTGAAGGAGGGGGGAGCTACTTTTTCCTAAGGTTGTGTGTGTGAGTGTTGATTTTTTTAAAAAGGGAGGGTTAGGGATTGTTTTCAAATGTGTGTGCATGTGTGTGTGTGTGTGTGTGCGTGCGTGTGCGTGTGCATGCAGACGTGCATCGTATGTACATAAAGAGAGAGTCTACGTACATGGAGAGAGAGTGTGCATGTGCATGCATGTGTGTAGAGTGTGTACACGCGGTTGTTTGGGATTTTTGTTATCTTTTTATTTTGTTTTGGTTTTTCAATTTAAGTTTTTTCCATAATTCCCAAGTATATTTATATGTATCATTAGCAATAGGAGGTGCTACATTACATATGTACACATGGGGTTTAAGGCTTCTTAGCTTGCTTTGATGCCACCATTATAGGCTTTGTTATTACACTTGATTAAACTTTGGGCTTCCACACGGTAAGTTAGTGTTGTGGCATGGCACACAGGGATGTTGTGGGACTTGGGGGTCCCCTTTGGCGATGCCAAGGAAGTGTGTATGCAGTCCTCTTTGGGGTACAACACTGTGGGTGGCTCTTGACTTGAATTGAAGGGGGCATGGCTGGCTTGGTGAAACCTTTACTGGTTGGCATCCATGGGCTCTTTTGGCTCCTTTGAAGAAGGTGAAGTTGGTGTCAGCATGTGAGTCGAGGTGGAATCCAGTACTCTTTATGCTCCTTAAACTTTGGGGCTAGTGTCAAAGGCATGGATTTAGAACTCCACTTCATCTTTGATTTGACATTTGATGGTGTGTTTGTAAAGGCATGGATTTAGAACTCCACTTCATCTTTGATTTGACCTTTGATGGTGTGTTTGTAAAGGCATGTGGCAATGGTTAACTTGACCTTGGAACTCAAATGTAGGGGATCCCTTCATAGAAGCCTTAAGCTTCTAGCAACTTTGTTCGGTCTTTACTTTCCCTTCTCTTCCTATATTGTTTTTCTTCTTCTTCCCTACTTTTTCTCAACTTCTCTTCATATGTTGTTCTTCTTCCTCCCTACTTCTTCTCAACTTTTCTTCTCTTCTTTTTCTATCTTACTTTCGGTGTTTCTTGCTTGCTTCTTATTTTGCACTTTCTCATTCTCCGGTTCCCCTCTACTTTTATTTATTCTTCTCTTCCCACTTTGCATTTGATTTCTAATTCTCGTGTTTAAGGCCTCTCCTTTCTTTGTTGTTCTCTCTCTCTCTCTCTCTCTCTCTCTCTCTCTCTCTCTCTCTCTCTCTCTCTCTCTCTCTCTCTCTCTCTCTCTCTCTCTCTCTCTCTCTCTCTCTCTCTCTCTCTCTCTCGTGCGCGCGTGCACCTCCTATAAAAATCCATAGAAATGCCATTTGAGCTTGGATCCACCACTTGTTGAGTTTCCACCGCACCACCCTCTACGTTGGGAAGCCGCTTGGAGAAATGCCACAAGTTGCCTATATTGCGTGATGGCCCAACTACGTATGATCTACCCAATGAGGGTCATTGCGTGCATGTAGATGGGCCCTCACATGTGCTTTGGCATGGCCTTGACCTTGTCCATTTGGCTGGGTCCATGTCACCGAGGCCATGGGATGATTCCCTAACCACATGGCCACGTATGCCAATGGACTTGCATGACCTCGCAACAACTACCATAACACCCACATGGATTATTTATTTATTTATTTTGGTTATGGAAAAAAGTAAAGTAAAGTAGTTTTTAAGATAAATTAAATTTAAATAAAAGAGCAAAATTAGATAAATATTTTTTTAAAGAAATATGAGATAAGGAGGAGGGGTTCTATATTCAAAGAAAAGGGGGGTAGGGGGGTTTGTAATTTAAGAAGGGAAGGGGTGAAGGAGGGGGGAGCTACTTTTTCCTAAGGTTGTGTGTGTGAGTGTTGATTTTTTAAAAAAGGGAGGGTTAGGGATTGTTTTCAAATGTGTGTGCATGTGTGTGTGTGTGTGCGCGCGCGTGCGTGTGCATGCAGACGTGCATCATATGTACATAAAGAGAGAGTCTACGTACATGGAGAGAGAGTGTGCATGTGCATGGATGTGTGTAGAGTGTGTACACGCGGTTGTTTGGGATTTTTGTTATCTTTTTATTTTGTTTTGGTTTTTCAATTTAAGTTTTTTCCATAATTCCCAAGCATATTTATCTGTATCATTAGCAGTAGGAGGTGCTACATTACATATGTACACATGGGGTTTAAGGCTTCTTAGCTTGCTTTGATGCCACTATTATAGGCTTTGTTATTACACTTGATTAAACTTTGGGCTTCCACATGGTAAGTTAGTGTTGTGGCATGGCACACAGGGATGTTGTGGGACTTGGGGGTCCCCTTTGGCGATGCCAAGGAAGTGTGTATGCAGTCCTATTAGGGGTATCAACACTGTGGGTGGCTCTTCTTTTGAAGGGGGCATGGTTGGCTTGGTGAAACCGTTACTGGTTGTTGGCATCCATGGGCTCTTTTGGCTCCTTTGAGAAGAAGGTGAAGTTGGTGTCAGCATGTGAGTCGAGGTGGAATCCAGTACTCTTTATGCTCCTTAAACTTTGGGGCTAGTGTCAGAGGCATGGATTTAGAACTCCACTTCATCTTTGATTTCACATTTGATGGTGTTTTTGTAAAGGCATGTGGCAATGGTTTCCTTGACCTTGGAACTCAAATGTAGGGGATCCCTTCATAGAAGCCTTAAGCTTCTAGCAGCTTTGTTCTTCGGACCCATAGAAAGTCTAGTGGGATGGAAGTGGGTGTTGGGGCCATCACTTGGCTTAGGAGTTTGGGATATGGATGGCGAGGTCTTTAGGACCCAGTAGATGGAAAGGTTTCCTCGTAGAAGCCTTCAACATCTAATACCTTAATAGGGATCTAGTAGGGCTCGCTTGGGTTGAGGGTAAAACTCCTTTGCTTAAGGATTCTGCCTAGATAATTTGTGCTCATGGCTAGATTTTTTAACAAAAGTGTTACCATATTATAGTAGTGATGTGTGTGAACACACTTAGGACCGCCGGGGCACTTTTTCCCTCACTAGGAGGTTTTTTCCCCCGTGCATTGTATATACGCCCATTATCTTCTAGGGCTTGTTATCTTTCATTTTTGGCACTCATAATACACTACTGTGTTGTGCTCAAGCTTCCTCATCTTCTTGAAGTTGTGTGTGCATTCCTGCAACCCTAATTCCAACAATTGGTATCAGAGCAGGCTTCCTCCTCCCGGGCAGCATCACCGGCACCTGCCGCTTCATCTCCTCCGATTGCAACGAGGTTTCACGAGCGTCTGCAGGTTAGTATATGCTGTGGGATAGCCCATAGGGCTCGGTCGTTTCAGAATTTTGATCTGAAGTCATTTCGCCCTCCGTTTTTGCATTCCAAGTACTGCGCAGGCAAAATCGTCCTACTGTGCAGATTTTCTGTCAAGATTAAAATCTGCAGGACAGGTGCCCATTCGTCTGTTTTGGGCTGTGCTATATAGCACAGGTCGATTTTATACAGGTTTACCTCTTGCAGACAGCATTTACATCTAGTAGTACAGTCATTGGCCATGGCTGACAACAATGATGTATTCCGCATGTTGGCTGCTGAGGATAAGTTGGATGGCACCAACTATCCATTGTGGGCATATATGATGCGACATGTATTGGTAGCAAAGGGGTTATGGAATATTGTGCAGGGTATTGATGCACGTCCTATTGTGGCTGGGAATGCTGCAAACACATCAGAAACAGGTACTGTTGATGATGGTGCAGGCACAAGTGCTGTAGCAGCTGTTCGGGAACCACCACTTTCAGCAGAGCAGATTCGTTGGGATGGTAGAGATGCGCAGGCTCATGCCTTGATTGCGCTGTCTGTCAAACGTACCATTATCCCACATATTCGCTCCTGCAGGACTTCTAAGGATGCTTGGGATGTACTTGCCACATTGTATCAGGCAAGAAATGAGGCTCGTGTTGCTTATCTCCGAAAACAGTTGGAGAATGAGCATATGAACGAAGGTGATTCTATGGATAGCTTTTTGACAAAGATCAAGGATTTCAAAGAGCAGCTCATTTCTGCAGATGAAATCCTGTCAGACAGTTCACTTGTGCAGACTGTTTTGAATGGTCTACCAGATTCTTATCAGGGTTTTGCTTCCACTCTTCGCTTGATGATGAAAGGCAATCCCAATGCCTTATCATTTGAGGAGTTAGTTTCTGTTTTGCTGCAAGAAGACCAGTCAAGGCAAAACAGGAATAGTATGCGTGTCGCAGATCAAGCTTTCGGTGCTAGTCAGAGAAGCGGGAAAGGTAAAGCTGGCTTTTCTTCTAGTAAGCAGAAATCTGCAAATGCTGCGCAACCAAAGAAGGAAGACAAAGATGAGAAGAAGGGTGACAAACAGAAGACATTTTGCAAGTACTGTAAGGGAAATGATCATGTCATCAAAGCGTGTCCTAAGCTGGCTGCGAAAGAGGCTAAGAAGAAAGAGGCTGGTATGGCTGTTGCAGATGCCTCTCCTTCTAACAATGAATCTGCTAATGTTGTGCTAGATACAGAATGGGCATTCAATGCGCAGTGCAGTTATGACCCATCTTTGCATGACACATGTATGTCTGCAGTAGATTCAGATGTATGGTACTTTGACAGTGGTGCCACTAAGCATATCACCTCGCAGCGCAGTTTATTCACTTTCCTTGAGTCTGCTCCCACAGGGAATACTGTCACTTGTGCCAATAACTCCTCTTATCCCGTTAAAGGAGTTGGACAGATTGTGCTGAATGTTGCAAATGGCAACACCTTTACACTTTTTGATGCATTGTATGTGCCAGGGATCAAAAAGAATCTGCTGTCAGTCTCCGCATTTGCCAAAACAGGTTTGGTTGTAAAATTTGTGGATGACAGATGTACTGTTCATGATCTCTCTTGTGGTGACATCATTGTAGCATCTGGTTCACTATGTCGAGGGCTGTATAAGCTCAATATGGATGGCAAATGTGTAGAGGATTCAGCATGTGCTATTATGGATACGCAGGCTATTTCAAATGCAAAACTGTGGCATGCACGTTTTGGTCATCTGAATTTTGCAAGTTTGCTGCGCCTGCAGAAATCTGAAATGGTGTCTTCTTTGCCTAAGCTTGAGGCACCTGTCAAGCATGTTTGTGAGGGCTGCATATTGGGTAAAATGCAGCGTGCTTCCTTTCCCAAAGATGGATCAGTGAGAGCTGAACGCAGATTGCAGCTTGTTCACAGTGATGTTTGTGGTCCCATGCAAACTCCATCATTTGGAAACTACCTTTACTTCGTGACTTTCATTGATGATTTTACCAGGCATGCATGGGTATATCCTTTGAAGGCAAAGTCCGAAGTGTTTTTGTGCTTCAAACAGTTTTTGGTTATGGCTGAAAATGTGTCAGAAAGTAAGATGGGCACCCTCCGTTCAGATCGAGGGGGGGAGTATATGTCTTCAGAATTTAATGCATTTCTGGCTGAGCGTGGGATAAAACACCAATGTACAGTGCCGTATACACCACAGCAAAATGGTGTGGCTGAGAGAAAAAACAGGTCTCTCATGGAAATGGCAAGATGTATGGTTAAGAGTCAAAGTCTACCACATGGTTTTTGGCTTGAGGCTGTCATGTGTGCCACTTATGTACTAAACAGGTGTCCCACCAAAGCATTACAGGTTGTCACTCCATATGAGGCTTGGCATGGCCGCAAGCCATCTGTTGGCCATTTACGTGTTTTTGGTTGCCTGGCATATGCATTAGTGCCTGTGCAACATCGCAGAAAATTGGATGACAAAGCTGTCAAATGTATTTTTGTTGGATATAGTGCTGAGAGCAAAGGCTATCGTTTGTATCATCCACAGACAAAGCGCATTTTGGTTAGCCGTGATGTTGTATTTGTGGAAGATGCAGTTCAGCCCTTGGTTTCATGTACTAAGGAGACAGATATCAGCTCACGTGATGTCTATGATACATTGTTGCCTCTTTTCAGTGGTGCACAGTCAAGTGCAATACCTCATGAGGAAGTTTTTCAGCCTATGCAGGTTTTAAATGATGGCACAGATCAGCCTATATCTGATGCAGATGTGCATGATGCACTTGAGGATGAGAGACAAGAGATTGAGGGCTCTAGGAATATGCCTAGATGGCTGGTGCAGACTTTGCGTGACAGCAAGTTGGATGCCCCTTTGTCTAGTCGCACTCGTTCTGGCTCTCATGGTGCCTCTTATGCGTCAGATTGTTATGCATTGGCTGTTTCTAGTATGTGCGATGAAAGTGAGCCTGTTTCATTTGATGAGGCACAAAGTTCAGAAAATTGGATGGCTGCTATGCAAGCAGAATACGATGCTATTATGAAGAATGGTACATGGTCTTTATGTGACTTGCCCCCTGGCAAGAAGGCCATTGGCACTAAGTGGGTATACAAATTGAAGCGTAAGCCTGATGGCACAGTGGATCGCCATAAGGCTAGGCTTGTTGCAAAAGGTTATGCTCAAGAGAAGGGCATTGATTTTGATGAGACTTTTGCTCCCACATGTCGTATGACCACTGTTCGTAGCATCTGTGCATTAGCAGCTCATAATGGTTGGAATGTACATCAGCTGGACATAAAGACTGCGTTCTTAAATGGAGATTTGCATGAGGAGGTGTATGTATCGCAGCCTCGTGGTTTTGTTCAAAGAGGGCAGGAAAACAAAGTGTGCAGGTTAAAAAAGGCTTTATATGGTTTAAAGCAAGCTCCACGAGCTTGGTATGAAAAAATACATGCATATTTGACTGCACATGGGTTTCAGAATAGTCCAACAGAAAGCACTTTGTATGTTAAACGTGTGGATGGTGTACATCTAATCATTGCTCTCTATGTCGATGACATGCTGCTCACAGGACCAAATAAGAGTCATATTGCTGATTTTAAGGCTGATTTGAATGCCTCTTTTGAGATGTCAGATTTGGGGCATTTGCATCATTATTTGGGGATACAATTTAAGCAGTGTGATGGAGGTATTGCTTTGTGTCAGACAAAGTATATTGAAACATTGTTGCGGAGATTTGGCCTTGAAGACTGCAAGCCTATTGCTACTCCAATGGAGACAGGTTTGAAGTTGAGTCTTCATGATGCTGGAGATCACTTTGATGTCACACTCTATCAGACAGCTGTTGGTTGCCTCATTTATGTATGCATTACGAGGCCAGACATTCAGTTTGCAGTCTCACAGGTGAGCAGATTTATGCATAGCCCAGGCATTAAGCATTGGCAGGCAGTGAAGCGTATCTTTCGCTATTTGAGTGGTACTCGGCATCTTGGGTTGTTTTATCCCAAGGGGGGATCATTGCCGCCAGATTTACATGCTTTTTCAGATTCTGACTGGGCTGGTTGTTATGACACACGCGTGTCCACGAGTGGTTTTTGCTTCATGCTTGGAAGCTCATGCATATCATGGTTGAGCAAGAAGCAGCCTACTGTGGCCACTTCTAGTTGTGAAGCTGAGTACAGGGCAGCTTTCACAGCTACGGTTGAGTGTGTGTGGCTCAGACGCCTTATGGCTGATTTGGGTGTTGGGCAGCCATCTGCCACCACCATCTTCACTGACAGTCAGAGCGCATTGGCAGTTGCGCGGAACCCAGTGTTCCATGCTCGTACGAAGCACATTGAGGTGCACTACCATTATGTCAGGGAGAGACTCTCTGCAGGAGAGATCAGTTTGGCTTATGTGCCAACACAGGATAACCTTGCAGACCTTTTCACAAAGGCTCTGCCTCGTGAGAAGTTCGAAGCTTTTCGCAAAGCTTTGGGCTTACTCCCTTTTGTGGATTCGTCCACATAGCTAGACACTTCCCTATACATGAGTGCTAGCTCTTGTTCACCGCATCACTCCAGGGGGGATTTGTTACCATATTATAGTAGTGATGTGTGTGAACACACTTAGGACCGCCGGGGCACTTTTTCCCTCACTAGGAGGTTTTTTCCCCCGTGCATTGTATATACGCCCATTATCTTCTAGGGCTTGTTATCTTTCATTTTTGGCACTCATAATACACTACTGTGTTGTGCTCAAGCTTCCTCATCTTCTTGAAGTTGTGTGTGCATTCCTGCAACCCTAATTCGGTGGCTACCAAGTCTTTGCTTGGACATCATGCTTCCCTTGGCTAGCTAGGGTACTTGGGTACTCACTCCTTCTTGGTGACCTCCTTGAAAAGTTGTTGACATTTGTGGGGTGGTCTTCGTCTTTGTCGTCGAGAGGCTTTGGATTTTCATAATGGTTTTAGGGGGTGGCCCTGACACATCGACAATGAGAGAAAGCTTACTATTTTTAAACCATTATGTGGGGGAAAGATCGAGTGTCACAGTTCTTCTTTGCTAATCAACTATGTTATCAGGTCACAATCCATTTCCCTTCGAAATGATGCTCTCTTGCATTGTACTAGAGCGAAGGCTACATATAAAACTAATTAACTATGTAATCAGTGGGGTCACAACCCATCCCCTTATAAAGTGATGATCTCTTGTATTGTACTAGTGAGCGCTACATAGAACTTACAAGAAACAAGTTTAGTTCCAAAGAAAAACTTCACGTAAAAAACAAACGACTGTCATAGATTGAGAATAAGAGTAGTTTTGGATGGTGTGACGGGTGGATGGCCTATGAGGTTCACATTTCCTAGCCATAACATTGAGTGATTAGCCCCGATGTCAACCAACGCTAGCCACACAACTAGGTAGTCTTTCTGGGAAAACTCTAGCCTAAGGTGAGCAAGTTCCACCATTGTTTTGATTTTAGCTACATCTTGGAGGTCGGCTATATGTACAGCGATCTGTACATGTATAGAGATTAGCTTTATCAAAGAGGTTAACTACATGTACATAAATATGTAGGGCCCTGCCTATGGCCTCATTGGATCCTTTTTTTGTCTGCACAATTACAAGGGGTGCCTGGTATTTATCACTATCTTTTCCTCTCGTTTCTCCCCCTTTTTCTTGTGAATTCGATAGAGCATGAGAGAGATCTTGGGTGGGAGGTCCATAGTACATTTTAGCTTACTACCATTGAAATAACCCATCTCAGTGCCATCTAGGGTCCTATTTGCATTGCACATTGAGGAACATTTTTTGTGACTCAATAAGGACCTTGGCCTTTATACTAGAGTTTGTGTTTAGTTTTATTGACATTGCACATGAGTACCATGTCTCTTACTTTCATGCATTTGTGCTTTAGTTGGTCATCAAACCCCATTTCTTGTGCCGTAGTTTTTCAACCATGAATTCCATAGATAGTAATCTTTGCTCACTTAGTTGCTCTAAGGCAACAAGGGTTTCCTTTTAGATTGTCTTGTTTACAATTCGGAGGTTGAGAACCAAGTGTTCAAATGCCATGATGAAGTCAATCCTAAATGTCACTTGGAAAGGTGGCCACTCCCACACCTTATAGGCAGTGTCGTAAGGCCCATCGAGCAAAGTACAACCTATGCTCCCAAATGCCTCTACCATATGGTTTCCTTTGAGATTGTCTTGTTTACAATTCGGAGGTTGAGAACCAAGTGTTCAAATGCCATGACGGAGTCAATCCTAAATGTGACTTGGAAAGGTGGCCACTCCCACCTTACAGGCAGTGTCGTAAGGCCCATCGATCATAGTACAACCCATGCTCCCAAATGCCTCTACCATATGGTGAAAATAGTGCACAAATTTTTGTTTGTGCTTTCAATCTCAGCTTGGTCATTTTCCTTTATGGGTAGTAAGGTTTTTCCCCCTTTGCTGTGGTGGCATCAATGTGTGTGGACAGTTTGTCTGCTTGGGTTTAATTGCTACCCCTATCTATTTTAAATGAATGGAGAAAATGTAAATTTTTGTGTGTTTCATACATTATTTTTAAGTCATTTGATTCATTTAATGTTTATGATGGCATTTTTAATTTTTAATTTTAATGCAATCTTATATTTTTAAGTTTTATTATTACTTGTTGAAATCAAGTTTAGAAATTGTTATTTATTATTATGGTCTTTTAACTTACCTTTAGTTAAAGTAAGGTTTCAATTACTTTGTAATAACATAACTAAAGGTATTATAAACTAATGTTTGTAATACCTTTAGTTAAAGTAAGGTTTCAATTACTTTGTAATCATGTTAGTTAAACTAAGGTTTTAGTTAAGTAATTAATGCCCACGTTAGTGGGCATTAATTAATTAATGACAAAAAGCTAATAGATACCCATGACAAAAAAGCAAATTAGTGTGAGGGGAAAATCCCTTATATTACAAAACTTGCACGCATGCATGATTAGTGTGAGCTTTTTATATTACAAAAATGCATGCACGATGTCTTATTCTAGCCCACTACTTTTCTAACCTTCTTCTTATACTCTGAACTTTGGTGGGACCTTGCAAGCTTAATTCCATGCTACCAAGAGGTGGCTCATAGCCTTTGGACTCTCCATAAACACATGGACTCATATAAACACAATAAGGTCCTTACATATCAACATAAGTGGATGGATACAATAATGGACACAATACTCATAGGCATTCTAGTTTTGCATATTAATGTTACCTCTCTTAGTGCCCTTGGATACTATGTTATCTTTACTATAATGTTTTTTAGGCCTTAATGACTAGGTAGAAGGTAATTTTGGATAGCAATTGATTTTGAGGACTCAAGGTTTTATAGAACTTCTTTTAGAGAGAAGTAATATCACTAAACATTTGGGGAGTTGTAGTGTTATTGTGGAAACTCCTCGATTTCTCACTGAAGCACCTCATCCTCTTCGACGACCCATACCCATGCAAGCAATGGTCCCCTTGATACACTACTCTTTTTTGAAGCCTCTCATGTTTCTTCAGCCCTTGCAAAACCCTCAAGGGCCTCAACATTCAATTCACACCATAGGTATTCCACAAAGCCTGAATGACCTCGATTCATGCACAAAAGTACCTGATCCAAATGTAATTGCCATCAAAGTTCTTCACGCCGTTGATGGAATTCCTTAACGGTGGGTGCATCTCTAGCAAATGACCCACACTTGACATTAAATAAGAGCCAAACCTAAAGCAGATACTTAGGTACTAAATACAAGTGCATTGAATACAAGGCTAGCATCTCATCGCCTTAGATGACAGCCTTTTGGACTTCATAAAAGTCCTTTCATTGAAATACATAGTACCCAAAGTTGTGGTACAATGTTTTCTACCACTTCTCTAACTACTTCCTACTTATTCCAAGACATAATCTAAAGTAAGGAGGGGGATATGCCTACCACACTCATTAACATTACTTTTGATACCACGATCTCATCACCGCTTGTGTACCACCATTTGTAACTACTCCATGCTCTTCATGATTATTGATTATGGGATCTAGCTAAGATTACAACATGTGTATTGCCGGCTAAGATGGAATATACATAGAGCTTTAGGTTAGGTTCACTAGATTTTGGACCCATGTGGGTGGGCGGGAAGCCATGTATATAAGGCATTTACAATAATGAGAAAGGACACAATCCCATTATATAATTGATTTTGAGTTGTCTTCTTGAGCTCCTATGCTAATGTCTTGTATGCTTGCTTGTGGATTGTGGTGTATATAATGAGGTGTGTGTTTACTTGTGGATTGTGAAATGTGTAATTAGGTGTATGCTTGCTTGCTTCTCCATCTTCTTCTCTATCTATCAATCTCACTCTCACTCTCACCCTCTTTCATGCACATAGGCATTGAGGTAGAGGTTGAACTTTCCATAGCTCCTTCCCTTTTGCTCCTCACCCTCTTAAGAAATCACTAGTGGAGTGACACCACTAGTGGCAAGGTTGAAGCTCCTAGCTGTTTGTTTGCTACTACCACCAAACCCTTTGTATAGACCCTTGCATTTCTTTCCCATCTTCCCCTTGTTCAAGGCTCAAAAGTTTCTCTATTTGGTGAACATCTTTGGCACCATTGTGTGTTAGGGAGAATCAAATTTAGTCATGTCTCATGGCGGGTATACTCACCACTATATTGCCCAGTTTGCCCCTACTACCAAATCCTTGGCATCGACCCTTACATTTCTTTCCCATATTCTCCTTATGTAAGTTTTAAGAGTTTTCCATGTGGTGAACATCTTTAGTGCTGCTACTAGGGAGTGGTGTTAACTTAAGGTTTCCTTGTATTATTTCTTACTAGGGTTGCTCGATTAGATGCAAATACATTGGTTTTGTGTACTAATTTGAGTTTTTGTTGGATTATTTATTGGAGACTTGGGTCAATGGAGAACCAATGAGCACATCAAGTGGAGAATCTAATGATAGAAGGTAAGTAAATTCATTTTCTTGCATTAAGAAAGCTCAGCTATAGTTAAAATTGCTAATTTTTGTTTAATTTGTGTGCTTTTTTAATTGTTTGATTGCTTAGTAGGTTTAACTTTTTTATTTAGCCTTCTAATCAATCAAAAACCAATATAGAAAATCTTCCCTATTTTATACTAATATATTCAATATTATGATCAGTGAGTAATTAGGAGAGGAAAAATCATAAAAACTTGAGCCTTAAATGGTGTATATGGGTCCATTTAAGTGATTAGTGGGTGAAGAAGCACTATCATAGTTTAAATTCGTGCTTCAAATTGCCAATTTGGCTCACTTTTAATGATGCAAGTGCACATTACAAATGGATTAAAGCTATTTTGAGCTTCCATTTTTTAGAAGATTGAGATGGTATACTCCCACAACTCACAAGAGCTGATGAGCACTTAATGATAAAAGGATGACTAACTTCATCATATCATTAAGTGTAAATGGGTGCCAAATATTGCATTGCATTATCAAGGCTTAAATTAAGGGCTAGAACTTCCACAAGTATAGCATAAGTCTTTTGGTTGAACAATACCTGACCACATATGAGAATACTTACTTTCCCCCTGATTTGCACAAGATATTTTAATGCTTACATGTGATCCAATTCCAAGGCAAAATTTGGATGAGGAAGAGGGACATCAGTCAATGTTTGAATTTTCACACTAGGTGCTTAATGTCAAGGCATATTGGATCTCTAAATGTTAAATCCATGAGCTAGAAACACTTTGAAATCAATTGGCAAGTCTTATTCATGAAAATGAATACCCTAGACCCTTGGTCTTGGGTCACTACATGTGGAATCTTGGTTATATATATGATACATTTTTGAGTTATGAGAAAGATGACAATCCCATTATCCAAACTTGAGTCTATTCTTCTCTCTTTTGTGCTCTTGTGTTAGTACTCTTATCTCTTGTGCTTTTGTGTTAGTACTCTCATCTCTTGTGCTCTTGTGTCATGTTATGTGCATGTCATATTATGTGCATATACTAGGAGGCTAACCCACCCTAGGCATGTGAGCATGGGATCATGGGAACATGCTCTAGTGGGACAAGGGTTAGACCTAACCAGGGTTGGGGTTAGGGTCAGGCAACCAAGGGTCACACATGGAAATGGAGGGTCAAGAGTCGTTTGAGAGCTCTCCTATATAATAGGAGCATGGGGCATGCTCAAGGGATGTTATCTTGTGTAGAGCATAGTATCTACTCTCTTGCCATTTCATACTAGAGCTACGTGCTGCTGGATTATTGAAGACATACCTCTTGGTGGTATGGGACACCAAGGATAGGTATGTGGTTCTTCATTATTATGATGTGTTCACCCTTGGGCTCGGGGGTGGTCGGGTGGATGAGTATATGCCTGGATTATGTGTATTTATGCATAGTGATTAGCTAGAAATATTTTTGGGATTTTAACATGTTAGTACTCTCATCTCTTGCTAGTGTGGTAGTGTGTGAGTTGAGAGGGGAGTTGCTTGTTGTGAGGCCACCATGAGGACTTCTAGAAGAGAATAGGACAACTCTCCACCCAACCGCCGGATATAGACCCTAGCCGGCTATAGACCCTAGCCGGCTAACTATAGCCCTGGCCGTCCACACTAGTCCGGACTCCCCTGAATCGCCCAACTCCCCCTAGTCCTACCCTTGTCCTGACATTACTCCCCCCCTTTTGGAAGAATTTTCATCCTTGAAAACAAAGGTAGGATATTGGGTCTTGAGAATACTAACGTCCTCCCAAGTTGAACCTTCTTCCGGTCTATCCTTCCACTTAAGTAGACACTCTTGTCTAATTCTATGATGAGTTTGCTTCTCTTGAAAATCCAAGATGTGCTTTGGATCATGTAAATCGACGGTTCAATTAAATCTACAAGAGCACCTGTATCCACCACTTGGCATCTTCGCCTAGTCGTTTTTGCAGAGACGACTAACATGAAAAACTGGGTGAACCTTGGAATTTTTTGGTAGAGCTAACTTGTAGGCAAATTCACCTATACGCTTAAGTATTGTGAAGGTCTTTAATAACGAGGCAACAACTTTGGCACTTTGCTCGTCCTCAAAGTTTTTGAACTCGGGGGAACCTTGAGAAATACTTGGTCACCCTTTTGAAATGTGACCGCTCTGTGGTCTTCGTATGCATAATGTTTGTAATAAACGATCTTGGGCCCGTTTACAATTTTCCTTAGCAATCTTGAGCATATCGTTATGATCTTGCAAAAAATATTTAACATTTTAAATTCTTTCAGTAGAGCTAACTCCACAGCTACTAGAGATTGGGGTTGAAAGCCATATATAAGCATGGAAGGACTAAAGCCAGTCATGATTCGCACTATTATAAGCAAATTCTAAAATTGGTAAGTAATCTTCCCAATTCGTTTGCCATTTACTCACATATTTCCTTAGCATATCCTCGAGTACTTGGTTGACCCTTTCTGTCTGGACCATCACTTTGGGGGTAGTCAACCATGCTCATACTGAGCATTGTGTCCAACCTTTTGAACACTGCTCGCCAGAAGTGACTATTAAACTTCTGATCTCTATCATTGACTATATTGGCTAGCAGTCCATAGAGTCGATAAATATTCTCAATGAAAAGCCGAGCTAATTCTGGTGTTTTCATCGTGATTTTAGTCGGACATCTTGGTCAACATGTCCACTACAACCAAATGGCATCATGGCCTCTTCTAGTTATAGGTAGACCTATAATAAAATCCATAGAAATGCTTTCCCACTTACCATCAGGGATCTCTAAGGGTTGTAATAGCCCGCCTATCTTAAGGCGCTCAGCCTTATTGACTTGGCATTTTTGACAATGCAAAACATATTCTTGGATGTCCCTGTGAAGTCCAGGCCAATAGAATTGCCTTCCCACTAAGGCATAGGTCTTCCTAATTCTAGGATGACCTGCACTTGGACTGTCATGACACTCATAAGTATTTGGCACCTGTTGTCTGAGTCCGAGGATACACATACTCTTCCTTTGTGTAACAAGTACCTATTATTGATGGAAAAAGGCTTCAACGATTAAGCTCGTTCCTAGAAAGATTAGAGCTAGGTGTGGAACTATCATCTACACTCGCTAATGCGGAGTGGGAGGGTTCCCTGCATTTAACAAATTTCAACATCTTTGCATATGACTGATCATGTTCGCACTTGCCTTTGAGTGAATCTAAAAATTCACTTGTCAAAATTCAACGAGTTGACTTGAGGCATGCGACTTAAGGTATCAGCCCCACGACATTGTATTGGCCCTTACGATACCTTAATTGAAAGTTGAATTCTTGGAGGATTTCTACCCACTGAGCTTTACAACCTTTCAAATCAGTTTGAGTTGTCAATCATTTGATGCTCTCATGATCAAAGACAATCTCAAACTTAGCACCATAGAGATAATGTCTCCACTTCCCTAGAGCATAAATGATGGCATAAAGCTTGTGCTCATACGCAGATTAATTTTGCTAAGCTCTATCCAACTTCTTGCTCTCAAAAGCTATCGGTCTTCCTCCTTGAAGAAGCACATCACCAACTGCATGGTCAACAACAAACAGTTGATTAGGATCTACTATTGCCAACATAGGTGTGGTAGCTATGGCAACCTTAAGACGATCAAAACTTTGTTGCTGGTCAGCACCCCAAACAAAGTTGTGACCCTTAGATTTTAATTGGTTTGTCATTGGAACCGCTAACTTAGCATAATCCTTGATGAATTCACAATAGAACCCTGCTAACCCAAAGAATATTTGTAATTCCTCTAGAGTGGTTGGATGAGGCTACTTAAGGATTTCCTCTACTTTTGCGGGATCCATTTGAATTCCCTCTGCTGCTGAGATTATGTGACCCAAATAATGGATCTCTGAGACAAAGAACTCACACTTGCTCTCTTTAGCATAAAGTGCATTTTGCCTTAGCAAATCGAACACTAGTTGTAAGTGTTATAAATGCTCTTCCTTGGTGCGACTAAAGATCAAAATACCATCAAGAAATACTATAACAAATCAACCAAGATACGGCATAACACGCTATCCACAAGCGTCATAAATGTAGTTGGAGCATTAGTTAGACCAAACAACATACCTACAAACTCATAATGCCCAAATTTGGTACAAAAAGCTGTCTTAGGCACATCCTCCATGTAGATGCAAACTTGATGATAGCACGATCTTAAGTCAATCTTTCTAAAGTATCGCGCACCTTGCAATTGATCAAAAAGCTCATCAACTCGCGAGTAACGGATACTTGTTCTTTATCTCATGATTGCATTCAAACCACGATAGTTCACGCATAAATGCATAGACCTATCTTTTTTCTTCACTAATAAAATTGGTGATGCAAACTTGATGATAGCGTGATCTTAAGTCAATCTTTCTAAAGTATCGCGCACCTTGCAATTGATCAAAAAGCTCATCAACTCCCGAGTAACGGATACTTGTTCTTTATCGTGATTGCATTCAAACCACGATAGTTCACGCATAAACGCATAGACCTATCTTTTTTCTTCACTAATAAAATTGGTGATGCCCATGGCAAATTGCTAGGCCTAATGAAGCCCATGGCAAGGTAGTCAACAAGATGACGCTCTACCTCACTGGCTTCACTAGCACTAAGCCGAACGGAGGCTTACAGATTGGTTTAACATTCTTGAGCACTTTAATGGCATGCTGGACATTGCGCTTAGGGGGCAAACCAGATGGCAAGTCGCTTGGAAACACATCATGAAATTTAAGCAAAATACTTTGCAAAGAATTAGAAACTTGCTGAGTGAGCCTAGGAAAAAATTGAGTTTGTTTATTATTATTTATAGCGTTAACACATTGTTCACATATGACAGAATTGAGAGATCTAATACTCAAACTAAAATTAAAATCACCACCACTAGCATCATCATGTGACAAAACTGAAGGAGACATGTAACATAAAAATAAATTTTCTATTTCATGAGCATGTACAGGGCGTTCCACTTCAACAGAACAAATGAGTGGAGATGGGGGCACATCGTGCTTACCTTGCAAATGAACTTCTTTATCTCAAAATCAAAAGTATTATCTAGATAACTACAAGAAAGAGATGGTCCCAAATGAAACAACCATTCAC
>NC_141059.1:18571569-18611569 GCF_041138505.1 Cibotium barometz
AAAACTGACACAGGTGCATGTGTGTGTACCTTTGAAGTTTGTGCAGCTGCTTTTTCACTGCTGCTGTTCAATTGATACTCTAATTCAAAAACTTGCTGCTGTAATTCTTACGACTTCTTGCCTCACATTTTTAAGTTCACCCTGATGTTGCAACTTTTACTTCCTTTTGTTATTTCTACTTCTAATTTTGAGGTAGCATCAACTTGCATATACATCATCATATTTATCA
Source organism: Cibotium barometz (assembly GCF_041138505.1). NCBI lineage: Eukaryota > Viridiplantae > Streptophyta > Polypodiopsida > Cyatheales > Cibotiaceae > Cibotium > Cibotium barometz. The sequence goes on from NC_141059.1 coordinate 18,571,799, forward strand.
ACTTCTTTTGCCTTAATGGCAGCAATTTAGGCTGACCCATGGCACTCATATGTGACAAAGATAAAAAGTAAAGGCTTTTTGAAACCAAATGGCTGTTGTGTGAGGCCCTCCAAAAAATGTTGGGCTATTTAAGAAGAAACTTCTTGTTGATAAGTCTTTGGAATTGCCCAGGGTTTTCTCATTTTGTGCTGATAATGAAGGTAAGATTTACCGAAAATACAGTACATGATAACACATGGGGTGAACTTTTAAGAACTCAACTCCAGTTCTTCAACTTCTTTTGTAGCCAACCTGTTCACGAGATATACCTCTCTTATTCATTACCCTGATGTACGACGACGACAACATCTGAACACTTAAAATATTGCCAAGGAAGCTTGCCAGACTCACACACAAACAAGGAACATTCAGGTTAACAGACTCAAAATGCCACAAATAAAACAAGTACTAGAAGAACTAAGACACACATTACTTGGGTAGCTAGCATGCCCAAAGAGATGCTAAACTAGACCACCCACAGATCAGACACTAGCTTACTGGAGTAAAATAAGTGGAACACCCAAGTCATTGCAGGTGGCAAATGAAGAAAGTGAGAAAGTACATTAGACCGAAGAATTAATTCTCTAACTAGATATTTAAGAAACAGGTTGAACTGGCTTACTAGGGATGCTAAGCCAGCTTGTTCGTAGTGTCAAAGATGATAACGAGCTTTCAAATCAAGGGACAAAATACACCCATGTTACCAAATGCATAAAATGCACTAGTTGAGCAAGAATAAATTCCCTTTTGGTAATTGTGAGCATATGTAATGAAATACAGAGGCAAACATAGCCACTCAACTGGCAGACAATCACTCTATAATGTCTGCAATAACACCTGCCCCCACTGTCTTGCCACCCTCCCTGATAGCAAACCTCATTTTCTTCTCAATAGCAACAGGTTGGATGAGTTCAACTGTCATCTTAACCCGATCTCCAGGCAAGACCATCTTTGTCTCCTCTCCAGCATCAGTCTCTACCGTCACAACCTTGCCAGTAACGTCGGTTGTCCTCATGTAAAACTGTGGCCTGTAGCCGGCAAAAAAGGGAGAGTGCCTTCCACCCTCTTCTTTCTTAAGGATGTAAACCGAAGCCACAAACTTCTTGTGTGGCGTAATGGTTCCTGGCTTGGCAATGACCATCCCTCTCTGAATGTCGACTTTCTGTATGCCTCTGAGCAAGAGCCCAACATTGTCACCAGCCATGGCTTCATCCAGCAGCTTCTGGAACATCTCCACACCCGTGACAGTAGTATTCCGGGTGTCCCTCAGCCCTACAATATCCACAGTCTCTCCCATCTTGATCTTGCCCCTCTCTACCTTGCCTGTGGCCACGGTCCCCCGTCCTGTGATTGAAAACACATCTTCGATAGCCATCAAGAATGGAAGATCAACCTGCCTCACTGGGATGGGTATGTTGGTATCCACAGCATCAATCAGCTGGTAGATTTTGTCCACCCATTCATTCTCCCCTCTAGCAATCTTGGGATTCTTTTCAAAGGCTTCAAGTGCCTTCAAAGCAGATCCAGCAACGACGGCAACATCATCACCCGGAAACTCATAGGACTTGAGAAGGTCTCGGATCTCAAGCTCCACTAGCTCAATGAACTCATCATCATCAACTTGATCAGTTTTGTTAAGAAAAACAACAATGTGAGGAACACCCACCTGCTTGGCCAGAAGAATGTGCTCTTTAGTCTGGGGCATGGCACCATCAGCTCCAGACACAACCAGGATGGCTCCATCCATTTGCGCAGCACCCGTGATCATATTCTTAACGTAATCGGCATGTCCAGGACAATCCACATGGGCATAATGTCTGTTGGGGGATTCATATTCCACAACTGCAGTATTGATGGTGATACCTCTTGCTCTTTCTTCTGGTGCAGCATCAATTTGGTCATATCGCTTGGGGGCACTGCCAAGCTCAGAGGCCATGGCCATGGTGAGGGCAGCAGTGAGGGTGGTTTTGCCATGGTCAACATGGCCTATGGTTCCAATATTGACATGAGGCTTGTTGCGCTCGAACTTCTCGCGGGCAGCACGGACGAGTAGAGGTGCGCCTCTGCGGGAGGCGAGCTTGTGGAGGGCTAGGGCATCCTGAAAACTCAGCTGGCTGAAAGCGGCAGCAGAGCTCAAGATGCGGGCTGCAGAGGTGCAAGAGGAGGCAGGGTGAGAGGAGGAGGAGGGTTTGGAAAGAAGGCGCTGGTTTTCAAGGGGTAGAGGTGTGGAGATGGAGCAGTGGCTCAAGGCGCAGGATGCCATAGCTGAGGGACACACTGGGGCAAGGGCGAAATGGGTCTTCGAGAAAATGAAAAGTTACTGTTTTAAACAGACCACTGGGTTGTAGAATACCTTGATAGCTCGAAGTTGGCTCTCGGAGCAAAAGCCGCGCAACGAGGCGCCTGATGAGTAGACGAAAGAGCACAGTTTGATTTTTGGTGGAGGCCTATCAATCTTCAATCAATGGCAATGATTCGGACACGTCACAGGCAACCCAATCCAATACCCCTCTCTCTCTCATGTTTAGCAATAGGAACTACCAACGGTGGGACTTGAACTCGAAAGAGAGAGGAATAGAGCACACCTTCACTAACACACCTCACAACTAAGTGCCACTAAGTCTTAAAGACCCTTGTCAGATGATATCAATGGATGGCATTGATCAAAAACTGCGACGCCTTTCTCGGGCCGTCGGATAAAGTAAACTAGGGCCAGTAAACTAGGTTACTAAACGATCATAGTTTACTTCTTAGTTTACTAAACGGGCATAGTTTACTTCCTAGTTTACTAAGCGATCCTAGTTTACTTTCTAGTTTACTTTCTAGTTTACTAAGCAAGCATAGTTTAATTCTTAGTTTACATCATGGAATGAGGGTGAATTTGGGTTTGGGACTTATAAAATTTTGGAGCAAGATGTAATGTGCAAAAGAGGATTTGAACTTAAGAACTTGAGTCACCTTAGGAAACATCTTACCACTACACTATACCTTCAAGCAACAAAACCATGTGGTTTCAAGCCATTATATTCTATGTTTTTCACCCTTAGTTTACTGGCCCTAGTTTACTAACCCTCGTTTACTTTATCCGACGATCCAAAAAGGTGTCGCGATTTTGATCAATGCCATCCATTGATATCATCTGACAAGTGTCTTTAAGACCCCGTGGCACTTAGTCATGAGGACTAACACACCCCACACACACACACACACACACACACACACACACACACAACTAGACATTTAGGTACAATATCCACCACACTCTCTCTCCTTCTCTTTCTCCACCCCACACACACCAACAACAAATATGTTACCCAGAGAACATTGGAAGGCACCAGAGAACAACGCCATCGCTGCATGCCACCCTGTTCAGAGACAAGACTGGCACCACGCATGCGAAACTGCCAGCCAAAAAAAGAAACAAAAGAAATGAACTCCGCATGGACAACGCACGTGTCTCCTCAAAAAACACGACAGAAAACTCTCAGAACCTTGGAAACAAAAAGAAAAATTTAAAGCCTTTTAATAAAACTTTTAATAAATGCACCCCAAAAAATATATTTTGGTGGCCTATTTAATTCACACCAAATAATTTCTATGGAATATTCCTCGCCTTTTAAAAAAAAGTAAAAATCCTAGGATCTTTTACATGGATAGAACGTCACTTCTCTCTCTCTCTTTCTCTCTCTCTCTCTCTCTCTCTCCAAAGATGTGGTAGCACGAGGGATGCCATTGTTTTTAGGGGAGAATAGAATAGTGATGCTCGAGGGTACTTCAGAAACCTTAGCCGTTGAAACCTTAGACATTAATATCACCAACACAACTTTAAGTGCATATATCACTGCGAACAAAACCCAATGAAAATAGCTATCTACCAAATTGTTGTCCCACATACCATTACATAATCTAAGCTCTATGTAATTAATATCACAAACACAATTTTAGGCGAATGTATCACCACCAAAACAATAGCTACAACCCAACAAAAACATCTACAAAATTGTTGTCCCACACATACCATTACATAATTTAAGCTATATGAATGTACATCATCATAAGTACAAAAACACAACTATTTTCACTCTTATTTGGACCACTCTCATTGACGTCTTCACTTGCACAATTGTCTATAGATGTTACAACCTTGGGCTCTAACCGAGGTTAGCAGCAGCTAACTAAGGTTAGTGGATGCACCCTAGGGCTAACCGAGGTTAGCAGCTAACTAAGGTTAGTGGATGCACCCTAGGATGCAAAAGTATCATAAATGCATATGCCTAGAGCCTAGGATTAGTCCTCTAAGGTTAGATTAGTCGACACCAATTAACTAAGGTTATCTAGGAAATCAATTATTTAAATAGGTGGAAAGTTAAGTGTAGTACCAAATCACTGGCTAGGCTTTGTGTCTATAAGTGGATTCCTTGCTCTATTTATAAATGCTTTTTGATATTAGAGAGTCTTGTTTAGGATCATGGTAGTAGCTAGCATCAGAGATTTGACACCATCCTTGAGTGGGATAATAATTCATAGTATGGGACATGGATGGTTTCTTCGTTTTGGTTTTCTAATCATATGGAATTTTTCCCTCGTTTTGGTTAGTCAATCATATGGATTTTTTCCATCATTTTTGGTCAGCCGATCATATTGATTTTTCCAACTAAATTGCTCAAGCGTGAGCTCGTTCGGTTCTATGGTTGGGGAGTAAACTATGGTGTCATCTCTTCACGATCTTGGTCAAAGAGCAATTATGAAGTACTTGAGGAATCCATAGTTGAGTCTATCTAAGGATTCAATTGGAATTAGAGTCGATTACACGTGAAAGAGGCAAGGGACCTCTAGCATGAGAGATTGACTTGCATTTGTGACCAACTATAATCTTACCTTGTGTGTTGTGAAATATATTTTTGATATATTTTTGTTAAGTCTAGTTAGATTTCTTGAAAATACCCTTCCTTGAAAGCACATTGAAAGCACATTGAAAAGTTAGATTTCTTGAAAATATCCTTCCTTGAAAGCACATTGAAAAGAAGATGCTTTTTCATCAATAAAGTAGAAGGAGATGGTGTGCATGTTTATTGTGAGACGTGAGTCAAAGCATGTGCTTTTTCATAAAGCATAACTCTGTGAATCCTCCTTCATGCAAAAAACAAGAGAGAAGAAGAAAAGCTAAAAAAAATAGCAAAAGTAAACCTAGCTTGGCATACCATGTTTAACCACCCAACCATTATATATAACAATGACCCCAGGTGTCCAGTCTGTACCTTACTGTGGCCACACACCATACTCATGCGCCCTATGTTTCCCCACTGGTACCCCCGTGCTACACATCACTGAGTCTTTGACCTACAACCATTACCCGTTCACACTTATATAGGCAGTGATGTGCCATAGTATGCCGCCATTGGTTTTCCCATGAAACGCCTCATGTCCCACGCATTACTTGCATGTAAATCCCGTGTATCAATGTGTTCCCATGTGTAAGGGTCATAACAGTCTTTCCCCCTTTTAGGAATCATCGTTCTCAATGGAAAACTAAGGATAATGCTTACGAAACAGAAACTCTGTTTCCCAAGTTACATCTATTAAGGGATTTCCTTTTCATTTTACAAGGAACTCCTGAAGGATATGAATTTGAAATCATCTTTCTCTTCGTTCCATAATCTATTTTGGTCAATGATCTTCTTGATCAGGTTTCTGTAAAGCAATCATACCATCAACTAAATTATCACCGTCGAAGATAATGCTTCAATCAACTCACATGAAATACTGGGCGGACATGATAGTCTTGTGGTAAGTCTAATTTATAAGCCACACCTCTGATTCATTTCAAAATCATCCATGGCCCACAATATCTAGGTGACAACTTAGTATGTTTACTTGCCAAGGGATTGAGGGTTCCTGGCCACAATTCTTCCGCTGGAACCAACTGTTGGAAAGTCCTTTGGGGATTTTCAATGTGGTTTAGGCAAGCTAGTGGTGTCAAGGCTTACGCTGCTTCCTTTGTGGCCTTGTAAAATGAGGTAGATATTTAAATTCAACATGTTGGGGCTATTCAAGCTGCTCTACCTCCCTTGGTTTGTTGTGTTTTCTAGCTGTGTTCAATCCTTGTGTGGCTCTGTTTGTTTGGTGGCCATGGCTTCCTTTGGGACGATTTTCTTTATTAAGCTAGCTCTGGTGTCTTTTTTATTTTTGTCTCTTGATCTTGGGCATTTCTTGTCCTTGTCTTCTCTTGGCTCTTTATCCTCTTGCTTATCTTCCTTGTCCCCTTGTCTTGATCACCTTCACCTTCCCTCTCCTTAGAGTTGTCTAACCTTTCTAGTTCTTTGTGTTTTTCCAAATGCTCTAGTTCCTCAAGAAGGTCTTTGACTTCTCCTTGGTCTTCTTGTGGGATTTTTTGAGGATATGCCACATGCTTGGTTCGGAAGAAACAAGCATTTTCTTTTATCTAAAGCTATCATGTGGACACTGAGATATAGTAGCATAAAGTTTGCAGGTGTATATGTGAGGCATGTCATATCCACCACAAGCTTCTTGTAAGTCTTTGTTATCATCCTCTTTCCCATGCCCTTCAACCATGTCAAGTCTACTTTGCATACGACCATATCCATGTCGGGCTATTAGCTCAATGCACTCTTCTACTATGTCAAGAGATATTTTTTCAAACAAGAATATCACCATGGGATGTATTTAGGCTTGATACAAGTCATAAAAATTATGTAAGGCTAGGGTCCCCTAAAAAAACATCATTGTTACATGTGGCTCCAGAGCCTGGGGGACATGCCTACATAATCTGGCAAATTGCAATAGGCAGAGTAGTGCCTCAAGCATCATCCCTTGGCAAAGCTCTAAATGTCTATTATGATCTTCAATATTTTTTTTGAAGGCTAGTATGTAGTCAAAGAATATGACCACAAAATCTTGATGTTTGAGAAATATGTGATTCATCAAATGACTAAAATCTTGATGTTTGAGAAATATGTGATTCATCAAATGACTAAAAGTCACAAATGCATTGGTAAGTCCAAAGGGCATGACTAGATTGAGTCCTAGACACAGTCTTATACACATCCTTCTTAGCCATTCTTACTTGACGATAGCCAAACTTAAGATTAATTTTACTAAATGTTGAAATAGTACACCAAAAATCTTTATTAGTGACATTAGGGTAGTTCTAAGTTCTTAGGCCAACTCTACTCCATATAATATGGTCAATTCAGCTTCACAAATCCACAAGAAGAAAGGCACCCATTGTTGCGAGTGGAGGAGAATCTTGATAGCACTCAATCTAGGTAAAGGGTTCTCCCTTTTCATGGTGCTTGAATCTAGGAGAGATTAGGGTGATATTAGCTCTCTTAAGCCTCTCCTAATCATTTTGTACTCCTACCTATTTAAAGGCTCCCATCCAATGAAGGAATACAACACATTCTCCCTCTTCTTGTTTGCGATTATGATGCCTTAATGCTGAATCTTGTTTTGATTAATCCTTATCTCATCATTAGCTACCTAATCATGCTTTCATTATATCTGTCAATTTGGTTTAATCCATCATTAGCTACCTAATCATGCTTTCATTATGTTTGTCAATTTGGTTTAATCCATCATGAAAGCTAACATGGTATCAGAGCTTAGGTTATCCCTTCTTAATCCTATGCTAATCCCAACTTGCTATCCTCTTCATGATAATTAGCACTAATCTCCTCTTTCATCCTTTTTTTTAAATTTTTTTCTTCATCTTCACCCTAACTTGCTATCCATGGAGGCTTGATTTCTCCTTCATACCCCAACCAAAAACTTTGGCTCTTCTTGGGTCCTCTTCTCAACACAAAGCAAGCCTTAATGGCTTAGGTTGCTACTTAAAGTTGCCGAGAGCTCCCTATAACAATTGGTTTCAGATTTGGGGGTTTGTGTAATGTGAGGCTCTACCTTACAAAAGGAGCCAATTCGAGTCAACCTTGGGTTTTCCAGCATGGCAAACATGCCTACAAGGTTGGCTTCTCATGTCATGTCTTAGGTTAGCTGGTCCAACTTTGTGCACATTACAGAGACACATTTTGGGCTAATATAATTTAATGTTTGATTATTATGGTTAATGAGGTGTTGAAGGGCTCTAATCTCATCTTCATTTAGTGCTATAAGTTCCTTGAAAGCATTTTTGGAATGGGTTAGTGAAAGATCTTCAATTATATGCTCCATTAAAGCCTATATTTTGCCCTCAAAACAGTGAACTATTCATTTATCCCCTCCTAAATGATGTTTTAATTTTTGCGGTCCGGGATGCCCCATATGCATCTTCTAATGCAAAATATATTAAGCCTAAAGGAAATATTAAGAAGCGAAAGAAAAAAGCAAAACCACATTATTTTTTTGGCTATGTCAAGGGTCTAGGTTTTTCAGATTTTTTGGCTACTCACGTGCACTTATATAAGGAGGTGAAGGGGGTTTTCAAGAGTCACCTCAAAATCATTGTGAGGGTTTAGACATTGCCCTTGGACTAAACTTTCAAGTACCCAAATCATGTCTAACACATTCAAGCATGATAAGTTTGAGGAATATGGTTTCCACACATGGCAAACCAAAATCAAGTTTACACTAATGAGAAAGGGACTATGGCATGTCACAAATGGGAAGGAGAGAATGCCCGCCTCTAGGTAGGATAAGTCCATTTGGGTAAGCAAGGATGAAAAGGCACTAGCAATCATTGCTTTGGGCCTTAATGACACTTATGTCTATCGCATAGATGGAAAAGAAGCTTCCCTAGAGTCTTGGAATATATTTGATACATTGCTTGGAGCTCAATCCAAAAACTCAAAGATTAGTCTACTCATAAAGTTTTTTGAACTTGAGATGAATTCAGATGAGTCTCTTGTAACTCATCTTAACTAAATGAAGAGTATCCTTACAGAGCTTGTATGTATCAAGAAAACCATTAAGGAAGAAGTCATTATAGTAGTTCTGTCTCCCTTGGGAAAAGTATTGTAGAATTGTTACCATGCTCACAAACTTGTCGAAACCAAAATTAATGGATGTGGAAGCTGTTGAAATATATGATGCACAAGTGATAAAGTGTGAAAGAAAGAGGTTATGTAGGTGTGAACACACCCCAAATAAAGTGGGCATGTGGGTGAAAAAGGGATTTAGGGTTGGCCCAACCGTAGCCCTTGACGAACCCTATATAAAGGGTAGGAGGCTTCACTTTTTGTAACACAACACAACCAACACATGAGGGTGAAGGTTAAGCCAACTTTGGAGTGGCTTAAATAGAAGGTAATATAGAAGCTTTCTATACATCTTGTGTTCTTGCTCTCTCTCATATATGTTGCTCTATCTTGCTATCAACTATTGCTTCCGTTGTGCATACTCTCCATTATTTTGACATGGTATCAGAGCCTTGAAAAGGCTAAGTTCCCCTTCAATCCCCTTTCTTTCTCTCACACTATCATAAGCCATTCACATCCTCATCAAGAAGGACGGTGGTAGAAGAAGGTGAGAAGAAAAAAAGTGTCAAGAAGGAAGGCAACAAAAGAGCTTCATCAAAGAGGAGATTCTCTTCATCAAATTCAAGATCTTTAGCAAGTGAAGGAAGCCGGCAAATCGAGAAAGCGGGAAGAGAAGATTGGAAAAAACAACACAAGCAAATTGGTAATTTTCTGGTTTTTTTCGTCAAAGAATTCCGTCAACATTTTCCGTCAATGATCCTCTTCGAAAGCTTTGGAGCCATCCAAAGAAGCTATTTTGTGATCGGCTGAAGGTGTGGAAGATTTGTTGTGTTTGGCATATCCTCTTACAAAGGAGGAACATCTTTTTGGCGCATCAAAAGCAAGTCATCAAAAAACGCAGCCCAGTAATTCCGTTGTCGTCGTCCGTGCGTCACTACTCCGTTGCCGTCCGTCCAAAGGTTTTGTCACAGTCCGTTGACTGGACTGGTGCGCCTACCGCCTTGTGCCTGGGTGGTTGGCTTGGCAAGGCAGCCACATCAACAAGCAAAAGTGACTGCAAATAGCGCAGTAGGCGCATCATCGCAGCAACGCACAACGTGCGTTTTTTTTCACCCAAAAAAACGCAACATAAAAAAAAACGCTGCCGTCCGGCTGCTTCCTGTAGCAAGCGTCGACTCCATCCAAGTCGGGCCTTCACAAACGCTAGCTTCAGCAGCAGACATCAATGAGCGAAACATAGCGCATAGTGAGCACAACACTCATAAGCTATTGAAACATGGGTGGTAGCCTTGTGTTAGTCTATGTGGCAATGGGACTAAGGAAGCTAGCCTTGTGTTAGTTTATGTGGACTAAGAAAGCTAGCATGATTGGAAGGAGATATGTACGCATGTAAGCACGAAAAAAGGATTGGAGAAGCACAAAGATGCAACCTTGGGTTTGTTTCACGTCAAGTTCACCAATTTAAGGAGTGGATCTAAAATCCCTCTAGGGATGGAATAAGAAAGCACTCTAGATCTCTCAACACCTTACACCCAATATATCTTGCAACAAGTAATGCTCTTTCGATCCATACACAAACCTAATCATACTATCACACCAAGACTATATTAAGCTAAACTCTAAACAAGCTAAAACTTAGCTTTCAAGGGAGAAGACTACACACCAATACACTTGATTATTTAGGGTAAATAGAACTATACAATGGCTCTCATCCACTCTCACATCTAGAGGAGAGAACTAAAAACATGGCTGGAGATGAGAACTACTAGCATAAGAGCTTCTACGATATCAAATACAAAGGAATGGCCCTCCTTATATAGTAAGTGGAGGCATCATGAGTCCATAGATACATGGTATGGCATCCGGAGATAAGGTGAAGTGGATGGAGCTAATCTATGCATGTGGTGGATAGAAGTGAGGTAGAGTGTGAATGGGATAATTCTCAAGTTTTAATAGCCAGCCACTCCCCACCTCCTTATTATAAGAAAACACTCCATAATATTAAAATGAGATTCTATTTAAATACCACTTTAATAGTCAAAGATGTCATTAAGCCTAATCTAATAATATAAGCAACCTCTTAGCTAGAGGTTGATCACATGCTCTTTATTGTCATATATATACATGGATTTTTTAGCTTATGGCAGTGGCAATGCACTATTATCTTATGCCAAATCATCATGTAGTGCATGTAACAGCCAACTTGTGCATCCTCAACATCCATCGTAAATGCTTACACATGTCCTCAACAAAGAATGATGACCCTTAATTTTGGTACTAAAATAGCATCGACAAAGTAGTTCTACATTGGCCAAAAAAAAAATGTTGCCATTTTTTGTTGGCATTTATGCTATTGTAAAAATATTATTGCTGTTTTTTGAACCACTTTGTAAGTGTCTCTCTCTCTCTCTCTCTCTTTCTCTCTCTCTCTCAGATTCACTAGAATGTGTAAAGTACAAAGTGAAGTGACATGATAAGGTCACTTACACACACTCATAAGAGTGTGTACATATTCTTGGGCTCCTAAAGAGGGAAAAAGTACCTCGGCGCCCATTATTAGCCTATGTCCACACATTACTATCATATAAATGGCTATAAATTCCTCTTGTAGTGATGATTTGAACATGTACAAGGACCATGTGGCTGATCAATCCCTAAATGACAATAAGCCCAAAGATTTGAAAAAAGCTTCAAACTTCTCTCATGAGAGAAAGCCTTCGTGGAACATATCTGCCACATTATCGTGTGTGTGAGACATAAGTCAGGCCAATCTCTCTTACAATGAGCCTCTCCTTGATATAATGAAGTGCTCACTGTGCTTTATGCAAGCATGAAACACTGGCTTTCTTGTAATGCACTCTAGCTGATGTCAATGAAGATGGAGGTGGGGGGACTACTACCAACAACAAGATCTGCCAAAAGGCATTTGAGCTAACACACTCCATAGTCGTTGTTGTAAAAGCTACCTTATACTTAGCTTCACAACTCAAAATGGCCACTGTCGGTGCTAAGCCATGATATACATGGATCACCAAGATGAAAGCAAAATCCAATAGTGCACACTGGCGCGTCATAACATCCAGACCAATCAAAATCATCATTGAAATCATGCAGCTGAATATCACCCCTTTTAGCATAGAATAGGGCAAGGGACTAAGTGCCTTGTAAGTATCAGAATACTCTCAGCCATATCCTGTAAGTGCACTAAGAAAAAAAGATAGCTTATGCACTCAGAGATGATGGCATGGCAATGCGCTACACTAGATGTAATGACAAAGTAGACGTTGCCTGTGGCCTATGCCTCCACCATCAATAGTCACTTATCGTTTGGTTCTCTTAGTCGATGTTGTTGCCTGCACCATCACCTATAATGGTGGTAAGTCTAGAAGAAGATGAGTGCCTTAATTTGTAGTTTTCAAAAACGGATAGCCACATCATCTTGTAGTGCATGCAATGACTAGCTTGCGCATCCTACATCCGTCTTAAATGCTCACACACATTGCCGCCTCCTATTTTTGTATATTTTGTAATGGCCACACCACTGACCAAACATTGTCTCTTGCAAACTACAGTGAAGAAAGAGAAGGTTTAATTTAAACCTTTAATCAAGGTTATAAGATTGTGGTGTGAATATTCTCTATAGGCTGCTGCTCACATGTAGTCATATGGACCAAGCTTGGTGATTTTTCCTTTCTTACACATCATGGAAAAAGTGTTTTTTTCCTAATAAATACTAAATAAATGTGGAGCACACATGGGTGGGTGAGCCTCAATGCTTTATCTTTTGTTTGGGAGTGTTTATAGTTAGCTATATTATTTTAGGTATTTCATTGGTGTGGTGCATCTATATTGAGAGATTATGTTGGTGCATATGCTAGGAGAAGCAGGATTTAGAAGTCCTAAGACAAAGGATCAAAGTGAAGAAGAAGAAGGTGCTGCTGTAGACTTACAAGAAGATCTTCAATGACAAATCTCAACAAGTGGAGACAGAAGAGAGGGAGAGCATTGTTACCTAAGCCCGATCCTATAAGAGCATGCCAAGAAAAAAAGGTTGCTTATACACTCAGAGATGGTGGCATGGCAATGTGCTACTCCTCATGGAGGTAATGAAGAAAAGGACATTCTCTATAGCCTATACCTCCATCATTAATAGTTTCCTATCATTTTCTACTCTCAATCGATGTCATTGCCTGCACAATGACCTATAGTGGTAAGCCGAGAAGAATGACCACCTTTTTGAAGGTTTTAGAAATAGCTAGCCATGTCATCCTGTAGTGCACATAATGGCCAGCATGCACATCCTTAATGTCCATCATAAATTATCACACATGTTACCACCTCTTGTTTTACAGGTTTCGTTAACGACGATGACCCCACAGCTCGCCTCTTTCAAAACTACACCCAAGAAATAGATAAGGTTTAGTTTGAACCTTTAATTAAGGTTCTAGATTGTAGCAAGAATGTCCTCTGCAAGCTACTGTTCACACGCAATCATACTTAAAAAGCTACGATTCTACCTTTCTTACACACCGTGAAACAAGTGTGTGTTTTTTTATAATAAAAACCAAAGAAATGTGGAGCACAAATGGGTGGATGAACCTCAATGCTTTATCTTATGTTTGGGAGTGTTTATAGCTATATTATTTTAGGTATTTCATTGGGGCATCTACTGAGAGAAGCAAGTTTGGAAGATATGTAATGCGAAGGATTAGAGTGAAGAAAAATAAGGTACTACTATAAATTTGCAAGAAAAATATCTTCAATGACAAATCTCAACATGTGGAGAAAGAAGAGAGGGAGAGCACTATTACCTAATTCCAGATCCAATGCACACACAAAAAAAAAAAAGATTGTTTATGCACTCAAAGATGGTAGCATGGCAATGCGCTACTATTTGGGGACATAATGAAGAAGAGAATGTTGTTTATAGCCTACTACTGGCTTGACCCGTCCCTGACGGGCAAGAGTATTCTTATTTTTCGATCACAAATCATTGCATAGAGAGAGGTGTTGCTCTAGAGTTCCAAGATCATGTGTTCAAAGCCCCTCACAGTGCGAAAGCGATGGCATGCACGGGTGTTTTTTTTTCTTACTTTCTAATTCCAAACAATTGAAAAAAAAAGGAACACTCATCTTCGAAGGGTAAGTAAGGATAAGCTGTATATTTGAAGCCCATGATGGGCCCCATGGTCCCTAACTTGCCAACCTAAAGCACTCAATGTCATTTCAACCCAAAATAAGGTTGACAATCTCAACACACCTGAACAAAGCTTTAAAACAATCTTCAGACAACTAGATTATCTCTCCTTGGAAGCCTATACTCCTCGCCTCCATCTGGCAAAAAAACATTAGCTAGTCCAAGATAAACTTTTCATGGAAAAAAATAAGGAAAACAACAAAACCTTACAGAACTCATTTGGTGGATCAATATTTGAGGCGAATGAGATTTGAACAGGCTTGTAGACAGCAAACCAAAAAATTATGTATTGTCCAGTGTCGATGACTCGAAAATCTAACCTATCAGGCTTTTCATAGTCCACAAACATTACATGTACATGAAGTTGATCCGCGATCTTTTGTAATCTCAAACTGTAAATTCGCCCAAAGCTCTCATTGTAAGGGTCTCGATCATGCAAACCCAACAATAATTTGGGTTCTAAAAAATAAAGATATTCCTTGTTGGTGAAAAGAATGTATCAATAGCAATATAAATTCATTAAACAAAACACAAAACCTACATAAAAGTTGGGTTTCTATATATACCGTAAAACACAGGTGCTCTCTAACAGTTCGATAATTAGAGATGATGTTGCTTCTCCTTCCCAAAATGGAGGGTCTACAATTCAGCCATATGAATATTACATAGATTATGGAAAACAAAAATACCTGAAATATAGCAATCTAAAAAATAATTACCTTCAATATCTTGGCCATCACCATAAACAAATGAAAATGATTTTCTTGCCACCTCCATCATACGAATTATACCTATGATATTAAATATAACACTCACAACACTAATAATTTACATAACACTTTAATATCTCCCTCTCTCCCTCTCTCTCTCTCTCTCTCTCTCTCTCTCTCTCTCTCTCTCTATATATATATATATATATATATATATATATATATATGTTTAGTATTTTGTGTTGTGGACGGGAAGCCAGTTCCTCCACACTTCATTGACCGCTCTGACCGCAGTCACCGCCGGTGCCCTCTGATGACTCTGATCGTCATCACCGCCAGTGTGCTCCGACCACTCCGACCGTCGTGCCCTCTGACTACTCTGGCCGCTCCGACCGCCATCACCGCCGGTGTGCTACGACCACTCCGACCGTCGGTGCCCTCTGACTGCTCTGACCACTCCGACCCCCAGTGCCCTCCGATGGCTCCGACTGCCGATGCCTTGCGATGACTCCAATCACCATCACCGCCGGTGCCCTCCGACCGCTAGTGCTCTTTAACCCCCCGCTGGTCCCCTTCGACATCTCATACGTGGATGGCCAACTCCGATGGCACTCATGGAGGCAACACCCCTCTCCCTTTCCCAAGGCAGGGGGGAGAGATCCTCTTCAAGATCCTGAGCACCATCTTCCTTTCCCCTCTCCCTTTCCCAAGGCAGGGAGAGATCCTCTTGAGCACCACCCGAGGAGGAGGACACCCAAGGAGGATTTAAGAGGCGCACTCTCTCGGTAGCATACAGACAGTCTGGGACACTCTCATAGAAGAGGACACTCTCCCATGCATCACCTGAAGTTTTAGCACAATCCTGCGGTGAATCACTCCTTTTTGGTATTATGATGGTAGTGTTGTTGCCATATATATATAGGCAGTGATGTGTGTGAACACACTTAGGACCGCCGGGGCACTTTTTCCCTCTTTAGGAGGTTTTTCCCCCCGGCTTGTATATACGCCCATCACTCTAGGGCTAACTTATCTTTTGTACATTGACACAATCTAATACACTTTGTGTTGTGTGCAATCTTGCTTCTTCTTCTCCAAGCTTGGTGTGCTTTCCTGCAACCCTAATTCCAACAATTGGTATCAGAGCAGGCATCGGCTCCCAGGGCTACGCCACCAGCACCCTCTGACTCACGTTCTCTGATTGAGGTGAGCTTTCACGAGCGCTTGCAGGTCCCTATACTCTGCAGTTCAGCCCATAGGGCTAAGCGTTCTCAGAATTTGCATCTGAGGTCGTTTCGGGCTCCGGTTTTGCATTTCAAGTTTTGCAGAGGTGTTTTCGTCATTTTTTGCAGAAATTTCGACAGTGCAGTTTTCTGCAAAACAGGCACACATGTTCTATTGTGGACCGTGCTACATAGCACAAGTTGTCTTCTGTTCAGTCTTTGCTTCATTACAGGTAGCTTTTGCATCAGTTTCAGTCAGTGGCTATGGCTGATAACAACAATGATGTATTTCGCATGTTGTCTGCTGAAGACAAACTGGATGGACACAGCAACTACCCACTTTTGGGCATACATGATGCAGCATGTTTTGGTTGCAAAAGGAGTGTGGAACATTGTGCAGGGTATGGATGTACGTCCAGGTTCTGTGGATGTAGGATCTGTTGAGGATGTTGCAGGTTCTAGCAGCTCTACTGTTGCTGCTGTTTTTCCCACTGCTGAACAAGCTCGTTGGGATGGTAAAGATGCGCAGGCTCATGCCTTGATTGCACTTTCTGTCAAATGTAACATCACCCCACATATTCGTTCAGCTAAAACAGCAAAACAGGCTTGGGATATTCTAGCTGGTTTGTATGCAGGTCGTAACGAGGCAAAAATCGCTTACCTGCGTAAAGAGGTAGAATTGAAGATTATGCAGGAAGATGATGACATGAGATTAAAGATCTCAAAGAACAGTTGATTTCTGCAGGTGAGATTATTCCTGATCATTCTCTTGTGCAGACTGTTCTTGATGCTTTACCTGAGACATATCAGACTTTTGCTTCCACGTGGAGACTTCTTAATGAGGACAGACCTGATGCTGTCAAGTATGATACTTTAGTCAACAAGCTCTTGCAAGAAGCGCAGTCCAGGCAAAACAAGGCCAGGCAGCGTGCAGTTGATCAAGCATTTATTGCTGCCCAGTAGCAGAGAAGAAGTGGTAAGGCAGCCCCTTCCACTGTTTCTTCTCCTATTAGTAGGTCTGCAACTTCTTCTCCTTCCACAGGTAAAAACAATAAGTCTGAGAAGGCTCTTGATAAAGGCAAGAAAAAGACCAAGTGCAACTATTGTAAGGCAAATGATCATGTCATTAAGAATTTCCCTAAGCTAAAGGCTAAAGAGGCAAAGAAGAAAGAGTCTAATGCAGCCACAATAGCGGATGCTTCTACAAATGCAGATTCTGCAAATGTTGTGTAGGATACAGAATGGGCATTTAGCGTGTATTGCCAGTATGACCCATCTGTACATGATGCATGTTTGGCAGTTTCTGTTGACTCTCATGTATGGTATTTTGACAGTGGTGCTACAAAGCACATTACCTCGCATCGTGATATGTTCACTTCTCTTGAGGCTGATACTGTCACATGTGCCAATAATGCTTCTTACCCAGTGTGAAGGGCGTTGGTAAAATTATGTTTACTGCTGCAAATGGCAGTGCTTTCACACTTTCAGATGCTTTGTATGTGCCAGGGATAAAGAAGAATCTATTGTCTGTCTCTGCGCTTGCTAGACTTGGATTTGTAGTCAAATTTATGGATGACAGATGTACTGTTCATGATTTGACTTCTGGTGATACGATTATTGCATCTGGCACCTTGTTTCGTGGGCTGTATAGGCTCAATTCTTATGACAAGTGTGTGGAAGATTCAGCAAATGCAGTTTCTGATGAAAAGGCAGTTTCAGATGCAAAACTATGGCATGCTCGTTTTGGTCATCTAAACTTTGCTAGTTTGCTGCGTTTGCAGAAATTTGATATGGTTGCTTCATTGCCCCCTCTTGAGGCACCATTGAAACATGTTTGCGAAGGCTGTATTTTGGGCAAAATGCAGCGTTCTGCGTTTCCAAAGGATGGTTTTGTGCGGGCCACTCGCAAATTGTAACTTGTACATAGTGATGTATGTGGGCCTATGCAAACTCCGTCATTTGGTAAACACTTGTACTTCGTGACTTTCATTGATGATTACTCAAGGCATGCATGGGTATATCCACTGAAGGCAAAGTCCGAAGTGTTTTTGTGCTTCAAACAGTTTTTTCTTATGGTTGAAAATGTATCCAATTGTACTGTGGGCACCCTGTTACCATATTATAGTAGTGATGTGTGTGAACACACTTAGGACCGCCGGGGCACTTTTTCCCTCACTAGGAGGTTTTTTCCCCCGTGCATTGTATATACGCCCATTATCTTCTAGGGCTTGTTATCTTTCATTTTTGGCACTCATAATACACTACAGTGTTGTGCTCAAGCTTCCTCATCTTCTTGAAGTTGTGTGTGCATTCCTGCAACCCTAATTCCAACAATTGGTATCAGAGCAGGCTTCCTCCTCCCGGGCAGCATCGCCGACACCTGCCGCTTCATCTCCTCCGATTGCGACGAGGTTTCACGAGCGTCTGCAGGTTAGTATATGCAGGTTTCAGAATTTTGATCTGAAGTCATTTCGCCCTTCGTTTTTGCATTCCAAGTACTGCGCAGGCAAAATCGTCCTACTGTGCAGATTTTCTGTCAAGATTAAAATATGCAGGACAGGTGCCCATTCGTCTGTTTTGGGCTGTGCTACATAGCACAGGTCGATTTTATACAGGTTTACCTCTTACAGACAGCATTTACATCTAGTAGTACAGTCATTGGCCATGGCTGACAACAATGATGTATTCCGCATGTTGGCTGCTGAGGATAAGTTGGATGGCACCAACTATCCATTGTGGGCATATATGATGCGACATGTATTGGTAGCAAAGGGGTTATGGAACATTGTGCAGGGTATTGATGCACGTCCTATTGTGGCTGGGAATGCTGCAAACACATCAGAAACAGGTACTGTTGATGATGGTGCAGGCACAAGTGCTGTAGCAGCTGTTTGAGAACCACCACTTTCAGCAGAGCAGATTCGTTGGGATGGTAGAGATGCGCAGGCTCATGCCTTGATTGCGCTGTCTGTCAAACGTACCATTATCCCACATATTCGCTCCTGCAGGACTTCTAAGGATGCTTGGGATGTACTTGCCACATTGTATCAGGCAAGAAATGAGGCTCGTGTTGCTTATCTCCGAAAACAGTTGGAGAGTGAGCATATGAACGAAGGTGATTCTATGGATAGCTTTTTGACAAAGATCAAGGATTTCAAAGAGCAGCTCATTTCTGCAGATGAAATCCTGTCAGACAGTTCACTTGTGCAGACTGTTTTGAATGGTCTACCAGATTCTTATCAGGGTTTTGCTTCCACTCTTCGCTTGATGATGAAAGGCAATCCCAATGCCTTATCATTTGAGGAGTTAGTTTCTGTTTTGCTGCAAGAAGACCAGTCAAGGCAAAACAGGAATATTATGCGTGTCGCAGATCAAGCTTTCGTTGCTAGTCAGAGAAGCGGGAAAGGTAAAGCTGGCTTTTCTTCTAGTAAGCAGAAATCTGCAAATGCTGCGCAACCAAAGAAGGAAGACAAAGATGAGAAGAAGGGTGACAAACAGAAGACATTTTGCAAGTACTGTAAGGGAAATGATCATGTCATCAAAGCGTGTCCTAAGCTGGCTGCGAAAGAGGCTAAGAAGAAAGAGGCTGGTATGGCTGTTGCAGATGCCTCTCCTTCTAACAATGAATCTGCTAATGTTGTGCTAGATACAGAATGGGCATTCAATGCGCAGTGCAGTTATGACCCATCTGTGCATGACACATGTATGTCTGCAGTAGATTCAGATGTATGGTACTTTGACAGTGGTGCCACTAAGCATATCACCTCGCAGCGCAGTTTATTCACTTTCCTTGAGTCTGCTCCCACAGGGAATACTGTCACTTGTGCCAATAACTCCTCTTATCCCGTTGAAGGAGTTGGACAGATTGTGTTGAATGTTGCAAATGGCAACACCTTTACACTTTTTGATGCATTGTATGTGCCAGGTATCAAAAAGAATCTGCTGTCAGTCTCCGCATTTGCCAAAACAGGTTTGGTTGTAAAATTTGTGGATGACAGATGTACTGTTCATGATCTCTCTTGTGGTGACATCATTGTAGCATCTGGTTCACTATGTCGAGGGCTGTATAAGCTCAATATGGATGGCAAATGTGTAGAGGATTCAGCATGTGCTATTATGGATACGCAGGCTATTTCAAATGCAAAACTGTGGCATGCACGTTTTGGTCATCTGAATTTTGCAAGTTTGCTGCGCCTGCAGAAATCTGAAATGGTGTCTTCTTTGCCTAAGCTTGAGGCACCTGTCAAGCATGTTTGTGAGGGCTGCATATTGGGTAAAATGCAGCGTGCTTCCTTTCCCAAAGATGGATCAGTGAGAGCTGAACGCAGATTGTAGCTTGTTCACAGTGATGTTTGTGGTCCCATGCAAACTCCATCATTTGGAAACTACCTTTACTTCGTGACTTTCATTGATGATTTTACCAGGCATGCATGGGTATATCCTTTGAAGGCAAAGTCCGAAGTGTTTTTGTGCTTCAAACAGTTTTTGGTTATGGCTGAAAATGTGTCAGAAAGTAAGATGGGCACCCTCCGTTCAGATCGAGGGGGGGAGTATATGTCTTCAGAATTTAATGCATTTCTGGCTGAGCGTGGGATAAAACACCAATGTACAGTGCCGTATACACCACAGCAAAATGGTGTGGCTGAGAGAAAAAACAGGTCTCTCATGGAAATGGCAAGATGTATGGTTAAGAGTCAAAGTCTACCACATGGTTTTTGGCTTGAGGCTGTCATGTGTGCCACTTATGTACTAAACAGGTGTCCCACCAAAGCATTACAGGTTGTCACTCCATATGAGGCTTGGCATAGCCGCAAGCCATCTGTTGGCCATTTACGTGTTTTTGGTTGCCTGGCATATGCATTAGTGCCTGTGCAACATCGCAGAAAATTGGATGACAAAGCTGTCAAATGTATTTTTGTTGGATATAGTGCTGAGAGCAAAGGCTATCGTTTGTATCATCCACAGACAAAGCGCATTTTGGTTAGCCGTGATGTTGTATTTGTGGAAGATGCAGTTCAGCCCTTGGTTTCATGTACTAAGGAGACAGATATCAGCTCACGTGATGTCTATGATACATTGTTGCCTCTTTTCAGTGGTGCACAGTCAAGTGCAATACCTCATGAGGCAGTTTTTCAGCCTATGCAGGTTTTAAATGATGGCACAGATCAGCCTATATCTGATGCAGATGTGCATGATGCACTTGAGGATGAGAGACAAGAGATTGAGGGCTCTAGGAACATGCCTAGATGGCTGGTGCAGACTTTGCGTGACAGCAAGTTGGATGCCCCTTTGTCTAGTCGCACTCGTTCTGGCTCTCATGGTGCCTCTTATGCGTCAGATTGTTATGCATTGGCTGTTTCTAGTATGTGCGATGAAAGTGAGCCTGTTTCATTTGATGAGGCACAAAGTTCAGAAAATTGGATGGCTGCTATGCAAGCAGAATACGATGCTATTATGAAGAATAGTACATGGTCTTTATGTGACTTGCCCCCTGGCAAGAAGGCCATTGGCACTAAGTGGGTATACAAATTGAAGCGTAAGCCTGATGGCACAGTGGATCGCCATAAGGCTAGGCTTGTTGCAAAAGGTTATGCTCAAGAGAAGGGCATTGATTTTGATGAGACTTTTGCTCCCACATGTCGTATGACCACTGTTCGTAGCATCTGTGCATTAGCAGCTCATAATGGTTGGAATGTACATCAGCTGGACATAAAGACTGCGTTCTTAAATGGAGATTTGCATGAGGAGGTGTATGTATCGCAGCCTCGTGGTTTTGTTCAAAGAGGGCAGGAAAACAAAGTGTGCAGGTTAAAAAAGGCTTTATATGGTTTAAAGCAAGCTCCACGAGCTTGGTATGAAAAAATACATGCATATTTGACTGCACATGGGTTTCAGAATAGTCCAACAGAAAGCACTTTGTATGTTAAACGTGTGGATGGTGTACATCTAATCATTGCTCTCTATGTCGATGACATGCTGCTCACAGGACCAAATGAGAGTCATATTGCTGATTTTAAGGCTGATTTGAATGCCTCTTTTGAGATGTCAGATTTGGGGCATTTGCATCATTATTTGGGGATACAATTTAAGCAGTGTGATGGAGGTATTGCTTTGTGTCAGACAAAGTATATTGAAACATTGTTGCGGAGATTTGGCCTTGAAGACTGCAAGCCTATTGCTACTCCAATGGAGACAGGTTTGAAGTTGAGTCTTCATGATGCTGGAGATCACTTTGATGTCACACTCTATCAGACAGCTGTTGGTTGCCTCTTTTATGTATGCATTACGAGGCCAGACATTCAGTTTGCAGTCTCACAGGTGAGCAGATTTATGCATAGCCCAGGCATTAAGCATTGGCAGGCAGTGAAGCGTATCTTTCGCTATTTGAGTGGTACTCGGCATCTTGGGTTGTTTTATCCCAAGGGGGGATCATTGCCGCCAGATTTACATGTTTTTTCAGATTCTGACTGGGCTGGTTGTTATGACACACGCGTGTCCACGAGTGGTTTTTGCTTCATGCTTGGAAGCTCATGCATATCATGGTTGAGCAAGAAGCAGCCTACTGTGGCCACTTCTAGTTGTGAAGCTGAGTACAGGGCAGCTTTCACAGCTACGGTTGAGTGTGTGTGGCTCAGACGCCTTATGGCTGATTTGGGTGTTGGGCAGCCATCTGCCACCACCATCTTCACTGACAGTCAGAGCGCATTGGCAGTTGCGCGGAACCCAGTGTTCCATGCTCGTACGAAGCACATTGAGGTGCACTACCATTATGTCAGGGAGAGACTCTCTGCAGGAGAGATCAGTTTGGCTTATGTGCCAACACAGGATAACCTTGCAGACCTTTTCACAAAGGCTCTGCCTCGTGAGAAGTTCGAAGCTTTTCGCAAAGCTTTGGGCTTACTCCCTTTTGTGGATTCGTCCACATAGCTAGACACTTCCCTATACATGAGTGCTAGCTCTTGTTCACCGCATCACTCCAGGGGGGATTTGTTACCATATTATAGTAGTGATGTGTGTGAACACACTTAGGACCGCCGGGGCACTTTTTCCCTCACTAGGAGGTTTTTTCCCCCGTGCATTGTATATACGCCCATTATCTTCTAGGGCTTGTTATCTTTCATTTTTGGCACTCATAATACACTACAGTGTTGTGCTCAAGCTTCCTCATCTTCTTGAAGTTGTGTGTGCATTCCTGCAACCCTAATTCCAACACACCCTCCGTACTGATCGAGGGGGGGAGTACATGTCTAAAGAGTTTGATGCATTTCTGGCTAGTCGTGGAATAAAACACCAATGTACAGTGCCGTATACCCCTCAGCAAAATGGTGTTGCTGAGAGGAAAAACAGGTCACTTATGGAGATGGCACGATGTATGGTCAAGAGCCAAGCTTTGCCACATGCGTTTTGGCTTGAGGCTGTCATGTGTGCTGCATATGTACTCAACAGGTGTCCCACTAAAGCCTTGCAGTCTATTACTCCATACGAAGCTTGGCATGGCAGGAAGCCTTCTATTGGTCACTTGCGTGTCTTTGGTTGCTTGGCCTATGCTTTAGTGCCTGTGCAACAACGAAGAAAATTGGATGATAAGGCTGTCAAATGCATTTTTGTTGGTTACAGTGCTGAGAGCAAGGGTTACAGATTGTATCATCCGCAGTCAAAGCGTATCTTGATTAGTCGAGATGTTGTTTTTGTGGAAGATGCTGTGCAGCCCTTGTTATCATGTACCAAAGAGACAGGTGTGAGCTCACGGGATGTATTTGATACATTGTTGCCTCTCTTTACAGGTGGGAATTCAAATGTAAGTCCTAATGAGGCAAATATTCAGCCTACGCAGATTTCAAACGACATCATAGATGAGCCTATTTCTGATGCAGATTTACAGGATGTAATTCATGAGGATAGGGCTGAAAATGAGCAGGCTAGAGGTATGCCTAAATGGCTGGTGCAAACCTTGCGTGATAGTAAGATTGATGCACCTATTACTAGTTGTACTCGTTCAGGTTTTCAGCATGCCTCTTATGCATCAGATTGTTATGCTTTGGCTGTGTCTAGTATGTGTGAAGAGGAAGAACCTCTTTCATTTGATGAGGCACAAAATTCAGAAAATTGGTTGGCTGCAATGCAAAGTGAATATGATGCTATAATGAAGAATGGTACATGATCTTTGTGTGTTTTGCCTATTGGTAAAAAGGCCATTGGATGTAAGTGGGTTTTTAAATTGAAACGAAAGCCAGATGGCAGTGTTGATCGCTATAAGGCTAGACTTGTTGCAAAGGGTTATGCTCAAGAAAAGGGCATTGATTTTGATGAGACCTTTGCTCCCACTTGTCGTATGACTACCATTCGTAGCATTTGTGCATTGGCAGCTCATAATGGTTGGAATGTACATCAGTTGGATATAAAGACTGCATTCTTGAATGGAGATTTGTATGAGGAGGTGTATGTATCGCAGCCTCATGGTTTTGTTCAAAGAGGGCAAGAAAACAAAGTGTGCAGGTTGAAAAAGGCTTTATATGGTTTAAAGCAAGCTCCACGAGCTTGGTATGAAAAGATACATGCATATTTGACTGCACATGGTTTTCAGAATAGTCCAACCGAAAGCACTTTGTATGTTAAATGTGTGGATGGTGTACATCTAATCATTGCTCTCTATGTCGATGACATGCTGCTCACAGGACCAAATGAGTCATATTGCTGATTTTAAGGCTGATTTGAATGCCTCTTTTGAGATGTCAGATTTGGGGCATTTGCATCATTATTTGGGGATACAATTTAAGTAGTGTAATGGAGGTATTGCTTTGTGTCAGACAAAGTATATTGAGACATTGTTGCGGAGATTTGGCCTTGAAGACTGCAAGCCTATTGCTACTCCAATGGAGATAGGTTTGAAGTTGAGTCTTCATGATGCTGGAGATCACTTTGATGTCACACTCTATCAGACAGCTGTTGGCTGCCTCATTTATGTATGCATTACGAGGCCGGATATTCAGTTTGCAGTCTCACAGGTGAGCAGGTTTATGCATAGCCCAGGGTCTCAGCATTGGAAGACAGTTAAACGCATCTTTCGCTACTTGAGTGGCACCATACATCTTGGGTTGTTTTATCCCAGGGGGGATCGTTGCCGCCAGATTTACATGCTTTTTCCGACTCAGATTGGGCTGGTTGCTATGACACAAGAGTGTCCACAAGTGGTTTTTGTTTCATGCTCGGTAGCTCATGCATATCTTGGTTGAGCAAGAAGCAACCTACTGTGGCCACTTCTAGTTGTGAAGCTAAGTACAGGGCAGCTTTCACAGCTACGGTTGAGTGTGTGTGGCTCAGACGGCTTATGGCTGACTTGGGTGTTGGACAAGAGTCTGCCACCTCTATCTTCACTGACAGTCAGAGTGCATTGGCAGTTGCGAGAAACCCAGTTTTTCATGCTCGCACAAAGCACATTGAGGTGCATTATCACTATGTCAGGGAGAGACTCTCAGTAGGAGAGATCAGCTTGGCCTATGTGCCAACACAGGACAACCTCGCCGATCTTTTCACAAAGGCGCTTCCTCGTGAGAAGTTCGAAGCTTTCCGCAAAGCTTTGGGCTTGCTCCCCTTTGTGGACTGATCTACTTTGGGCATGGCACTCCCCTATACATGAGTGCCAGCTCTCGTTCACACCATCACTCCCAGGGGGGATTTGTTGCCATATATATATAGGCAGTGATGTGTGTGAACACACTTAGGACCGCCGGGGCACTTTTTCCCTCTTTAGGAGGTTTTTTCCCCCGGCTTGTATATACGCCCATCACTCTAGGGCTGACTTATCTTTTGTACATTGACACAATCTAATACACTTTGTGTTGTGTGCATTCTTGCTTCTTCTTCTCCAAGCTTGGTGTGCTTTCCTGCAACCCTAATTCCAACAAGTGTTGTGCTCTGTTTGGTGTTTTGTCTATCTCTTTGTGTGAGCGAGGTGAGTGAGGTGTGAGTGGTGTGTGTGGTGTGAGTGAGAGGCCTGTAGGGATATTGCGGTGCTAGGTGGTGGTTGGAGAGCATGGTAGACAGTGTAGAGCCTAGGTCTTGCATGTCTAGCCAATGAGGTAAACTCATCCTTGGCAGGTATACTTCCTGAGAGGATCCACGCTCCCTTCTCCCCCAGCCATAGTGTTTGTGGTAGTTTTCTTCAAGTTCCCTAGCAAGAACCGGCGGAGTCATCCACAGCTTAGATAAAATTTGGTGATCAACACGATGGGACTCTCCTAGAGGTCAAGGATAGTCTCGAAATTTTTTATTTTTTATTTTTTATTTTGGTGATTTTTGATCGTGGGTGAGAGGAGTGTTGTGCATGCCCCCGAAGACTAGAGCTTCTGGAGGTGATTCACCCATTCATTCTCCTCTTCAAACTAGTCGAACTAGTCGTAGGGTTCTTCCTTGTTCCCTTACTCTTCCCTCAGCATCTTGCATTGGCTACTGTCCTTAACCGCATGCAAGTTAAGCTACCAACCTTCAAAGGTACCATCACTAAAGATGCAAAAGACCATGTGTGACGGTTCCTCAGTATGTGTGACTCAAGAGGTCTCAATCGAGATGATGCACACTTGGTCTTGTTCCCGACAACGCTGGAAGAAAGTGCCGACCGGTGGTACAGTCAATTTCCCGTCAACCACTTCTCGGATTAGGCCACCCTTAGGCTACAGTTCTTGGCTACCTTTTGGCTAGGGAACTACTTTGATCTCATCACTCAAGAGCTCAACCAACTCTCAATGAAGGCGGGGGAGTCAGTGGCCCAACTTGTCACAAGAGCTAAAGTTTTGGTCGCTTGGCTACCCCAAGATCCTGGAAACTACATGCTACAACAGTTCAAGCACTCCCTACTCAAAGATGAGAGAGACATTTCCACCCCAAGGCACCCTACAAGACTTCCAAGACAGAGCTACACAACTGGAGAATGATCGCCTCATGGTGGAGCGTAGTACCTCTTGGCCCCCAATTATCCCCCACCAGCAGGCTCCTCCAATTGTTCCTCTAGCCTCGATGGTAGCTTCTACATCCGCTTCCATGGACGAGCTAGCCAAGCTCAAGAAGGAGCTTGAAGATTTCAAAAGGTCACAACAAGAGGACGCGACTGTGGCAACGCTCCGGAAGGAGATTGAGCAGCTCAAGTTCAAAGATCCCAAGACGAGTCCATGGTGCCCGGTATGTAACTCACAAGGCCATCTTCCAAACGATTGTCCCTCCAAGAAATATTGCTCATTTTGCTCAAAGGCAGGCCATGAGGACAAGGAGTGTTACTACCTCAAGGGACTTCGCCTTATGCAGCAACAATAACTTAATCAAGGTGCCTCCCCACTTAATCCCTTTGCCAAAGATTACATGGTAACCCCAACCAGTAGTGCTTCAACTTCTTCCCATGCTCCTAACCACCAACCAAACCCAACACCCTTCTTGAACCCTCAATCAACCCCCCAATCCCAAGCTTATATTAACCTTGTCCCCGCTGGTCTGTCCTACTTAGCTACCCCACATAACCTTTCCCCCCCATGGCTACTTTTGTACAAACCCCTCCACCGCCCCAGACCACTTCATCTCAACAGGGAGCTCAAGTAGCCACGATAGCATACACCAATACCCCTCATCCCGGAGCAACCCTAATATACAACCCCCTGCCTATGCAAATTCCATATCAAGCAAGCACTCTCCCAACCTATCAGCAGTACCCACTAGTGCATGTCCCCCATAAACACCTCAAGTCTATCAAAACCCACACCTCCGGGTGGTCTATGATGCGACAACCCCTCCAGTACCTCCGACTGCTAACAACACGTATGGGTCTCGGCCTAACCAAAGGTTCCCCAATCGTCATCCTCCCAACAACCCCACCCGACCTCTTATATGCTACTGTTGTGAGGGGAGTGGCCACATGCAAGCTCAATGCACTATACTGGAGGGCTCGCCCCCATGCCTCCATTGCCCAGAGAGCCGAGACCACTACACCCGAGATTGTCCTAGAACCCCATTGGTTAACATGGTGGAAGCTGTGGTGCCATCTCCCAAGGTTGACACTCCAATAGTGGCAGTGGTGCTACCTCCCACTGTTGCTGGCACTCCAATAGTGGTGGTCGTCACCCAGTCCCAAGGAGCCCGAGCCCCAAAGACACCAACTCCTCTCCATGATGGTGCAATCTACCCATCCATTGTGGACCAAGCTTATAAGGAGGCCGTGGAGGAATTCATTCAAACACCACCCATGGAGAAGGAAGCGGTGCCTACTTTGGTCATTCCCCCAACCACCACACCTTCAAAAGTGGATGAGGAGTCTACCCAACCCAAGGTTAGTAATTTAAGTTGGGAGGAAAAGTTGGGAGGAGTCTTAGTTATGTGGTTTGATCCAGGAATAGGAGAGCAACTGTTAGGCTTGGTCCAACATTGGTGGATGGATCCGAAGGCAACTAGGGGTAAAGCCACATCTAGTAGTAGTGGGCGACTACCCACAGGAGACAGTAAGCAAAGGTATGCCTCACTGTCCCAGGAGTGGCTGATCACCAAAGCCACATCTTGTAGTAGTGGGTGACTACCCACAGGAGACAGTAAGCAAGGGTATGCCTCACTGTCCCAG
Organism: Cibotium barometz; assembly: GCF_041138505.1. Classification (NCBI taxonomy): domain Eukaryota; kingdom Viridiplantae; phylum Streptophyta; class Polypodiopsida; order Cyatheales; family Cibotiaceae; genus Cibotium; species Cibotium barometz. Next base: position 18,600,493 of record NC_141059.1, read on the forward strand.
GAGTGGCCGATCACCAAAGCCCAAGGGTGACAGTCTCCGTTGGAGGAACTCAAATTATAGGAGCCATTGTGGATGGTGGTTTTGGTGTTAACATCATGCCCGAAGCTACTAGGAAATTCTTGGGTCTCCGAATTACTGAGCCAACTCCCTTCGCCATCCGAATGGCAGACCAGAGAGAAGTGATGCCCATGGGACTAGTCAGGCAAGTTCCGATCAGTTTTGAAGGATTAGTATGTGAAATGACTTTTGTGGTGTTAGACCTCCCACTAGCTCGAGGGGCCTACAGCCTACTCATCGGAAGGTCTTGGTTGAGGGCAGCTCAAGTGATCCATGATTGGGGTCGGGACAACTTGCATATCCCCAACCTAGAGGGGATACTGACCTTGCCCTTCGAAAAAGGCCCCGATGAGAGTGCTCGGGGTACTGCCCTACATGACATGATTCCCATTCGAGAGGAAGGACCCAATGACGAGGAAGAACAGGAGGAATGGCAAGGCTCACCAGTGGATGAGGCCTGGGATCCATTCGGTTCAGAGGGAGAGGTGGCAGAACCTCTATGGAATTGGTTAAATTCCTATGAGGGGTTCCAGTGCAATAGGGTGGACATAATGGAGTTAGACCCAGACCCCATTCAAGGGGTGTTCCACGACCCAGCACCCTCGCCACTCTCTCTCTCTCTAAAAAAAACCCCAAAAAAACCCCACCCTGTCACCCCCCCTCTCTCATTTTCTCACCCCCCTGGCCCCTCTCTCACTCTCTCTCACCCGACCCACCTCCCTCGTACCCATGCTCCCCCTCTCTTCGACCCTTTCAAAAAAATAAAAAAATAAAAAAATCTCCCCACCCCACCGACCGACCATCCCCCCCTCTCTCTTTCTCTCCCTCTTGCTCACCCCACCGACAACCCCTCCCCACCGACCAACCTCATCTCCCTCTCCCTTCGCACCCACCGACCATCCCCCTCTCTCGGGTCTCTTCCACCCACCAACCATCCCCCTCTCTTGCTCACCCCACCGACAGACACTCCCTCAACCCACCGACCATCCCCTCTCTCGGTCTCTTCCTCTCCCTCACCCACCGACCATCCCCCTCTCTCGGTCTCCCCTCTCGCTCACCCCACCGACTCTCCCTCAACCCCACCGACCATCACACCCCCTTGGTCTCTCCCTCTCGCTCACCCCACCGACAAACACTCCCTCAACCCACCGACCATCCCCCTCTCTCGGTCTCTTCCTCTCCCTCACCCACCGACCATCCCCCTCTCTTGGTCTCCCCTCTCGCTCACCCCACCGACCGCCGACACACCCCCTCGGTCTCTCCCTCTCGCTCACCCCACCGACAAACACTCCCTCAACCCACCGACCATCCCCCTCTCTCGGTCTCTTCCTCTCCCTCACCCACCGACCATCCCCCTCTCTTGGTCTCCCCTCTTGCTCACCCCACCGACACTCCCTCAACCCACTGACACACCCCCTTGGTCTCTCCCTCTCACTCACCCCACCAACACTCCCTCAACCCGCCGACCAACCTCCTCTCCCTCTCCCTTGGCACCTCACCGACCACCATCGCTCTCCTCACCCCCCCTTGCATCACCCTCACCCTCACCCTCACCCTCACCCTCACCTGCAACTCCGCGGCTCCACTCCTTTCACCCGTTCTCCCCCTCTCGCCGACCAACCCCCAGCCCCCCTCTCTCTCGACCCAACCCCCCGCGACCCAACCCCCCTCACCAGCCCCCCTCTCTCTCGACCCAACCCCCTGCCTCTCTCTCGACCCAACCCCCCTCACCGACCACCATCCCTCTCCTCACCCCCCCTCGCATCACCCTCACCCTCACTCGTAGCTCCCCGGCTCCACTCCTCCTTTCACTCGTTCTCCCCCTCTCGCCGACCAACCCCCAGCCCCCCTCACCGAGACCACCATCCCGCTCCTCACCCCACCTCACATCACCCTCACCCCCGCCGCAGCTCCACAGCGCCCCACTCCCCCTTTCACCCGTCCCCCCTGTCGCCGACCAACCCCCCCTCTGTCACCTCACAACTAGTTGCCCCCCTCGCCTGTTCTTGGGTGCGCAACAGCCCCCCCTTCGTTTTCCCTTGTGCGCCCCTCTCTCACCTCACCACCAGCCCCCCTCTCTCACCTCACCACCAGCCCCCCTCTCTCACCACCCAACCCTCTCCCTTCTCACCCCCCCGGCAGCTCTCTCACTGCCACCCCCCCACTACCTCACCTGACCCCCCTCGCAGCTCTCTCACCGCCACCCCCCCCACTACCTCACCCGACCCCACCCTCTCACCCTACATACGCAGCCGACCAGCCCCCTTTCTCACTCACTGCCCCCCTCGCACCCTCGCACCCTCACCTCCCCCTCCCTCTATTGGTGTGCTGGCCCCCTCACCCGTCCTCTCTCTCGGTTGCAACCCCCAGCCCTTGCGGCACTCACTGTTCCCCACTCCCCAGTCTCCTTCACCGTTCCCCACTCCCCAGTCTCCTTCTCCGCCTCACCCACCCCCTCTCTCATGCGTCGACCCCCCAGCGCCCCCTCCCCTATGCAGCAATCACGCCCTTCGTCCTCCTCTCTTTCACGGCTGTGCACCATTGATGGAGCTCGTTTGGCACTGCAAACCCTCCTGCCATGCCCCACCACCCCATTCCCCACCTTAAAAAAAACCAAATATAATAATAATATTTATATATAAAAAACAAACAAACCAAAAGGTTGCTCCCCCCTTAGTTCACCCCTCACTGACCAACCACCCCCCTTCCCCCCCTTTTCCCAACCCCACCGACCAAAACCCTCACCAACGGTGCCCACCCCATGCCCCTCACCGACCCACCCCCCCTCTCTCACCTCACCTGATGCCCCTCCCCCTCTCTCACTTCCCTCACTTCCCTCCATGCATCACTGCCCCTTCCCGTCACTCCCCATCGGCACCTTCTCTCGCAATCACCACCTCTCACCTTTGCATTATGTTGCGTCACACATGGCCAATCTGAGTGAGTGGTTTGTGGCCTGGGGAGCTATATCCTTATGTTTGATGCTCCCAATGGGAGGACATGCCTCCATTATGCAGTAAAGAGCGGCCACTTTGATTATGTCCAACAAGTTTTGGATGTTGTCCAAATGCCCATAGTGGCACAAACATGTGGAGCTACACCTCTACACTTGGTAGCCCAGTCCAGCCATTCTACAGCATTTTGCTGCACATAGAGGATCATCTAAATGTGTTAAAGAGCTCTTGGCATGGGGTGCAGCTAGTAGGTTGCAGAGAAACTGTGAAGGGCACACCCCTTCTTCATCGCTCTGCAATACCATAACACAACAAGTGCATGTGCAGCTCTTCTCAACCACCCTTGGACTGCAAAGCCCTTGGTATGGCCATCTTTGTAGGCAGTTTATGAGCAGTCTTGACACTGAAGCAAAAGTTCTGTGGGAGGCTGCCTTGGCACATGCTATTGATGCTTGGGAGAAGTGAATATTTTTCTTAATAAGGTGGAATATTTTATGTATTGATGGCCAGATTTCATTCTGTATCTTGTATGCTTGGACTTCATGCTGGAAGTTTTGCCCAGACGAAGTGGCCCCAGTGATTATTATTGTTTATATTGGTTTTGTGCTTTTGTTGAGGTAACCTTCTACCGGATGCTTTGCCCGGGGGATGATAGTGGTAATACAGTTAGTGATAGCTTGTTGGATGAAGTGCCCAGGAGCTCTAAGAAATAGCTTGCTATTTGGATGAAGTGCCTAGGATCTCCCTGTTCAATCTTTTTTTCTATAGCTCATTGGATAAAGTTGCCCAGGAGCCTAGTTGATTCATTTTTATTTATTTTGTATCTCTAGGTTTGCTTGGAAGGATCATTGTATGAGGTATGCTTGGCAACCTGCTTGTTGCCAGATGTTTTTCCCCGAGGCTCACCTGTGTTTTCTTGGCATTCACCGGGACGGTGAATTGAGTAGTAGTGGGTGACCTGTGGACGGGAAGCCAGTTCCTCCACACTCCACCGACCACTCCGATCGCCGTCACTTCTGCTGGTGCCCTCCGATGACTCTAACTGCCGTGTCACCGCCGGTGTGCTCCGACCACTCCGACCACTGGTGCCCTCCTCGACCACTCCGACCGCCGGTGCCCTCCGACCACTCCAACCGCCGGTGCCCTCCGACTACTCCGACTACTCCAATCTCCATCACCGTTGGTGTGCTCCAACCACTCCGACCGTCAGTGCCCTCCAACCACTCTGACCCCCGTGCCCTCCGATGGCTCCGATCGCCGGTGCCCTCTGATGACTCCAATCGCCGCCGTCACCGCCGCTAGTGCCCTCCGACCATCAGTGCTCTTCAACCCCTCTGACCGCTGGTCCCCTTCGACATCTCATACGTGCATGGCCAACTCCGATGGCACTCATGGAGGCAACACCCCTCTCCCTTTCCCAAGGCAGGGAGAGATCCTCTTGAGCACCACCTGAGGAGGAGGACACCCAAGGAGGAGTTAAGGGGAGCACTCTCTCGGCAGCATACAGACAGTCTGGGACATACTCTCAAAGAAGAGGACTCTCTCCCGTGCACCTAGTTTAGCACAGTCCTTCTATCGGAGCGGATTCTCCCTTGTATCACTCCTTTTTGGTATTGTGATGGTAGTGTTGTGCTCTGTTTGGTGTTTTGTCTATCTCTTTGTGTGAGCAAGGTGAGTGAGGTGTGAGTGGTGTGCTAGGTGGCGGTCGGAGAGCATGGTAGACAGTGTAGAGCCTAGGCCTTGCATGTCTAGCCAGTGAGGTCGACTCATCCTTGGCGGGTATACTTTCTTGAGAGGATCCACGCTCCCTTCTCTCCCAACCATAGTGTTTGTGGCGGTTGTCTTCAAGTTCCCTATAGCAAAGACCGCCGGTGGAGTCATCCACATGTGCCAAGCAAGAAAAACAAATAAAAGCAAATCAAAAGTAAACGTTTGCTGATCTAAATGTCAAAAAATAATAAATAGGAACTCACCAGCACCCCGTCCGCCATCTCAACAATTAGAACCACCGCTTGAGCAATGTGACGGGGCACTCTCTTTTGTGGATCTACATGGTATCTTTAGCTAAATGCAAGCATATTTATACACATGAATTCAATAATACTAAAGAGAAGCATCAATGTGAAAGATTACACAGAAAGACAACATAGATTACACGTGTCACATCATTGAAAACATTTTTTTCATTGATACAGATATGTCTATGATTGTAGTCTCCAGCGTTTGTAAGCTGCTATATCAATAGCTTGTTCTCTACCTTTTGGGCATAGATTACTTACATCCTGATTTATGCCATTTGGAAAACCTCCTTGTAGACAACATTGGTTGAAGACTTTGCTTGAACCTTCTATGTTGCTTTCTTGTTCCATATGATGATTTACACACACTTTCACTGCATCAGATGATCTAACACGTGACATAGCAACGTACAACTGTCCATGTGAATTGTCTCCTTCTCATGTCAAAAGGCAATTGCAACATAGTAGATATGAAAGTTATCCTGGGAATAAAGACTATGTCTCCAATGTTGGTACTTGTTAATGATTTCTGCTTCTATCACCTTTGAGTGAAATTGCTTACATATCAATCTTGTACCATTACAAAGTCCCCATCGAGGATCCGAATTGTGGAGCAGCATGATAGGAGCGTTGATCTTCAGAATCAAGGATGCAGAGGGTAATCACCACCCAAGTTCAAACTGTTCAAGTAGTCAATTGGGTACAATAGTGCGTCATTCTTGGAAGAAGCAACCGAATCAGCAATGAGGTATTCTCTTTCAAGACCTGGCAATGCACTCAAGGCTAGTTCAATAACCTTATCAATCCCTAGATTTCGTGGTGCAAGTATAGCACGGTCTGTAAAGAAGCATCCATATTCCTTCACCCTCTGAAGATCTTTGTATACCCAATCTACCAAACTCAAAATGGAGTTCCCATGGATCAACATTTGTGGTGGTATTGCCACTCTGCCTTCATTATTTGGATGGCCTATAGAGCTATCTCCAATTTGTAATGTCCATTTGACAAATTCTTGTTCCGTACAATCATAAGAATTGTGTCTAACCCGCATGTTTTGGACCAGCTTTAGAAGGAAAAAAAACCACCCTGGTTCAAAGAAACAACCTCAAGGATAGTGTCAAATGCTCTTGATTGACAACTATTTAGAGTCCTTTCCATGGAAACGAACAAATCAGCCTGCTGAACAAAATCAAACATCATCTCTTCCATCAGCAAACCATTGTTGACACTAGCAACACTTGATCTATTGGGAATAGGCAACCCTTCGAAATCATGCATCCGCTTTCCATACTGTTGTAAGAGGTGTTGCATTTGCAACAGAGCTTGATTCTTTGCTATAGAATGACAAACACCAATATCTATACACCCTCTCTACTGCAAGGTATGGAAAAAATCATCTGAAAGCTCGGTGGAGAATTTATTCCAAAGGTGTCCAAGGGATATGGGCTATCAAAAAACCATTATAATGACAAACAATTGACGCGACTGGAATCCTGTTTTCTGAAATGCAACTTCTTGGAGACATATATACCACTACTCATTGCTCTCTAGCATTCCTCGAGCTTCACAAGCAGCCTTAAAACACAGATACAAATGTCCATCCACCGTTCGTAAATCCTCAAAAGATTTACAACCTTTGCACATAGTAAGTAACATGCGTAAGTAATATTGCTCACCTGCACTCGGAGTAACATTATACATATATGATCGATCACATTTCCCCTTTTCCTTTTAGTCCATGAGCGCAAAGCTGAATTCCACACCCACTTGCAAGGAAAATCAACATATAGCAGGCTACTTGCATCCGTATACAATTGATTAGCTTTGAACAATTTAGTCAAAGATGTTCTTTGGTTTCTTTCACAACTAATCACATCACGTAAATCATCATGATCATTGAATATCACATTATTCTACATTGGGAGATGGACATGCAACTTTTGTATATATCAAGCTTTTCATCATGCAAATCATATTGGTATATGCGCCAGCATGCCTCTAACGTAGACACGTACCACGCATCTAAATATTGACTTACCTCATCAATAACCCCGTGTGAGTCTTGCAACTCTATAGTAGCTCTATCATGTCCTTTGTACACATACTTATATAAATACTCTACAGCAGTAATGGTAGAGCATACTTCAATGTTAATATGGGCTTTGTACCTCATAGATAGAAAAGGAACAACCCATCGACTATCCACCTTTGATCCTTTACCTGTATGAAACTACCATCGTCTCTCCGCATGTAAGTTGGATATCCATTGTCATCAATGCTAGTAGTCTCGCAGAAATTTCGAGGGTACTGATGTTTGCACCTCCCATTGACGATGCAAGGAGAACGCAGATTTAGTTCCCACATGGTCCATGGATGTTACAATGACTAATTATGGTGTGTAACTCAGGAAACATCACCTTATTAGGAAGTTCAGCACATAACAACATATCATAGTGTGCAATCTCCACCGATTTACTTCCACTTTCTAATATCAATAATATATGTGCATGTGGAAAGGCTCTTTTTTGAAATTCAATATAACAGACACAAATCCCAACACCTTTCCAAATATTGCTTTTTTCACCAATAAGTACATCATGTCCTTGTGTTTCTCATAAAAGACTCGAGCTGTCAAGTCAAGTCGTCTTGACAAGGCAGTAATGCATTGGTTATTTCATCCCACTTAGGATTGCAAGTGAAGGTAATAAATAGGTCAGGTTTACCCATCTGCCAATTGCCGTTGAATATTGGTACAATTGATGCATATATCTAGGCCCCCTGGTATATGAAGATGGTAGAACTACCCTGCACCTAGAAATGCCTCCAGAGACTCTATTAACCCCATCACTTGAATTAACTATATCTGCAAGACCTTGGTATACTTCAGCACGTAATGCTTTTTGATTATTGCGTATCCATACTAATCTAGATTCTTCCATGCTACTATATGCATCAACGATGTATTGTTGCAATAGTTTTAGTCGACCACCGTGTAGAAGGCAAGCATTTGTATCTCCCCTTATTTGTAGTCTATATGCATAATATTGCCGTTGAGTTACACTCTTTGTATTCTCATTTGAACCTTGTCTATTCCTACCGTTGAGTGGAATTCCAACATGCCAACCATCCTCGCCTCGAGGAAATAGAAGAACATATAATAGAGGCATATACGAACGGTGCAGGTTGGATATTTTTTTTATAGCACCTCTGCGCGACACTATTTGAATATCTCTATGCCCCACATGTAAATCATCCCCCTTGACCCGGCATGATAGCTGCTACCTCACTTCCTGTAGGAACTAAGTATTGCCTTCTCGATTCAGTGAGATGACCATTCTCAGTGAGATGACCATTCTCAGATCTGCATGTGGACTTGACTGCAACATTTCTCTCATTGTACGAAGAGCACATGGATACGGATTATATCCATACATCATTGTTTGCAACGTCTCAAGTACATTGTGATTTAAAGAAGGCATCCCATGAAGTCTATTCTCTAATTCATGCTCTGTATCATACACATATATTTGGGCAAATCGAGAAGCCGCATCTCGTGTTTCATCAGGTATTACAGAACCAACACGATGATAGGTAGTACCATGGATTCGGTAATTAAATACTCCTCCCCCCTAGTGAACTGATTGTCCAAGTGAGCACCAAGTGAAACAAATGCCAAGGTATTATTGTAAGAGTAGATATTCTTTCTGTATTCCTTACTTGTATTATCATTACCAAGCAGCAACTCAGCCAATGCAGGAGGTGGGTTTTCCAAAGGTAGCAAAGAGACATTTCCACTTCCACAGCAGTGTTTGCCAACATATTGTCTTAGCTTTCTTGATGCCTCACATTTCCAAATTAGGGCATTACAAAAATGGCACTTATAAGGGCTCATAATGAGTGAAGAGTGCAATCTCCGGAATACACCACCATAGTTGTTGGGTGCTTAACATTCTGAGGAAATGAAAACGCATGCCTTACAGAGTGACATTCAGATTTAATATCTTTCACATCACCAACGACACAACAAATAGAATGGAAATTATCATCCACGGGCGGCTCATTTAAATCAAATGAAAAAGATCCTTGCTCTATATCTCTTTGTGCCTGTGCATTTTGACGTTCATTGATAGGTTCTTGAAGTACCATAGCATTGGTAATTGCTCTATTTCTTGAGAGTAAGTGGATTCCACAATGGATTCCTCTCCATTTTCAACCCTTCCAAATGTTTCAACTTCATTTTCATTAACGTAATTCATTAAATTAGCAACATTTAGTTTTCGAATGCAAGCCCTTGTCCTTGAACGGTTACAGCAGTGAGACACACGTGTTGTATCCAAAACTCGAAGCTGACGAACTTGGTTTAAAATCAAGTATAAACAGCTCCTAACCATCTTCAAATCTCCTTCAGAACACAAAACAGGGAATACAAACTTCCTTTTAAAACATTCTTAACTTCAGACAACAACATAATATTCTACTTCAACAATGATTATCACACATGACTCTGCTCCAAATAGACTTAGCTCAATAAGACTGTGATTCTTAGAGAAGTTTTTAATACATACATGAGCATAATGTATACAAACCTTTTGAGAGAGAGAGAGAGAGAGAGAGAGAGAGAGAGAGAGAGAGAGAGAGAGAGAGAGAGAGAGAGAGAGAGAGAGAGAGAGAGAGAGAGGAAATAGAAGTTGAGATACAATAAAAAAGTGCGAAAGATCAAAATAAGAGAGAAGTATTGAATTTGAGAAAATGAAAAATTCATACATATAGCCAAAAGAGAGAGCAGACTCTACAAGTCGCAATACAATTTGTGCCTTGAGTAAAAACACCATTACTCTAACCAAAACTCTAGGCAACTACCCAGGCTTCTAACATACAAATCTTTTTCATAATAGCATTGAGTCGATTAATAGATATCTTAAGACTCAATACCTCCAAACCTAAAGTATGTACTTGCTCTTTTAGAGAATCCACTTGTTCTTTACATTGCCCATTACATCCGCCTTGACGTTCCCAATTTCAACATGCATATTCTCCATGTAAGAAATCAGGTCTAGTTGGTTAGCCTCCATCCGACCATTACTGTCAAGGATGCGGTGGAGATGATGAGACAACTCATCTTTTAGCATATCTCCCCTTTGGCTACCACTTCCATGGATCTCATCCCAAAGGACTTCTAAGTACTCTGTGCAAGTAACCTGATTTTTCTCGGACCGCTCGCCTATCTCCACAATATTTTGTAGACGTTTAGAGTTTGGTTGTCCGAATGGAGACCTTGACCTAGCAAGGTGTTTTGTAGCTCGAACATTCATCAACTCTGGTAGAGTAAACAAAGCTACTTCTTCATTTTGGAAGAATCCTTCACAGCCAGTACATCTCTTGAGTAGTTGTTATCATTCTGAATCTCCATTTGCTGAAATTCAAAATTAATATCTTAAGGCTCACCAAATCTCTCTTCATATCTTTGCCAATATATAACCAACCCTAGAAACCTACCTGTACAAATGTAGATTCCTCCTAGTAACTATCATAGAGATACATATAAGTGTCTCTCTATATTTTATCTATTAGTAAAATCATAAATTCATTGAACTTTTTAAGAACGTTCTGAAGTTAAAATAACTATTCGCTAGAATAGTTTGCAAAGCTCTGTCTACAATCTCAAAGGCAATAGTCTAATAAATGGAATTTTTATAGGTTATATAGCTAAGCACACCAATATTGTTTTAATGTGCTCTCTCTCTCTCTCTCTCTCTCTCTCTCTAGCCAACCATACAATAAACACACAAATAGATAAAGACAAAATGCCAACAAAGGAACCAACCTCCTCAAGTTGAACAAAGAACTGGATTCGAATCACTAGCTTTGATGCTATCATCCTTGTGCTTTCTTCTACACAAATCTCACGAAAAAACTAGAAAAAATAATAAACTTATAATCTCTCTATTTTTCTAATCCAAATACACAATAAAACGTAACAATAACTATTTGTGTATTACATGATTGTATGGGACAAAGAGAGAGAAAGACAAACAAATTGAGAGGGAG